>NW_026596962.1:4841441-4929788 GCF_907164565.1 Psammomys obesus | reverse complement strand
GTGTGTGTGCCTGTGCAGGTGTGTGTGTGTGTGTCTGTCTGTGTGTCTGTGTGTGTGTGTGTGTGTCTGTGTGTGTGTGTGTGTGCCTGTGCAGGTGTGTGTGCAAGCCTGCAGGTGTGTGTGTACTTATATGTGCAGGTATGTGTGTGTGCCTGTGGTGTGCCTGCGTGTTGCCAGTGACTTCTGAGAAATGTCATTGTAGTGTATCTTAACAATCTTTATTAAGGAGAATGACTTACATGCCTCACAGAAACTCCAGATCCTTCAGCCTGAAATTAAGGGCAGTGGAGAATGAGATAAATCTCCAAGAATAAAGAGCAATATACCTGGGCGTGTACTAGCAGAGACAGTGGAAGTGTCTTCTTTGCAACTTTGGTTCCGTCATAGTATTAAGAAACATAGACAGAAACAGCCAAAGATCTATAACTTGTACAAATCAGATTAGGAGCAGGTGGTGTATTTAAAGTTTCTTTTCTGGATACCAAAACATATTTAATATTAACTTGAACTCTTTATTTTAAATTGAGATGGTCTAGCAGTTATGTATGTATCCACCGCCATAAAATGTGCATACACATATAACAAACACACGGTTTCTTGTGGAGGTTCAAAATCATGGTTTATAATAAAACAGGATAGACGCAAATGCAGTGTATTACAGATGCTCTGTGAATTCCGACAACCTAGTCTAGGGTCGACGTGTGATTACTGACCAGAATATCCTGAGATCCTACCAGCAAGAGCTAGGCGTGCTGGGAACTTAGCGTGCCTGGGATCCAGGCTGACACCAGCATTGCCTTTCCAGGTTATTTGTGGTTTCTCTCATTATCCTCACTGGCAGCACCCGCCCCAGATGCAACGTTTGCCGTGCTTTTTGGAAAAGGACTCTGATGGCACTGCAGGGTGTGGAACTGACACAATAAAACTAGTCCCTCACTAATGATTATAGACATTTTCCCCAAAAGGCAGAGTACGGTAAAGCTGTTCTCTTTCCATATCTTTAATACTTTGAGTCAAGTACCCACAAACACATGCCCCCATTCAGGATGCGGGAATCTAGCTACATTATCAAACGTCCTGAGCCTGGAGTCTTCTATCTGAATAATGTGACTTCTGTCTCCCAGACTTCCCACAGGGGCTCACAGAACTGTGAGCCTTCACTGAGATGGACACCTGCATGTACCATGCTTTGCTTTCTGCATACTTTGTCAGTAAGTGTTCAGTGAATATAATGTAAAATGTCACGTGAGGCAGAAATGGTTGGAAAATTTTCGTTAGCCAGTTCTGGAATTTGTGACTGGAGTGTCTGTGGCATGGCACATTCTAAACTTTGCAATTTCACCTTCAACTGCCTAAGTTAATTGAGTACCTCCATTCTTACCTTTAAAAATATAATTAATTACTTCTTATAGAAAATAAGCTCATTTTCCTATTAAAAAACATGAATGAAATAGGGTGATGGGTCGAATTTTGGATTCCAAACACTTAAGCCTCTAAGAGAAGGCAAAGCAACTTGTGGATGCAATCCTCAGCAAGGCTGATCTAACAGTCGGCCTGTTGTGAACAGTGCAAGATAAAACAGGAAGGCAAAACTCGGTGCTGGATGATGGCTTACACTCCTTTGTGTATGTATTTTGGATCATATGACAGATCTACTTTTTGCTGTTATTTTGTGAGGAATCGCCAAACAACTCATAGAACGTTTGTTCCTAAATACACAGCCACCAACAACAGAAATAGTGCATCCCAAACCTACAAAATTCCCACACTTTGTGTCCTTTGACTCCCAATCCTGACTAATTGGCTGGAATGACATAAATTTTCAGTTTGACTTACATTTCTCTGATAGATATAGATTTGTTTTTATTTAAAAAAAATTGTGGTTTTGTAACAAAATAGAATTAGAAATGATCATGTTAAGTGAAAGGCATACACTCGAGTAGGTCATAAGATATTTTATTTTTTGCAGATAGAATCTAGATAGAATAAAATAGAAATGTAAATAAGGAATAGACTCTTTAGAAAGGAAAGGAAAACCATCATCAGGGGCTAGTGAACAACCCAGGATAATGGGGACTAAAATGACCCAGACACATGAGGTACGCCTAAAAACAACACAATAAGATCTCTAAATTTATACTATGAATATGTACTATCAAGGTGATATTGAAAATTGATATATTTGATTATTATTAACTTAAGCTGATAAATATGGGAACTATTTGCTTTTCAACTTCTTTTGCTGGATGGAAAACGCTGGAAGAACCCAACAAAAGTATGAAGAATCCAGAGACAAGACTATCTAGCTGTACAAAATGATTTTTGTCAACTTTTCACAAGAGAAGAAAGGTAATTGCAGAGACAGCAGTTACTGAGTAGATAGCCTCTGTCGTACGCTGAAGGAACAAAGTGTAAGGAAGTGATTAACTGTGTGTTTTCTTTACATTCTAGTTGCCCGATAATAAGCATACATTCTATCCGCATTTTAAAACAATTCAGTATTCTTGGGATTATTTTTGTATGCATAATAATATGAATGCACATATCCACAAAATAACTGCAGGAAATAAATATAAAAGTAAGGCAGGCCATGGTACAAGGGTAAAGTATCTTAAATAGTCTATCGTTTGTACTTTAGTCATTTTTCACCACACAAAAGGAAAATTGAAATGTTTACTGTCTGTGTCATCTTTCAAAGCTAGCCATTACCTACAATTTACTCCTATAACCTTTTTCCTTAAAATTTAGGTCATTTTGAAACTTTTATCCATATACTTCATTGGAAGAATAAGCTTTGTTAATCTCAAAATTCACCTTAGAATTAGGTTCAAATTTTGCCACTTAGCAAAATATTTCTTTTTTCAGATGTGAATAGAACTCTGTTTCAATATTTATATATACTCTGGATGCCACCTGTGTACTGTATTTTTAAATAGTTATATCCAGAGTCTAGTCACATGTTGATAATTGCTTTCTGATAATTACATAGAAAATTGTACAAATGATACGACTGGAGCACTTTGCCTTCTGAGGGATGGGTAATTCACCAATAAAATATAGTATCAAAATACCAGGAAAGGAAGCAAGTGTATTGACTTTACCACAAAGGAGACAATAATTTTTTTGAATTCTTTTCTCATTTTAATATTGTTTAGGAATTTTTTACAAGATCCTTTCTTTTTTTTAATTTAATTTTATTTTTTATTATTATTTTATTATTAATTACACTTTATTCATTTTATATCCCCCCATAAGCCCCTCCTTCCTTCCCTCCTGATCCCACCCTCCCTCCCCTTTCTGCATGAATGCCACTCCCCAAGTCCAATGATAGGGGAGATTCTCCTCTCCTTTCTGATCTTAGTCTATCAGTTCTCATCAAAAGTGGCTGCATTGTCCTCTACTGTGGCCTGGTAAGGCTGCTCCCCCCTCAGGGGGAGGTGATCAAAGAGCAGGCCAATCAGATTGTGTCAGAGGCAGTTACATTTTATTAACTCTGTATCCCAGCCCTCTCCTGATCCCTCATTCCCTCCCAGTCCCTCCCTCCCTCCCTTATCTCCACTGTGCCCCTTTCCAAGTCCACTGATAGGGGGAACCTCCTCCCCATTCATCTGATCCTGTTTTATCAGGTATCTTCAGGACTGGCTGCAATGCCCTCCTCTGTGGCCTAACAGGACTGTTGGGGGGTGGGGAGGCCAAAGAGCCAGTCATTGAGTTCCTGTTAGAAATAGTCCTTGTTCCCCTCATTATGGGAAACCAATTGGTTACTGGGCTACCACAGGCTACATCTGAGCAGAGGTTCTAGGTTACATTCATACATGATCCTTGGTTGCATGTCAGTCTCAGAAAAGACCCTGTGCCCAGATATATTTGGTCCTTGTGGAGCTCCTATCCTTTCCTCATCAGACTAACTCCCCTTCTTTCTTATGATTCCCTGTACTCTGCCAAAGGTTTGGTCATGAGTCTTTGCTTTGAAAACACTGCTAGTTAGAGTCTTTCAAATGCACTCAGTAGACTCCTGTCATACGTTCAATGCACATCCCATCTGTCTTTCTAAACGAGGATTGTTCATCTTACTCCATGTCTGCTCTCTTGATTATCTTTTTTAGGTGTACAGATTTCATTATGTTTATTATATCTTATAGATCTATATAAGTGAGTATATACAGTGTTTGTCTTTCTTCTTCTGGGATATTTCACTCAGGATGATCTTTTCTAGAACAAGATCCTTTCTTTGTGCTAAAGTGTTTTATCAATATTCCCAATAAATTCTCATTTATTTTCTCCTATACATCGACATTCTACCATTTCAACTGTTTCCAATTATATAAATGTCACTGAAACACTTCAGCTATCTATACAGCATTCCTGTCTTTTATTTAAGTACAATGTGAAAGGCTGATGTGCCTTATTTTTTATAATGCTTATCATGCTGTGTGGAGATTCATTTGGCATCAAAATGGCCTTGTCTCCTTCCATTGAGGTTAAAGGAATGCACGGAGTCCAATGGCTCCTTTCATCTTCCAGCGCATTGAAGGAGAAGCTTTGGTTAGTCAAGACACTTCTCCTTCTGCACCTTATGCAGTACATGTGATAAGCGGAGTTTTTGGTTTTGTTTTGTTTTATCTCAATACATTACAAAGAGTGGAAGCTGGATTCTCACCCCTGACCCCTTTCCTTACTTGGCAAATCCTGGAATAGTTTTTGTTGTAAAAACACAGGATAAACATTCTTATTTTTCTCTGATCAGAAACGATGATTGTCTCCAAACTGACCCACTGACTGAAGAAGTATTTGGAGATTTTTTTTCTCCAAAGAATATCCTTCCTGATCCCCTCAGGGAAATGTACTTGTGTGCACAGACCACCTCCGAGGTCTGCTGACACAACCCTCAGAACGAAGTACTCATGTTAGAACCTTGCAAGGTCCCAAGCTCAACCGCATATGAAATGCACATTACAAATGGGGTAAAGGTGGCGTAGAACTTGTCAGAGTGGTCAACCACTGGCTTCTCCATCTTGAGGCCTACACCAATCAGGGAAGCCACACATGACACTGCCTAGGTAGATGGCCAGAGACCCAGGATACATCAAAACATGACTGAAAAAAGTCAAGGAAATTATGCCTATTGATATTCTCCTATATTCATAGATTGGTGCCTAGCTCAATCATTATCTGTGTCATCAACCACCAACCGATAGGAGCAGACACAACAGGCAAATACTATGTGGAGTTCTGGGAACCTTGCTGAATGCTGCATTAGAAAAATAAGATAAAATTAAAAAAAAAAAAAAAAAGGAATTACAGGAGCCAGACAAGTCAGGGACACCACGAGAACACAGGCAGAATCAACAAAGCAGGGCTCATAGAGACTGAAAAAACAGCCATGGATCCTGGATGGGTCCTTGGCATACATGTTATGGCTGGTAGCTTGGTGTTGATGCCAGACTCCTAACAGTGGGGGTGGGGGTGTCTCTGACACTTTTGTCTGATTTTTAGACCCTTTTACTTTTAGCAGGGTGCATTGTCCAGCCTTGATACGAGAGTCTGTGCCTCATCTTATCTTGCTATCACGTGGAGGCCTGCTTTTTCTGAAGGGAAACAGAGGAGAGGATCTGAGGGAGAGGCGGGTGACTGGGAGGAGTGGGGGGAGGAAAAACTGCAGTCAGGACATAATACACGAGAGAATAAATAGAGAACAAAAACAAATATTCTACCTCTCGGTAGCCTTCACAAGTAAATGCTCAGACACTGTGAGTGTGAGGCCTCAGACTGCGTTCCTGGCGAGCTGTTTGCTCTGCCTGGCTCTGTGCCAGTGACTCCCTCTCTTCTAAACGCTCCATGAGTGTAAATCATCTCATTATCTCCATAACTAGCTCCAGGGTTCTCCGGGCTCACACGGTCTGTCCACGCACAGGACAGTGATGTCCAATTGCTTACAAATATCACCTTCTTCATCATTTCTACATGACTGGACAGAGCACACAGCAATGCTTACAATTACAGCACTGAATTTCAGTGACCTCACACACGCATTTTAGTAAAAACTAAGTATAAATAAACAGTGTCACCTTCAAAAGACTCAAAATCAGTTATGAGCATTTAAACCACTTGATTTGGTTAAAAAGAAAAAAAGTTAGCCTACTTTAGGAAGTGCAATAAAATGCCAAAACTATATATATTCATGAATTATAAAGTGTATTTTTATAGAGAGCAAGTATGAAGAAATACCTGCACTTAAGTTGTCTCTTCTTTGCACATATAAATTATAGCAATTTCTTTTTTTTAATATATTTTTGGTTCATGTTATTCTAATAGTCTGTTTGAAAATTATTCCAGTGATTTTAACTGAAACAATGCTGGCTTTGTGTTCTGAGGGTTGTGCATTTTGGCTGTGTTTGCACCCTGTGTTTGCCTGAGAAGTCTGTCTTCCCTGTCCCTCAGCTCTAGCGTTTTCTGCTCTGTCCTATAAGATGCGCAGTGCCACGCTTGTGAAATGCAAATGGCTGGGTGTCACCTCACCTCATTAACTGCCTTCCGTCTCGCTCTGTGACAGGGAAAAGCAGAGGTCTCATGATCAAACACCTGCTTCTTATACACAAAGGGACAGGACTGGCCCAGTGTTGAAGCAGTTCTGACAGTGGAAAATGACACCCACAACACCAGACGCTAGACTCTGGGAGGCGTTTGAACTCTCTGCTCTGAAACAAATGTGATGCACCAGAGGTGTAATGAATGCCTGTAAAGGATAGCTCTCTTCTTCCTCTCAATATTAAAGACTGAGACTCCAGCTACAGGGTCATTCCCAAATACTGTTCTTGAGTGTGCTCAAGACAATCAGCATGGTCTATGAGAAAGTACCCGCAGAGTCTCATAGTTGTGAGAAGGTGATGGTACCTGTTTCACAGATGGGCACCTCAAAATGAAGAAACATTTGAACTTTGAAGCTCCAAGGCCTGCTCATTAAATCATATTTTTATTGCTCCATATTTTTCTAGAAATTGGGAATTATAGGGCCAAGATGAAATCTTTTGATTGTGTTGATGAGTGTGAAGCTTTAAAATGCATCCTGGGATTATAGCCAAGTAATTATTGAAAATCAATCTCTAGACTGTTGTGTGGATATCTCCCAGAAGAAAATCAAATGTCTACTCACTTCACATAAAGTAGAGAAGACAAATCATGGCAGTGACCCCACCAAAGCTCAGCTTGGTAAGCCAGTGTGTTTTAAGTAGGGTCTCTTACAGGAGTGTGGTTACTGGCAGAACAGGCCAGCGGTTGCTTCTAAGAGCAGAACCACACACTACTGAGGACAGTGTCCTCTGCAGCAGCTTGAACTGCTCCCATCATCAGTGGTTGTACCTCTAAGAGCACCTCTCCACAAACTCCTGGGCTTCTGTAACCTTGAGCAGTGAAGAATCTTTTTTTTTTAAGTTTACAAATTTTTATTTTTATTTATTTTTTATTACTTATACTTTATTTACTTTGTATCCCCCTGTTGTTCCCTCCCTCCTCCCCTCTCAACCCCTCCCTTCCTCCTCCTTCTCCACGCATGCCCCTCCCCAAGTCCACATGTAGGGGACGTCTTCTTTTCCTTCCTTCTGATCCTAGTCTGTTAGGTCTCATCAGGAGTGGCTGCATTATGTGACACTCCTTCCATGAAGTAGTGTTGAATGGGCCCAAACTCATGCAAGTTTCCTGTGGGGAGTCACAGCTGCTACGAATATCACAGTCAAGCCATACCTGGAGGGCAGTCTTCAACAACTATGAAAAATTTTACAGTCCATAATGTTAGTTATTATTTAAAGAAATATGAGGCTGGGGTCAAGCGATCTTCTATGCCAGAGGTTTATTAAGTGGGTATGGAGGGAGTGGGAGAACAGAACATGGTGGGGAGAGAGAAAAAAGGGAAATGGGGAGCCCTGAGAGAGAAAGAGCAGGAGCAGGTTGTGTTCCAAATTACTAACATTCCTCCCTTTATCTATAATTAAAAATGGGCTCCAATTTAGGCTCATTGGAAGCACTCTTGGTTGTCATGCAAGGGGTTGAGAGAAAGAAGAATTACAGCAACAAAATGTTCAGATTGCAAGGTCAAAAGTAAGGGAAGCCTCTGCCCTGGAAATTTAGGGTAGAGGGTTGTCAATAGAGTTGCCAGCCATGCAAGGCAGCAGGTAGGGACTAGGGAACACTGGGAGAACCTGGAGCCGCCTGTCCTGGTCCTGAAGCCTACCATCCCAGCCTTTTGTTAATGAGAAGTGAACAACGGGCATAGATTCTCTTCTGGCTAATTCCTGCTGACACTGGGGGCGCTGTAGAGAGGTCAAAAGGCTGAAATGTTGGCCAAGTCCAGGAAGAACAGGCTGTTTTGCTGCTTTCCAGGGTCTGCGAGAACATCCATGGCTGGGAGGGAAGGTGCAGGTCCAGCTTGTTGGAACTCTGTGAGGTCAGAGTTGAAAACCTGCAGCTTGTTGGAAGTCCCTGAAGTCAGAGTTGAACACCTGTAGCTGCTTTGGTGCTGTTGTGGCTATAGGAAACATCTGTGTCTGGCAGGACACTGAAACACATATATAGGCAAAAGATAAAGTTGAGTAGGTTATGGAGAAAATCCTGTAGGTATACACTGAAAACTTTTGGGAGAGCGAACAGGAATAGAAGATTTGGATCAATGAGGCTTGAACATGGGAACCTCTGTCTACCTGGGGGGACCTTTATTTACCCAATCATTGGCAATATTTAAAGAAGGCTTTGTTTTGGATCTGTCATTAAGGTGAGGTTTGGTTACAGAAGCATGTAAACTTAGAGGCCCTGGTGCCAGCTGGCACTAGGTGTAGAAACTTAAAATTCTCCAGAGGGCATCTTGTCTGGAGGGGCAGGTGTCTGGGCATCTCCCATTTGGGGTAGAGAAGTCAGGGACCTTCCAGAGGCATCCCAATGGCAAGGTGTGACTTGAGCGAGAGGGGTCCTACCTGGTCCAATATCTCATTGGCTTTTGGCGATGTAGACAAAGTGTAATGATATGGATAATCAATTTCTTTCTAAAAATTTCCTCTCATTTATTTATATAATTACCTTACAGCCTGATCATAGCCCTCACTCCTCTCCTCCTAGTCCCACCCTCATGCCCCTCCCTCCATTCCCTCCTCTCCTTCTTCTCAAAGAAGGGGAGGCCCCAAGGGGTACCAATCCACCCTGGCACTTCAAGTTGCAGGAGGACTAAGTACACTGGGACAAGACAAGGCAGCCCAGCTAGGGGAAAGGATCAAAGGCAGGCAACAAAGTCAGAGGCAGCCCCTACTCCCATTGTTAGGGGACCCACATGTAACCAAGCAGCACATCCGCTAATAAGTGTAGGGGCTCAGGTCCAGCCCATGCATGGTCTTTGGTTGATGGACCAGTCTCTGTGAGTCTTTATGGTCCAGGTTATTTTACTCTGTAAGTCTTCTCATGGTGTCCTGGACCCTTCTGGCTCCCTCAATCTTTCCTTCCACTCTTCCAAAAACTCCCTGAGATCAGCTATTGTTTGCCTGTGGGTCTCTGAATCTAGCATAACTGTCTTTTGAGAGGCTTTATCCAGCAGCTGATGGGAACATACACAGAGAATCACTTAATTTCTTAATACTGAGAAATAATGATAATAATGATATATAAAGATGCAGACATTTCTATTAGATAAATAGGCAAACTTCATTACAGAAAGAAACAGCTTTTATCACTATTATAGGCAGAGTATAAGAGAATTTTACAAAAAGATTTATCATTTGATTAATGTTTTTTGTTAATTTAATGACTTACAATGACATTTTAATGTTATATTTAAAAGGTTAAATTTTACCAAAACAAACAAACTTTCTCTGGCATGAACTCAGTGGCAGGCTCTCTGAGTCTTTTTTAAACATATTGTCTTGTTTATTGACTGTCAAGAGGAAATGCTAAATGGAATTGCATTGAATTACTTTGTCTTAAATTACTTGTCTTCATATATAAACCTAATTGGGAAAGAATTCAGTTGAAAGTTTTAAGAACAATCTTATTTTAATTACTTCAGATAAATAAGCACTTAGATAAATGTTCACAGATCAGATTCATAGACAAATACAAATGTAAAAAAATAATATTTTGACTGAAGTATGTACTTAGGTAAATGCGAATGTCTTTAAAACTCTGCACAAATATTTTAATAAGACATAAATGTTCTATCTCATTTGCTTGCATTCCCTTGATTTGTTGTCGAGTATAAGCAATAAAATCCAAGCTTATGCATTTGCTTGCAGTAATCCCTTGTAAAGCTTACAATGACATTTGATGGATATTAAAAACTCGATTGGTATAATAATGCAAAGGCTTCTAAGAGAATAAAATATTTAGTAATAAATAGAAGTATTTGGGTCATTCCAATTGATTAGGCAGTACGCTAGATTAATGTTAATTAAAAATGCAAGTTGACATGTAGTAAAATTATGCAGGTGCCCATTTTAACACCGGAAGCCGTGTTGCGGATTTCTAGATGACGTTCCATAACATAGCACTACCACCAAGAGCAAGCACATTACACTTTTAAAAACTCCAGAAATCTCAATCTTTGGTTGATGGACCAGTCTCTGTGAGTCCTTATGGTCCACGTTATTTTACTCTGTAGGTCTTCTCATGGTGTCCTGGACCCTTCTGGCTCCCTCAATCTTTCCTTCCACTGAGTTCATGCCAGAGAAAGTCCCTGCTCCCCTTACTAGAGGCCCCACTTGGAGAGTGTCTTTGGGCTACATCTGCACTGGGGTTTTAGGTCCTCTCCATGCATTGTCCTTGGTTGGGATATCATGGAGAGAGGGTGCAGCCTTGTCAGTCTATAGAGGATGACAATGCAACCAGTCCTGATGAGACCTGGTAGGCTAGGGTCAAACAGAAGGGTAAGAGGAAGGGAGGGGCATAAGGAGAGAAGAAGGAGGGATGGTGGGTTTGGGAGAAGGAGAGGAAGGGGGCCACAGCTGGGATACAAATTGAATAAATTGTAATAAATGCTAATAATAATAATAATAAAGGAAAAATGACTCACAGAAATAGCATCTTATAAATATGGACCCAATCCTGTTGCTATCTTCCCATTTGGGTACCTGCTAAAGTCATTTCTCCTGCTGTGGCATGATTACTAAAGAGTTTTGTAAATTTTATCTCCTTGAAGACAATCAATGTTGCTAATGTTGACATTTGTATTTGCTTGCAGAATGGTGTTTGATAACAAAATACCTACAATCATGCTGAAAGGGTATAAAACTTCCCTTTTGTTCAATTATCACCATGTTTGTTTCACTCCAGAATACAACTATATCTAACTACATTCTAGTGTAGATTTTCAAAAGTGAAACATAATGAGAAATGTATACATAGACAGAATAAACTGCAAGCTTTGCCACAAGGTTTCCTCAGGCGATTTTAAATTGCATAACACCTCATCATCAACAGAGTCAGTGTCAGACAGAAGGCAGACCAGGCTACATTCCTGAAGCTGTAATAAATAACAGGTTCAATATGCTGATATCAAAATTTGTGTCATGCTTAAGAACAGCCAGGAATAGAAATGTACCACAAGGCTGCTCTCCCTTTTCCTATAAAAGAGTTGGAAATTGGATTTGCCTTGCATTTTAAAAAAAATCACACATTGTGCTAAAGGATTATCTATTGTAATTTTCCAGTTAGCTTACCTCAGAGCTAAAGATTCTCATGTGACATATAAGAGAACATTGACATATAAGGGGCCATGTCACCAACTTTGTAATCACATCATACTTGTTTGCTTTTACTGTCCTGTGTTATTTGTCTTGAAATTAATTTGAAATAATTTTCTGAAATCATTGCCCAAGACAGACCCCACCAGAGCTGGGAGAGTGCCTGGATTTTGTTTTGTTTTGTTTTTTAGCTTGTTATGTGTTAGTATTTTGGAACACAACCTGCTCCTGGGTTACCCAGAAACTTATGATGTCATCATGTGTCGCAGGTCAGGTGACCACACCTGAAAGGCGTGGTTACCTTGCCCCTTAAAGGGCCAACCCGGACATGTGGTCTCTCTCTCTCTCTCTCTCTCTCTCTCTCTCTCTCTCTCTCTCCTCTCTCTTCTGGAGCTCCATTCCCCTTTCTTTCCCTCTCCCCACCATGTCCTGTTCTTGGTTGGAAATACAGTCTTATAAAAGACCCCTGTGCCCAGATACCTTGTGGGCTTCCTGTCCTCTTCATGTCATACTAACTCCCCCTTCCTTAATATGATTCCCTACACTCTGCCGAAGTTTTGGTTAGAAGAAAAAGTTGGGAAGAGTCTACAACTCATTGGCACAGGAGACAGCTTCCTGAACAGAACACTAATAGCACAGGCTCTAGGATCAACAATCAATAAATGGGACCTCATGAAACTGAAAAGCTTCTGTAAAGCAAAAGATACTGTTGTCAGAACAAAACAACAGCCTACAGACTGGGAAAGGATCTTCACCAACCTGAGGGATGATATCCAGAATATATAAAGAACTAAAGAATTTAAAAAGCAATAAATCAAGCAATCTAATTAAAAAAATGAGGTACAGAACTAAACAGAGAATTCTCTGTAGAAGAATATAGAATGGAAGAGAAACATTTAAAGTGATGCTCAGAGTGGTTGTACCAGTTTACATTCCCACCAGCAGTGGAGGAGGGTTCCCCTTTCTCCACATCCTCTCCAGCATGTGTTGTCCCTTGAGTTTTTGATCTTAGCCATTCTGATGGGTGTAAGGTGATATCTCAGGGTCGTTTTGATTTGCATTTTCCTGATGGCTAATGAGGATGAGCATTTCTTTAAGTGTTTCTCTGCCATTCGATATTCCTCTGTCGAGAATTCTCTGTTTAGCTCTGTTCCCCATTTTTTAATTGGATTACTTGGTTTGCTGCTTTTCAGCTTCTTTAGTTCTTTGTATATACTCGATATTAGTCCTCTGTCAGATAAAGGGTTAGTGAAGATTCTTTCCCAATCTGTAGGCAGGCATTTTGTTTTGATGCTCAAAGTCCATATCCATCAGAGAGATGCAAATCAAAATGACCCTGAGATTTCACCTGACACCCATCAGAATGGCTAAGATAAACTCAAGTGACAAGACATGCTGGAGAGGTTGTAGAGAAAGAGGAACTCTTCTCCATTGCTGGTGGGAATGTAAACTTGTACAACCACTTTGGAAATCAATCTGGTGCTTTCTCAGACAATTAGACGTAGTGCTTCCTCAAGATCCAGCTATACCACTGCTAGACATATATCCAAAATATGCTCAAGTATACAACAAGGACATTTGCTCAGCCATGTTCATAGCATCTTTATTTATAATAGCCAGAACCCGGAAACAAACCAGATGTCCATCAATGGAGGAGTGGGTACAGAAATTGTGGTACATTTATATAATGCAATACTACTCAGGTATTAAAAACAAGGAAATCATGAAATTTGCAGGCAAATGTTGGGATCTAGAAAAGATCATCCTGAGTGAGGTATCCCAGAAGCAGAAAGACAAACATCATATATACTCACTTATATAGACCTATAAGATAGGATAAACATACTAAAATCTGTACGCCTAAAGAAGATAAACAATAAAGAAGACCAGGGGTAAGATGATCAATCCTCACTTAGAAAGACAAATGGGATGGACATTGGACAAAGGAGAAAACAAGTAACAGTACAGGAGCCTACCACAGAGGGCCTCTGAAAGACTCTACCTAGCTGTGTATCAAAGCAGATTCTGAGACTCATATACAACCTAGTCTTACCTATTATGGGTGCTGTGCCCACAATGGGCTAAGCCTTCTTATGCCAGATGGGGGCAGTTCTGTAACTGAGGTTCCCTATTCCTAGTTACATCAAGTTCACAACTGGGGGTTTGAATAGGTATGGCTCCTAAGGACTCCTGTGTTTGAGTGCTTGGCCACAGGGAGTGGCATTATTAGGAGGTGTGGTTACGGAGTAGATTTGGCCTCATTGGAGGAAGTGTGTCACTGTGGAGGTGGACTTTGATGTTTACGTTGCTCAAAGTCTACACAGTGTGGCACACATTCTCCTTCTGCTGCCTGAAGATCAAGATGTGGAACTCTCAGCTTCTTCTCCAGAGCCATGTCTGCCTGGCGCTGCCATGCTTCCTGCCATGACAGTGGACTAAACCTCTGAAACTGTAAACGAGCCACAATTAAATGTTTTCCTTATAAGAGTTGCTGTGGTTATGGTGTCTAACAATAGCAATAAAACAGAAACTAAAACAATAAGCAAGATTGGTTATTCCATCCCTGCTACGCCTCGTTCAGCCACCATGTGGTGAGCAGTGTATTTGACCAATGATGACATGCTTGATTGTGCTGTGCTGTGCCTTGCCCTAAGCCTTAAAACCAATATGGCCATCCAATTATGAAATGATACCTACAAATCCGAGAACCAAAAAGACATTTCTCTCTGTAGGTTTATTATCCCCAGCACTTTGTTAAAATAATGGGATCCTGATTCACATGCACAGCTACATAAACAATATATTCTTTTAGAAATTCATTATATTGTGCTAAAAAATAAGAGTATATAATTATATTCAACATTCATTTCTTTTACATTATGGATATTCATGTTATACCAAAGAGAAGCATGAAACACTTTTCTCTCGATTGCATTTGTTTTATGTGAATAGCATTTCTACATTATAAAATGTGCTGCTTTTGTATGTATCAAGTATTCATAATTTCAATACAATTTTGCTACTGTATACTTTCTGGCAGGTGTTAGCAGCAGCATCTGGGACTGTTCATAGCAGTGCAATCAATACTGGTTGTATCAAGATTTTGCATTTAATTTAGATATTCAAAACCTATAGTACTAGTTTGAGAAGTAAGGACTTAATATTTTAAATGAACTTGTCTAAAATTTTATGGACAAATATAATTTTTTCTTATGACAATTAATGCTGATGTACTTCAAGAACTGTGCTTTGCCCCATGACTAGTTATGCTAACATGTAAGACTAAAATCTCATGGGATATATAGTCACTTTTTCATTTTCTTCCTATTTGCCATTGTTAGTCTTTAATGTGTTCATTCCAATAAAGGAAGTAGAGACGAAAGAAAGAGGAGGAGTCCTGATCCCTTAATATTCAAGGACTGTTCATCCAGAAAGGAAGATCTTGCAGTGGTCAGAAGGGCCACAGCTACGGGCAGCTTTGTCTGCTCCTCTGTAATGAGCAGCTGAGCAGCTGAGCAAGCAAGACTGCCTCACCAGTTTTTGTTACCATGAAGACTCCCTCATCTATGTCTAACTTACTCCAGTGCTTAGCTCACTGCAATGGTCTTTAGAGGTAAGCATTGGTTATCTGATTGTCGGCTACAGCTTATATTTTCATTTCAAACCTTCTCATAAATTTCAAGAGTCTTTGGATATTTTGTGGGTTTTTCAGACTTATATGTTCACTTGAATGATAATGTCTGTAATTTCCCATCCTCGATAGAAAATTAGAAATTAACTCTATCCTGTATTTATACAGCAAAAGAAAGTTCTTCAGGGTTTTTTAAATTTTCATTAAAGCTGAATTTACAGAAAAACTTTCTGTCAAAATCTCTGTTGATCAGGACAAAGGCTTATGTACCCCTGCTGCTATGGATGTTAAGAAACACCAGCTGAAGCCAGTCTACCACTGAATCCCTTATCCCCAATTCTCCTTGTCCCTACAAGGCCACATTGCTCTTGCTAGAAGGTCTCATAATGAATGCATTTTACAAGTTGCTATTTATTTAGTAATGGTGCCACAAAGCTCTTGCTGTTTATCATTTTTACTGAATAAACATTGCACTTGACCACTGTAAATAAAAAGATTTATTGATAGAATAAATTGTGGCTGCATTTTTTTTTTGTTTGTTTGTTTGTTTTATAGTGGTAAAAATCCTGATCTTCTTGTTTCTACCCATCCTGTTGCCATTATGGCTCCGGCTTAAGGACCGCCCTTTTGAGAGGGCTGCTTCAGTGGGCAGTGTACAAATGGACATGAAAGGAGAAGATAAGTTCTTTTATTATTATTTCATTTTTTTAATAGATTCTCTGTGGACTTCACATCATGCACCCCAATCCCAGTCATCTCCTCATTGCCTCCTGCTCACCTTCCACCCTTCAACCCCCTTAAAGGAAAAAAATCTCATTGTGAAGTTGTAGTGTCCCACAGTTTGTCCCACAGTACACCCTTTTGTCCATACTTCCTAGCTTGCAAATGTCGTTGTAATGAGCTATTGGTCTGCCCTGAGGCCTCCGGCTTCTGCTATTTTATCAACACTGGATCCTCATCAGGACTTCTACTGGACACCCTGTTGTCACCTTGTATCATGGAGATCCTGCAGTTTTAGGTCTGTAGGACTGGCTCCTCTACAAGTTTTGCCAGTTCTTAGATGGGGAGGTGTTGGGCTATACCAATTCAAACACTGGATCTGAGTGGTATCTGAGCTGGCCAGCCCACCAGCTCTCTTGCACCCACATCACCAGGGCAAGATCTTCAGAGACTGCCTCAGCTGGCTCATCCAGTGCTGCAACCAACAATGAGCAGAGCCAGCTCCCTTTCACTCGTGCCCTAGGGCCCTGCTCACGCTGTCCCCATGCTGTCAGGGTCAGCTCTGCTGCCTAGGCAAGGTGCAGACCTGCTCTCTCAAGCACTGCAGCAGATGATGCCTTGCAGCAGCTCTCCTTCTCTTGCGCTCTTGGGGCTGCCCCACCCTGACCTAGACCCAGCAACCAGGGCCAGCTCTACTGTGCTCCCCAGGTGACGTGCAGGACCTGCTTTCATAAGTACTGCAGCTCTCATGACCGCAGGCCAGCTCTCCTGCCTGCTGCGTGTGGTTAAGGCAAGGTAGAAGGGCATAGAAAGGCATCTTTCCCTCGCTCAGGCTACCACACCACAGATGAGTGGCAGGGCCAGCTTTTCAAAGGTCACACCACTGGGCCTGCTCACCTGCAACTCCTGCAACAGGGCCAGTTCTACTGTGCTTCCAAGGCCAGCTCTTCCCTGAGTACTGCTGCTGGTCAGGGATGGGGCCAGCTCTCTTGCCCTCATGACTTCCGGACAGCTTTCCCATAATGCTCAGGTGAGGGATGGGGCAAGTTCTTCCTAGCCCTCAGATATCAACATGGCTCCGATATCAGGTGGCATCCGAGACCAGGGACATCCTCCTGACCTTTGGTGATAACAGATACCAGCTGCTAGAGGGCCGCAGACCCAGAAATGACACTTAGCACTGGCCATGACCTCACCATGGCCGGAGGAAGCATTCTGGCTACTCACATCAGGCTGTTCCTTACTACCCTCAATTCTTCAGTTCTGCCTCTCTTCATTGTACAAACATCCTCCTGCTTCTCCTCTGTCACCAGCCAGCAGTGACACCTGAATACCACCTGAGAGAGAGCTGGGGGAGAGAGAGACAGGGTGACACAGAGAAGGACACCAAGTGTACATGCTGATCCAGGTATCAATTTAATGGATGTCAGGTTAACACTTAAGTAGGCAAAAAAGTACAAGCAGTTTCTCACATAGGAGCTTTACTTGGTCAAAACATAGGAGAGCTCACTCAAGGTTACACAGAGCCTGCTGTCTGGTTACTATGGGTGCACAGAGTTTCTCAGGGTCAGAGCAGTCTGCTGTAGGACCACCAAGGTCAGTTTATGAGAGACTGGACTTTGGAAAATAGCCAAAGCCGAGAGGCTGAATTCCACTGCTCAGATGCTATTAACTCCAAATGTGCCATTAACTCCAAAAAGGCTGCCACACTCCTCTGCTTCCACCTCTCGCCACTTAACTGGTCTGCGTGTCCAGGGTTACTGCAGGAGCTCTATGGCATCTGGTGTCCATGCTGCTTAGCTCCAGGCAGGGTTCCTCTCAGGCTTGCTCACCTTCAGGCCTTGTGGCACTGGGTGGGGTCATGTCAGTTGTGATTTGCCCACATGGGCGTCTTGGCACTGGACTGGTGGTTGTCTCAGGCTTTGAAGCTAAATTCTTAATATTAATTCTCTAATAGGAGAAAGGAGCCTGACAAATGGAAGGGTAGTACAGTGTGTGGGGAATATGCCCCAGAACATTATGTATTTGTGTGAATGTGAAGTCATGTAACTCAGTACTTTTTAAAAAATACGTTTTAAGGCTAAGGTCAGATGGAAGGGGATGAGAACCTCCCCTATCAGTGGACTGAAGGAGGGGCATGGGAGGAGAAGAGGAAGGGAGGGTGGGTTGATGGGGAATGAGGGAGGGAGCTACAGCTGGGATACAAAGTGAATAAACTGTAGGTAATAAAAATAAATAAAAATTAAAAAGGGATCCCTACAATAAAACAGAGCTGAAAACAAGTTTCCATAGAGATACTCGGGTGTGAACTGCTGAGTGTCAAAGTCTTAAACAAGTGCCGCCTGGTCCTCAGGCCTATGTCCCCACGCAGGCACACTCCACACTTCACACTTGTTAAGGCGGAGAAGCATTTGGCGCTGACTGTCAACAAGATAACACACGTATTACTGTATAATGGCGTGTTTTCTTACCGTGGTGTTGCATACCAACCGGCACACATTGTTGCAGTTAAAGACAGACACATGTAATTTGTTTGCTAAACATTTCTGGCTGTGAGCTCTATGTCCCACACTCTAAAAGGTAGCCAGTGACTGGAAGGTTTACTCACCCATCTATCAAAACAGAAAGGTGCATGTTTTACTTGTATTACTCTTATTAGTATCATTAGCAGGAGTAGTAGCAGTAGCAGTATTTTAAGGGAGCATCTAGGTAAAACCCAGAGTAGTGGACAGAGATTAGGCAAGAACTACAATGGTTTGAAATCCAAAATTGCCACTTCACCAAGAATTCTTATCCAGGACAGAGTTAACTGTGGAGACAGAATGCAAGGCCCTCCCACAGCCGGTGAATACAGGGTCTCCCAGGAAGACGTGTGGAGAAGGCAGCTAAACCGCAGATATTATGGACAACTGTCTGCCCTGCCCTGCTGCCTCCCTCATGCAATCGTCATGGTGCTAACCCACGTTGCACATAAGTCTGAGGCTACGTGATACTGTCTCTAATAGTCATAGGCTCCCCTAAACTGTTTTTCTATTTTCTATTCCACATAAAGGAAAAAGAGACACAAATGTTTTTTAATAAGGTGCTCAGGTACACTGATATTTTATGACAAAATAATATTCTGAGTCTTGCATTAGCATTAAGTTCTAGAGGTTATTGAGGTAAATTATCATGAATTAAAATGTGAAAGAAAATTATATGATGTTATATGTGAAACAAACCATGTATATAAGTGAGAAAGTGCTAGTTAATCCATTTAATTTAAATCCAGAGTGATAACAAATACAAATACCCACTTGAAATCCCACTGATAATTTAAGCTTTAATGCAGAGGTGTCAGAAAAGTTAAATACTAAACTGTAAGAACATGATTACTTCATTATTCATTAAGAAGCAAATATATCAGTCATTACAGAAAATCATGTAGCAATTACTCAAAAGCAGTGTATTTTCAATACTCTGACATATTCAAACAATGCTCTCAATATTTACTTAAAAGCAAAGCAAACATTTTCCTTCTAGACTGCTCTAAGACTGCACAGAGGAATGGTCTTCACAGGAAGATGTTTAATTGCATGATCTGGAACCCTGGCTGGGTTTCCTTGAGTATGTCTGGCATAAGAACTCCTCTGCATAACAGAGGAGGCTCACAGAAAGGAAGTTACCCTGGACCTGTCAGTGTCTGATCTCTGAGAAGCAAAAGCCATGGATAACATCGGAGGAGGAATTTAATCTATCAGTAACATACTTGAAGTAAAAACAAAACAAACAAACAAAAACTCAACTCCCTTTTGGTTGTTTTGACTTAGAAGTCCCCAGCCCTGAAATCAGAAGTCTGTCCCAGAAAAGGAGCAGCAAAGGGTGTGGCAAAGGGATAAGAAACGAAATAAAGAAAACAAGGAAAGGGGAAAGCAGGTCTTCGCTCCGTGTTTTCTTTGAGACCAAGGACTGAGCAGATGTCTGCTCTCACTCACCCAGGGACTAAAAGCATTCTTTGTCGTTTAACTTTTAAGTACTTACAGAATTTTTTTCTCTTACTATTATATTTTACCTTATTTTCTTCCCCAGGTCAAAAGCAAGGAAGCACACTCCTCTACATAAGCCGCCAGCATGTGTTTTCAGATGAAGAAGGCGTTCATTTCTAAGACCCCTTAGAGTGCTAACTTACACCTGGAGGTATATGAAATTTAACATGCCATTCTTGATGTACAATGTTCTTTGGCCTAGTTTGGAGGCGCACATAACGATTTCCTTAACTCCTGTCTTAGTTTGGTTTCTATTGTTGAGATAAACATCACTACAAAAGCATCTTAGGCAGGAAAGGGTTTATTTCATGTTATAGTAGGAAGGTCACACTCTCTCACTAAGAAATCAGTGGAGGAACTCAAGCTGCAAGCTGGACCTGAGTTGTCAAAGAGACCATGGAGAATTGCAGCTCCCTGGCTTGTTCCCAATCGCTTCTTCAGCCTTCTTTTTTATATAACTCAGGACCACCTGTCCAAGGGTGGCATGCAGCTCACAGAGGGCTAGGCCCTCCCACATCTATCACTAATCAAGAAAATGCCTGCAGAGGCTTACCTTCAGGACCTGTTTTCTGACTTGAAGTTTTCTCTTCCCCAATAAGCCTTGCTTGTGTAAAATGGAAAAACAAAATAAGAACAGCAGCAGCATATGTCTCCAAAACACAGTGACTGCTTTTTGAGTGAAACCTCTTCACTGGTCCCTCCTATGGCTGCCTCTCAGAACTGACAAGAAGAGTATAATAGAAGGATTTAGAAGCCTGCGGTGCTTTCCAACTCCCACTAGGTCCTTTGGACAGAATTTACCATTTCACTGAAGAAGAGACTAGGGGATTAATTTGAAATACCTGGCTTTTAGGTACAGATTAGTTCATTCTGCTCTCAGCAATAAGCATCACTTATTATTTAAAAATATCTATTAAATTGAGGAAGCATTGTTTTCCTGTGATTATATGTTAACAGTATGGGCATTTACTGTCATTTTTAATATTGAATTCTCTCTCTCTCCTGTGTGTGTGTGTGTGTGTGTGTGTGTTTGTGTGTGGTGAGTGAAGAAGCTTCTACAGTAGTTGGCTTTGAAGTTCTTGAATAATAGTTATCCCTCTTATATTTTCTCTTCTACTTTTCCTTTTCATCCTACACGTCATTTAACATATCTTACATTACTTTTGACTTTTCTTTCTTCATAGCACCTGCACTCAGTATTACCTTGCAAACTATACAGAGTCTATTACTAGTTTCAGACTTGTTTCAGCACCCTAAAATATCACATTTAAATTCAATCATCATGTTATACGGTAGCTCCATTTAAACCCACTGAGTTAGTGTAAATGTGTGTGTGTGTGTGTGTGTGTGTGTGTGTGTGTGTGTGTATGCATGCAAAGATTCAAAGCTAACATTCATATATGGTAAGAACATGCAACATACCAACATTTGTCTCCTGGGGTTGAATTTATAACTATGATAATTTCAGCTCCATCAATTTACATGTGAATTTTATTTTCTTTGCAGCTAAATAATATTTTCATTATCATTCAATAATTGGTGGATCTTTAGTCTGTTTACATTTTCTAGCTATTGAGAGCAGCACAAAGCACAGAATCTAGTGGACAGGAGTCTGTGGGAAGATTGGGAGTGCTTTGGACTGTGCCTAAGTGATAGGAATGCATCTTACGATCATATTTCTGACAGTTGAGAAAATTTCACACCTCTTTTCACAGAGGCTTCACCATTTTATACTCTCACCAGGAGTCAAAACGTGTTCCATTTTCTACATATATACCAAAATTTGCTGCCTTTTCAATTTATTGTAATCTTAGCCATTTACTTGCTGTAAAATAGAGTCTCAAAACAGTTTTAATTTGTGGTTTCTTGGTGGATAAGCATGGTGACTACTAAAAAAAAACTAGTAACCACTCCTATTTCTTCTATTGAGAAATCTATTTAATTATATGCACCAATTTTTAATTGTTTTGTTTTCTTGAGGATATTTAGTAATTTTTTTGTGTGTATGTATATGTGTATGCATGTGTGTATGTATATGAGTGTATAGAGCTATGCATGTATGTACATATGAGCATGTGGGCATGTGTGTAGGTATGTGTGTGTGTATTTAGACACTAACATTCTGTCAGATATAAAGCTGGTGAAGATAATTTTTTATTCCATACAGAGCCTCTTCACTTGAATGATGGTGCCCTTTGCTATACAGAAGTGTTCTAGTTTCATGAGTTCTCATTTGTCAATTATTGCCCTTAATGCTTATGCTTCTGGAGTCCCATTCAGAAAGTCTTTTCCTGTGTCTGTAATCAAAGAGTATTTTTCATTTTCTCCTTCAAAGACTTCAGCATATCAGGTCTTATGTTGAGGACCCTGATACATTTTAAGTTGAGTTTTAGGCATAGGGACAATTAAGGACTTTCTTCTGCACTTGGCTGACTTATTGTTCTCTTTGTAAAAGATCAGATGGCTCAAGCAATCTGGCTTTATGTGTTCCCACAATTCTATTTCATTGGACAATGTGTCTGTTTAAAGTCAGTCCCATGCTTTCTGTAATACTAGGGCCATGTAATATAGCTTGAATACAGGAAGATGCCATTTCCTACTTCATTTATATGGGTTAGGATTTTATTGCCATTCTTAGTTATTTTTGTTTCCATATTAACTTTGTGATTTTTGAGAAACTTTAGAATTAAGATAGGAATTGCAATGTATTTGGAGATTGCTTTTGGTACCATAGTTGTTTCCACAGTGTAATCTGTCCAATGCATGAGTATGAGAATTCTTTCCATCTCTTTGATGTCTCCTTCAGTTTCTTTCTTTTTTAGTGTATTAAAGTTTTCTCTGTACAGGTTTCACACCTCTTTACTTAGCCTGGTTCTAAGTATTGCTTTCTGTTTCTGGTTGTTGTGAATGGAATAGTTTTGTTTTCTTTCTCAGCATCTCTCTCATTGGGAGCGTCCCTTTATGTTGAAAGTCCCTGAGAGTGGAAATACACATGGGGGATATTTCAGTTTAATAAAAACAAAATGCAACATGCTCATGAACAACACTGATTAATAAAAAAAAAAAAAAACTTAAAACATTCCCCTAAAATAACAAAACAAGTAAGCCCATTCTCTTCAGTCTCCTTCAGTGTAACACATGGAATCACCTCGTGCCCTTAAGTAACATATGGAGATGAAGAAGATATAAATAGGACCAGAAGAAGAGGTTCCAAGATGGTGGCGACCAGTGTCCTATGTATGTGAGGGAAAAAGGATCCCAGACTCTGAATCCAGTGAGTGGACTGACGGCTAGATCCAGAGCTTCAATCTTGGGGCTTCCCAGGACTAGAGGGGACATCCCATGAGTTGGGGCCAATAGGATAGAGGACTTGTGGTTTTCTCTCATGTCTGGGTGTCTCAAACTATAAAAAATCTGAATTTCCTGCATACCTCAGCAAATGCAGATTCCCAGGTCCAGGGACCCTCCACTCTAGCAGCCAGACAGTTCCCTGAGAACATCATCTGGATTTCTGGAGCAGTGTTCCCAGCATCTAAGCCACTGTTATACTGGTCACCCCATGGAGACCATATAAACAGTGGAAGAGCACAGATCATCAATCCAGGACAGCACAGCCCAGGCAAGTCTGAGGGGACATAAAGTCTAGTAGGCTTGTGTGGAAAATAGTGGAGGGAAAACTCCAATACAATGAAATCAACTACACCCAAGAAAACACAGGATAAAGATACATTCACAACAAAAAAAGCAAAATAAACAAGCACACAAGCACACAATCACCACCAATTCTGAAAATAAAAGGAACCAATAATCATTGGTCACTAATATCTATCAACACCAATGGTCTCAACTCTCCTCTAAAAATACACATACTAACAGAACAGTTGCAAAAACAGGATTCTATATTCTTCTGCATTCTAGAAAATAAACCTCTTCAGCAAAGATAGACATTAACTCAGAATAAAGGGCTGGAAAAAGGTTTTACAAGAAAACCGACCCAAGAAGTGAGCTACAGTAGCCAAAAGATGAATCACTGAGACAGAAGCTAAATGGAGAAATCATGATATTTACAGATGTCTGAAATCAAATGGACCTAATAGATGTCTATAGAACTTTTTAACAAAAAACACATGGAACCAGAACAACTCTCTACTCAACGACACCATGGAAGAAATAAAGAAGGAAATTAAAAACTTCCTAGAAGTCAATAAAATTGAAAGCACAACTTACCCAGACTTGTAGAACACAATAAAAGCTGAGCTATTTGGAAAGTTCTGCTATTGTTGAAGTCTAGTTTTAGACCATGACAGTCAGTTTCCATGTATGTGTAGGCTTTTTGATATTTCTGTTGTTGTTGAGGTCCAGTTTTGGTCCATGGTGGCTTGGCAGGATGCGAGGTATTATTTCAGTCTTCTTGTATCTGTTGAGACTTGCTTTGTGACCTACTATATGGTCAATTTGGAGAAGGTTCTGAGAAGAAAGTATATTCTTTTTTCTTTGGGTGAAAATTTCCACAGAAGTCTGTTAGGTCCATTTGATTCATGTGTCATTATTTCTCTATTTAGTTTTTGTTTCATTAACCTGTCCTTTCTTGAGAGTGGGGTGTTGTACTCTTCTATTAGCAATGTGTGGAGATCAATGTGTTGTTTATGATTTTACAAATGTGTGTACCCTTGTATTTGGGGCATAGATGTTCAGAATTGAGATGTCATCTTGGTGGAATTTTTCTCTTGATGAGTATGAAATGACCTTTTATATCTCTTTTGATAAATTTTGGTTTAAAGTCTATTTTATTAAATATTACAATGGTTACTCCTGCTTGCTTATTGGATCCATTTGCTTGGGAAACCTTCTTCCAGCCCTTTACTCTCAGGTAATGCCAATGTTCTCTGGTTGAGGTTTGTTTCTTGTATGTAGCAGAATTTTGGGTCCTGTTTATGCATCCATTCTGTCAGTTTGTATCTTTTTATTGGGGAGTTGAGTCCATTGTTGTTGCAAGAGATTACTGACCAGTAACTTTTAGTTCCTTTTATTTCGATGATTTTTGTGGCAGCATGTTTGTGTGCTTGTCTACTTTAAGTTTTGCTGTGGTGAAGTTATTTATTTACTGTGTTATCCTAGATGTAGTTAGCCTTCTTTCGTTGGATTTTTCCTCCTAATATCTTCTGTAGGGAATATTTGTGAATACATACTATTTAAATTAGTTTTGTCATGGAATATCTTATATTCTCCATCTCTGATGACTGAGAGTTTTACTGTGTATAGTATAGTAGCAGGGGTGGACCTTTGTGTTCTCTTGGGGTCTGCATGACATCTGTCCATTCCCTTCAGGTTTTCATAGTCTCTGTTGAGAAGTCAGTGGTGATTCTGTAGGGTTATAAATGACCAAAGATAAAAATAAAAATTAGAATCAAATAGAAGACCCAGAAATAAAGCCACACACATATGGATACATGATATTGGACAAAGAAGCCAAAAACATTCAATGGAAAAAAGACAGCTTCTTCAACAAATGGTGCTGGTCCAACTGGATGTCTACATTCAGAAAAATGAAAATACATCCATATTTATCATCCTGCACAAAACTAAATTCCAACTGGATCAAAGACCTCAATATAAAACCAGACACACTAAATCAGTTTAAAAAAAAAGTAGGGAAGAACCTAGAACTCATTGGCACATGAGACAACTTCCTGAACAGAACCCCAACAGCACAGGCTCTAAGATCAACAATCGATAAATGGGACCTCATGAAATTAAAAAGCTTCTGTAAAGCAAAGGACACTGTCATCACAAAAAAAAAAAAAAAAAAAAAAAAAAACAGCCTACAGACTTGTAAAGGATCTTCATCAACCCTATATCAAGCCTGGCAGAGGGCTGATATCCAGAATATATAAAGAACTCAAGAAGTTAAAAAGCAACAAATCAAGCAATACAATTTAAAAAATGGGTTATGGAGCTAAACAGAGAATTCCCTGTAGAGGAATATAGAATGGCAGAGAAACACTTAAAGAAATGCTCAATATTCTTATCCACCAGGAAGATGCAAATCAAAATGACCCTGAGATTTCACCTGACATCCATAAGAATGGCTAAGATCAATAACTCAAGTGACAACATATGCTGGATGGATTTTGGAGAAAGGGGAACCCTCCTCCACTGCTGGTGGGAATGTAACCTTGTACAACCACTTTGGAAATCAATCTGGCGTTTTCTCAGACAATTATGAATTGTGCTTCCTCAAGATCCAGCTATAGCACTCCTAGACATATATCCAAAATATGTTCAAGTACACAACAAGGACATTTGCTCAACCATGTTTGTAGCAGCTTTATTCGTAATAGCCAGGAGCTGGAAACAACCCAGATGACCCTCAATGGAAGGATGGATACATAAACTGTGGTACATTTACACAATGGAACACTAGTCAGCAATTAAAAACAAGGAAATCATGAAAATTTCATGGAAATGCTGGGATCTGGAAAAGATCATCCTGAGTAAGGTATCCCAGAAACAGAAAGACATACATGGTATATATTCACTTATAAGTGGATACTAGACCCATAAAATGGGATAAACATACTAAAATCTGTACACCTAAATTTTAGAAGCTAAACCAGAAGGAGGACCTGGAGTAAATGATCAATCCTCACTTAGAAGGACAAATGGGATGACATTGGAAGTAGGAGAAAATAAGAAACAGGACAGGAGACTACCATAGAAAGCCTCTAAAAGACTCTACCTAGCAGTGTATCAAAGCAGATACTGAGACTTATAACCAATCCTTGGTCAGAGTGCAGGGATTCATATGAAAAAAAGGGGGAGTTAGTAAGACCTGGAGAGAACAGGAACACCACAAGGAGCAAATATATCTGGGAACAGGGGTCTTTTCTGAGACTGATTCTTCAACCAAGGACCATGCATGGATACAATGTAGAACCCCTGCTCAGACATAGCCCATGGCAGCTCAGCATTCAAGGTGGTTCCCTAGTAAGGGGAACAGGGACTGTCTTTGACATGATCTCAGTGGCTGCCTTTTGACACCCCCCCTCAGGGAGAAGGATCCTTGTTAGGCCACAGAGGGGGACATTGCAGCCAGTCCTGATGAGACCTGATAAACTAGGGGTCAGATGGAAGGGGAGGAGGACCTCCCCTTTCAATGGACTTAGTGAGGGAAAGGGAGAAGATAAAAGAGGGAGGGTGGGATTGGGAGGGAATGAGGAAGGGTGCTACAGCTGGGATACAGACTAAATAAACTATAATTAATATAAAAAATAAAAAATTAAAATTAAGTTTCATTGTATTGGAAGATTTGGAGGACACCAGAGCTAATGTAACTACAGTGTGACTAGAATCTTAGACTCACATTGGCCCCTTCAGGAGGTATATACACACTTTGTGTGGACTGGACCATTAAGCTCAAGTAAAACAAAGTATATGACAGATTAAATGTGTGGGACCAGAAGTCAAATAGGAAGATTAAAGCTTTATGTGGCAGATAGAGCTATAAATCCATGGGGAGGAGACCTACTGCACCAATGGTTAATATTAATTGGCCATTAATATTAATCAGATTAATAGTCCTTTGATCTCAGACAATGGACACCTATTTTAACTGACACTGTACATTGATGTCTTGTGTAGCATGTCTTGCTTATTTCTGTTTAAAAGGGTAAGAAATCTGGCTGGCTGGAATGGAACAGAGTGTGGAACATGAGTGCCTAAGTGTCTAGTTTAAAAGTTAAGAAATGTTAGCTCTTGATATGTGTGGATTCTTTAAAATCTAATTGCATCTTGATAAACAGAAAGAGGAAATAAGATTAGCCAAAAGACCTGGGGATTTTATAAAACTGCTGAACAATATCAACCTGCATACCTTAAACATGTTTTAACATCAGAACGAATGTCAGAAATTGTATTGCTTTGGTAGGGATTTACCTATATTTCCACAAGTGATGAAAGACTATGGATTCCCTTTAAACCGAGAAAGATTAGGTCTGAGTAAGAGAAGCTTCCACATGAAAAGCACAACTCAAAGCAGCAAGAAATGCAGAAATACAGCAATGCAGATAATGCAGAAAGCGTATTCTCGCTGCATGGGAAAACTCAATAAACCAGCTGAAATAGGACAGACTGTTCATCAGACTGTTAGACTGGTAAACCTTGATTCAGAATGGACAGACGGATGATCACAACTGCAGTTATGAAAGATCATCACATGAACTGATATTCAAAAGGACATTAATACTGTTAAATTTATGGGGTTGGAAATTGTTTCTGTTGTAAAAGTTAAACTTGTACAATTTTTAGCTTAAACAGAATGCGGGAAATGTAGAGGAATTTTAATTCTGCAGCATGGTTTCTCTGCATTGCCTTATCACATACAAAGGCAGTCTCTGTTGTCTGGCCAGAATCAGACATTCACTTAGTATCTACTTTAATCACTCTAGCTATAGTTCAGAGGCACTTTTTCAAGCATGAAAACTCAGTAAGAAGCAGAGAGAAGCAAGGGAGAATCAGTCAACTTAGAAAGGATTTTTGCTTCTGCTCGGATGTGGCCTGTGGTAGCTCAGTAACCAAGTAGTTTTCCAAAGTAAGGGGAACACCGGCTATTTCTAACAGGATCTCAAGGGCAGGCTGTTTGACACCCCCTCCCCCCCAGGGGAGGAGCAGTCTGTTAGGCCACAGAGGAGGACTTTGCAGCCAGCCCTGAAGATACCTGATAAAACAGGGTCAGATGAAAGGGGAGGAGGTCCTCCCCTATCAGTGGACTTGGAAAGGGGCAGGGAGGAGACCAGGGAGGGAGTGTGGGGTTGGGGAGGGAATGAGGGAGCGGGATACAGCTGGGACACAGAGTTAACAAAATGTAACTAAAAAGAAAAATAAAATAAAATAAAAAAAAAGAAAGGATTTTTGCATCAGAACAGCTGAGTTGAACCACCCAGCCAGAGTTAAGAAAGAACTTGAAAGATAAGTTTAGTAACAAGTAGAGCTAGGAGGCTGATTATGAATATTTTTTCTGAAATACATAAATGATATTAATGAGGGTGATTTAAACATAATAATCCTGGGAAGACTATGTAGAGTATACTAGTCTATAGAGACCATAGATTAATTTCCCAAGATGTACCAACATAGTCAGGAGGAAGGTAAAGGTGATTATTATAAGTCAAGCTGTCCTTGGGAGGTTGAGCTGGAGTGGGAGGAAAGACTAAGGAGACAGAAAGCATCTTTTCTCTAGGTGAATTCCGAATATGCTTATATGAACTTTTCATTGA
This sequence comes from Psammomys obesus, assembly GCF_907164565.1. NCBI lineage: Eukaryota > Metazoa > Chordata > Mammalia > Rodentia > Muridae > Psammomys > Psammomys obesus. The sequence goes on along the minus strand of NW_026596962.1, from coordinate 4,900,423 downwards.
TGTATGTCTTTGATACTTTTGTAAAAGTATTTTACAAAGACTGTACTGGTTCATAGTTCCACTCTACTGAATAAAGAAATTTAAAAAAAATGCAAAATCCAACCCTATTTCCACTATACTACTCCATCAAGATTTTTGTGCTTATGTTTCCTGATTAGAGTTTATTTTTAGATGAATTTAGAAGAGTTCTTCTTATAAAAAGGAAAAAAAACTTCCCAACTTTGTATCATCCTTTGTGTATTTTTGTTTTCAGTCGATTGTATTCAGGAAAAATATCAGTAAATCTTACATTAATGGAATAAAGTATATGAGTTATACTCTCAACTTCATCAAAGACAGCTTTACAACAGGAACTGTCATAGAAATTTACATTTGTGATGAGGGATTTATTATCCTATTAGCCACATGAATTATCTCATATCTTTGTATAGTAATTGTATTAAAGATTGTAAATACCGTGATTATGAAGCTAGACAAAACAAAGGTTGTCTAACATTAACTCCTTAGTGGGATGCACCATTAACTCTACTGATGTTGCTTCAGGTTGGTTTATCTTGTTGTCCTTCCAGTCCACTTATTCTATGGAAAGTGGCACTTTGCTGGACATAAACACTCACTAGGAAATTGTCACTGAAATGAATTAAACCATTAGCGAAAATGCACATGAGGATGAACATAAGCAAGCAACAGTGTCCTGTCATGAATGAGCAGGAGGAGGGGACCATGCTTCTCCATATTTAGCCATTAATGTTTCATTTCCTTACCCTGCAGGAGTGAAATAAAGTATTTCTATGGCAAAGGCATTCAAATATAAACAAAAGTTATACCAAGTATTAAACCAATATTAGGAAACACAAAGCAGGCGTATCAATATACAAACCATGTATATTTGATCATGGTTGGGTAGAGCAAAACAAACAGTAAATATATCAACATGGAATTACTAAGAATCATCTCAGTTCATAGGTTATTTCAATCTGTATTTAGTTTACTAACTTGTCTGAGTGCTGCTTCTATAAATTGAAAAATATCTGATACTGAAATTTTCATTCAAATATGGAACCTGAGGCTAGGTTGGATCTCAGCATTTAGCTCAGGCAGGCCTCCAACTAATGTGTCAGTCTTTCTACCTCAGTCTCGTATGAACCGGGAGTTCAAGCATGAATCACACATTGAATTTAGTTAACTGTTAGTTATTATTTATTTCTAAATTCATCAGAATTCACTAAGGCAATTCCAACCATTTTTTCAGTAGAACTGGAGAATTTGTAAACTAAACACACATAGACACAGAACATTCAGGATTAACTGGAGGGTCTAATAATCATTACGGATACACAGATCTTTCCAAACTTAAATGGGATGATGTCCCAATAAACGCTTATGAGTTGAATTATGCATGTAATACACGCATACCACCTTATCCTCCGTTAGTAATGCCTTTCACAGGCACATACCCTTGTGAACTTCTGTTTGCCCGGAGACAGGCCTCACTGCCATTGCTGTGTCTCGTAGGAGAGCCTTTCTCACAGTTCATACTCTGGAGAAGAGCACACCTCAAAATGTGAAGCCATACAAGTGACGGTGCATGGCTTCCAAGCACAGGAAATTACGGAAAACAGAACTTAAAGCTTTAAAACTTTGCTAATGTTTGTATTTAGAAAACAAAGCAATAAAGACTTTCATTGATCTTAGAAATTTATTTTCAGCTGGTTACAGGTATTGTGTCAAGATGTGCGTACAAGAAATAAAGGTAAGAAGGTAATCACAATGAGAATATATCTAGTACAACAGAAGGTTTTAAATTTTTGTATTTTATTTTTGAATGCATTTTTGTGTGCCTTCATGTGCATTCGTGAATATGAGTCTTTTGCCTGCAAAGGCCAGAAGAGAGTACCAGATGCTCTGAAGTTGGGTTTACAGACAATGATGAAGCAGTCTGTGTTGTTGCTGAGAACTCGAGTTAGAAACTGAAAGAATGCTAGTTTAAATGGCTGATTCACATGTCTAGCCATTATCATGAGTTCTCATATGAACGCTCCATTGCCTTTCATCAAACACTGCTAATCATACCCATTCATTGAGCCATGAGTAATGTACATGAATGCGTATCACAGCTTTAAATAAAGAGGTGGGCTTGTATAAGGCTGTATGTTTCTAGTTTTTACAAATAAAACCAATTAGCCAAACATAAGTTAAACTAACTTGGCAATCATTGAGAGCAACAGTATATGTAGGATATTAACGACATACATGAAAAGAGAGCATCAAAGGCAAGAGATCACCAGATCCTTACTTATATGACACAACATTGATGAAACCCACAAACTCACTTTGGGTGTTTGAGAGGTGGGGAGTTAACCTGTCATCCCGTCTACGTTCAGTCATAGTCTGGATGGTGATTCTTTGGGTTTTCCAGCAAAGCCATCTTTCCAACTGCTTTTGTCTGCAGGAAGATTCCCCGCTTACCCAGGAGCTCAGCTCGGCCTAGGGGGAGGAGCAGATATTGACATCACAGAGCTGGCCTCTGAGTGTCCTGCTCTTGCATCAGAAACAAATACCATGGACCCACTATGTGTTGGCTCCACGTAACAGTGTGAGGTGAGCAAGCTGTCCTGGTTGCCAAGTCAGTAAAGCATGGCTCCTCTTCCTCCTTCACTCTCCCCTTTCTCAAACACTCTCCCTACACACAAGCCCTCATCTTGGGACCTATCTTTGGAGGAGACAGAAAGGAACATACTGACACTTACCAGGTATTTAAATGACAGATTCCTTTTTGCCTACCTAAGAAAGTGTGATTTTCTTTTCTCTGAAGGCTAAGGTTATTCTCAAATGGACAATTTCCAGATAGTGCATTAGGATGAGTCTTCTTCCACAGGTGCATCACCCAGCTGTTGACTCTGGCTTTAATGCATTTCTGTCACACACATTTTGCTCTTCTGTGTGATCTTTCACTTTCTGATGATGCTTTTTGTCCACTTTTGCCATTAAATTTCATGGTCTTCAAGTTCTCACAAAATTCTATCATCTTTATTAAGCCGTTCCACATTTTTTTTCTGTGAAATGAAGAATTCTTTCAGTTCTCCCTTGATCTCCTTTATTTGCTGTCTGTAGATACTTTCAAATTTAATAAGTAGGATCTCTGTGGTCAGACTATTAAATTGTAAACTGAACAAACAAGGAATAATTTCAATGTATTTCTCTACTTTCAATACACTAAACCATAGATATTTGTGTGTATGCCTGTAAATGAATTTCAGATATATACAATTTTATAAACACTACTACAGAGAAAATCAACAGAACTATAATAAACAGAATGTGTGCCTCTAAGATTCAGTAATTTTTAAGTGTTTCACTAATCATAATTTTAATTATTTATAATGATTCTAAGGATGTACACTGTTTTCAATGGTTTGTAGAAACTCACTGTCTCTTCACTAAAAGTAAAATGCCATTTACAGAGCACATTCATGTGCCTGTATAGCCTGTATTTTAGATGCCTTCTTTTCTTTGGGCTTTTATATTGCTCCTTGGCATCTGTCTCTTGTGTGCAGAAATCACTCTAATAATCTTACAGAATATGCCTGCTCTTGCTGAATCTATGTGCCTTTCTGTGTCTGGAAAAGTCTTCATTTGATCTTTATTTTTGACAGACATTATTTATGGGCATGGAGCTCTGTGTTGACACATTTTTCTGAGTTTTGAAGCTGCAGTTTTCCTATGCTCTCACTCATATTTTCACAGTTTTTCTCCACAAAAGTTGTGCTGCCTACAGTAACTTTACTGTTCTTTCTGTGTCGTAGCATTTGTAGCTGTTTTAGTTTTAACAGATTTTGAAAATATGGCAGAGCAGTGAATGACTAGTTTTATTAAGGTTTCTTGAGAGAGAATTCAATGATCTCACTGATATTATTGCTTTATAGTCTTAAAACATTTGGAAACATTTTGACAGCACTATGGAAGTTCAGAGTATATGTGTTTTAGGAGACATGGGGTCATTCTTGTGTTTGTGGATTTTGTATGGAATGATGTTTACTATGTTTTTCTTCCTTTGTGTTTTATATAGATTTATTTTCCTATTCTACATTTTCCAATATGATACATAAGTTACTTAATGCACCTGATTATTTTTGTTTTTTATTTATGTCAAATATTTAGTGTCATGAGTACATGACCACTGTACAGCCTCTTGAATTATAATAAACAAATATATGCTGAAGAAATGGCATAAGAAAAATTACAGTTCAAAGTGAGTTGAACATAGTGTCTGTAAGAAACTTTGGCTTACCTATGTGATGAATCCTATGGTAAGACCTAACACAAGACAAGGCAAAAAGCTTTGTAAACTTTTCATAATTCTGCTAAGAGTCCTAGAGTTAATCTTTAGTAGACTGTACTGATCAAATAAGCAGCTATATCATGATGAATGGAGACAGAGAAAATAATAAAGTTAACTAGCAAGAAATGTCCTAAGTTGAATCACAATGTACATTTTCCCATTATATATATATATATATGTATATATGTGTGTGTGTTTAGTATTTGTGAATTCAGTAAAATTATGATCAAAATATAGTTTAAATATATATGTGCTATTTCTTTTTAATCCCAGCATTGGCTCCATCCAGCATTTATAAGCATAATAAGTAGAAAGATTATTTTTTTATTTTTTTATTTAACTTTTATTAATTACACTTTATTCATTTTGTACCCCCAATAAACCCCTCCCTCCTCCCCTCCCACTCCCACCCTCCCCCCCTTTCTGCATGCATGCCCCTCCCCAAGTCCACTGATAGGGGAGGTCCTCTTCTCCTTCTTTCTGATCTTAGTCTATCAGTTCTCATCAGAAGTGGCTGTATTGTCAGGGTTCTAGGTTATCTCCATGGATAGTCCTTGGTTGGAGTATGAGTCTCTGGGAAGTTCCCTGTGTTCAAATTTTCTTGTTCTGTTGCTCTCCTTGTGGAGTTCCTGACCTCTCCAGCTCTTACTATTTCCCACTTCTTACGTAAAATTCCATTCACTCTGCCCTTCAGTTGGCCATCAGGCTCAGCATCTGCTTTGACAGTCTGCATGGCAGAGCCTTTCAGAGGCCCTCTGTGGCAGGTTCCTAGGTTGTTTCCTGTTTTCTTCTTCTGGCTTTCAGAGGCCCTCTGTAGCAGGTTCCAAGGTTGTTTCCTGTTTTCTTTCTCTTCTGATGTCCATCCTCTTTGCCTTTCAGGATGGGGATTGAAGATTTTAGTTAGGGTCCTCTCTTTTGCTTAGTTTGTTAAGATGTACAGATTTTAGTGGGTTTATTCTATGTTGTATGTTTATATGAGTGAGTATATACCATGTGTGTCTTTTTGCTGTGAGTTGTCCCAGAAGAATGGGATGTTTTAACAGGGACAAAACTGCTACACAATTATAGCTGACATTCTTTCAGGTGTGACAATTTGTGGTTAATGCCTGGCACTGAATGAAACTGACCTTAGTGAGTCAAATAAGAAAATGCATCCCTTCCAGGCTCAATAATTGTTGCATATTTGTTGCAGTAAATTTCTTTCCTCCATTCCTGTGGGTCAGAGGCATTCACTGTTATTCTTCTCTTTCTGAGCTTCCTCCATAAACATTTATTGCCATATTTTTTTAATATTGAGTTCTCTACTAGGTTTCCAACAGAATATTAAAATTTAAAATTTACAACTAACTTAAGCTTTTTGGTTTCTTGGCTTCATTTCTCTTCACCATATGTTTGCATTATTGTTCTGTCAGTTTATGGGAAAGTTAAATTCACCTGCTGGGTAAATTTTGTCAACTACAATTTAGTTCTCCATTCTCCATTCACACTAATCTGCTGAATCTATGCTTGCTAGTACTGACTGTCTGCACAGCTCAGTTTTGTTAATTTTAAAACATTAGGCATAAATTTTAACTCCTGAAAATTAAAACACAAGTATATTCTAATGTCAGGTACCTACTTATTCCTGGTAGATACTGGCTAGAAAAAAAGAATTTCAAAAGTGTTTAAAATAAGTGAGTTTTCACCCATTTTGCATACCTATTAAAAATTAAATGAGAATAATTTATCTTTAATTGGTGTTAACCAACACTATTGTGCTTACAAGGGTAAACGAAAATAACAGGAATTTGTGGAGTATTTAATCCTTATATTTTCAGATGGTTAAAGTCCACCCAAGAAACTCCTTACACTTATTTTCTTATAGTTAGCCTGTCATTTCGTAAATTAAAATAACAAATATTAATTATCATTGATCATATGGCAATACAAAATGCTGACCTGATTGAGCACATGATCTGGCAGGGTTTATTGTACATACACATAAAAGCCTAAGACACTTTGATAATAACATGGAGTCTTTGAAAGCATCCAAGGAAATACACAGCTTCGGATGTGGAGACAGGATAGACTATTTGTGCTTTAGGGGATTTGACTGTGGAATGAAGAGGAATGTAATGTAAATCTTGTGCCTTTGTTTACAATGATGGTCTGATGGAAGAAGGGTTCTCTCGGCACCATAACAAATTGGATAAATTTACATTTATTATTGGGTACAAGCAAGGAAATAAAACAAGCTCAGACAATGTGTAGGTTTAGGAAACTTAAAGTGGCCATCCCTCTTTGGTTCCTGGAGAGTACATTTAGTACTACATTTTCACAAGAAGCACAGATTTAACTGACTTTCCAGATACCTGCTGTTTTATTTTTCTTAGGTTCACATATTTCTATTAAAAGTTTCACTGTCTTGCTGAGAGTGGTGTCATACACCTTTAATGTCATCACAAAGGCATGTAGATCTCTGTAAGTTTAAAACCAGCCTTGCCTACATAGCAGGTTCTCTACCAGCCAAGGCTACACAGTGAGACCCTGTGTCTAATAAATGAATGAAAGTTCTAAGTCTGATAGTCCTGAAATAAATAGTATTTGGAAAAATGTCAAGTATACTTCAAAGCATTGTTTGATTATTGTAAAAAGCCACGTATCTCACAGTATCGCAGTAGCCACTGAGGCTGCACTTACTGCTGCTGAGTGCCCTCCCTTCCCCTTCCCCACAGCGGGGTCAGCTTACAGGTTCCACTTGCTGGAGTGGCATTGGGTCTACCAGAGGGTAATTGCTTACTTCTTCAATGTTTGTGGCACTGTTGTCCTAGAAAATCTCACAAGCAGGCCATTGTTTCAGGTCACAGCTTCACAGCTAGGTTTGCGGGAAGAGAACCTTCCAGTGCCATAAGCAATAGTCAGTCAAGTGAAGGTTCTCATTAGGCACCAACTTTACTTTTATGTGTTAGATGAGAGGTGTAACTGCTGTCTTCAGCACCACGGCATAACCGCCAGTTTGTAGAGAGGTACCAATAGCCTTGGTAATACCTTGAGATGTTGGGGGATTACACGGCGCATTTATGACCAACAACTCAGCTTGATATAATTAATTGCTGTTATTCGAGGCTTCAGTTGGTGGCATAAGGTGTCTAGCTGGGGCGCTGGGTCTTTTGTTACTCTGTGACTCCATTTCCTTTCTGTGTGTATATGTTTGAAGAAACTTGTACAGTAGTAGGTTTCCATATAAGAGCCATTCAGATGCCCTTAGTGTTAGTTACTCCTGTTCATATTTTCTCTTTAAACCCTCTCTCCCATCCCCCTCCAATTTAATTATCACATTCCAGTGTACCCCAATCTCTCAGTAAACTATATTTTATTTCTTCTTTCTTGGGACATCTCCTCCCCTTTAGTCCCTTACTATGTACATATACAGTGGTCATAGAAATACACACACACATCTATATCTATATGTGTAGTCGCATACATATTGAAGGTTTAAAAAATATGTCCATATATATGATCTCTACCTTTTGGGATTTGTTTTACTTCACTAAGGATGATTTTTTTTTCTAGTTTCGTTCATTTACCAGTAAATGTCATAATTTATTTTTTAACAGATTAATACTATTTCATTATGTAAATCCACCACATTTTCATTATCCACTACTCAGTTGATGGACATCTAGGCTGCTTCTAATTCCTGTCAATGATGGCTAGAGCAGTAACATGGATAATCAGGTATATCTGCAATAGAATATATGTCTCCTCGGCATATGCCCAGAGTGCTATAGCTTGATCTTGAGGTAAAAGTATTGCCAGCTTCCTGACCAAAGTACCAATTCTTCATGCTTTAACAGTCTTCATTAAAGGATTTATTCATATTCTCCTTTAGATCCTTGAGTATATCCACAACTGACATTCTGAAACCCTGTCTTGTGCTCTACTGTACTGACTTTCTCAGAGCCTACTACAATAGGATTACTGGATTCTCTTGGAGCTATATTGTCTTAAGTGTTAGTGGTTTTGTGCTAGTGTCTAGGGATCTAGAAGTATTTGGGGGGGTGATACCTTTTCTTTTTGTTGTTGAGTAAGCTTTCTGCTCTTTAGTTGCTGTTGTACTCTAAAGATTCTAGGCAAGAGTGAAGGATGTAAGAGACCCTGGGTAGGCAGTGTGTCTATATGTAAATGGACGGCAGAAATGAATGGAGATGGGCAAGAAGAAAAAGTGTGAGAGGGACTGTGGAGAAAAGCTGGGGGAATATGGCCTGCATCCCTGGGAGTGTAAGTGTGGCGAGAGGAAAGGCCCCTTGCAAGCAGGAGTCAGTAGGACAAGAATGAAATATCTCAACACTTAGTGATGAAAGGGCTGAGGAATTCCGGGTTCTGAAACAAAAGGGTATCCCTATTGAGTGTAACTGGAGTGTGAGGAGGGGGTCCTGCGTGAAATCTGCTACAGGACTAAGACTAAATCTGGACAGGGCTCAGTGTAGGACAGGAACGGTAGTGAAAATCATCATTATGAGTCACAACACAGTAGAGCCCCTGGGAGGGGTCGGTGTGGGGGGTCGCTTGGAGAAAGTGTTGGAGATCTACAGCACATACTATGAAAAGGAGATGGCTTAGAAGTCACAGCTGAACAGTTCGACAGGAAAGAGCTAGCTGAGACCATATTAGCTGAGACTCATAACCAAACCTTGGGCAGAGTGCAGGGAATCATATGAAAGAAGGGGGAGTTAGTATAACCTGGAGAAGACAAGAGTGCCAAAAGGACAAAATATATCTGGACACAGGGGTCTTTATGAGACTGTATCTCCAACCAAGGACCATATATGGATATAACCTAGAACCCCTGCTTGGATGTAGCCCATGGTAGTTAAGTATCCAAGTGGGTTCCCTAGTAAGGGGAACAGGGACTATTTCTGACATGAACTCAGTGGCTGGCTCTTTGACCTCCCCACCAACCCTGATGGAAGAGCAGCCTTGCTAGGCCACAGAGGAGGACATTGCAACCAATTCCGAAGAAACCTGATAAGCTAGAGACAGATAGAAGGGTAGGAGGACCTCCCATATATATGGACTTGGAAAGGGGCAGGAAGGAGATGAGGTAGGCAGGGTGGGATTGGGAGGGAATGAGGGACAGGCTACAGTTGGGATACAAAGTTAATAAACTGTAACTAATATTTAAAAAAGAAAATAAAAAGATGGTTTTAGTCCACATAATCAAAACATACAAATAAACCTTATTTCCCCATAAACTTATCCTAAACTTAAAAATAATTCTTCCATCACAAATGCAAGAAATGTAATAAGTAATTAAATAAGGTAAATAAAGGTGCAGAAATTGAAAATTAAAGTTCATTCTAACAGAAGGGCAGTGGTGGTAGAGGCAGGCAGATCGCTATGAGTTTGAAGCCAGCCTGGTATACAGAGTGAGTTACTCTATACACCAGGATAGCAAGGGCTACAGAGAAAATCCCTATCTCAAAACAAACAAACAAACAAAACATTTATTCACATAATTTCACTGAATTGACAGAAGATATAGTTTAGGCAATGCTAATAGCAACCAGGAACATGAAAGTTTCTGAGAAGGTATATAGTTTACCAAATGACATCATGAAAGCCTGCCCTAGTGTAATGGGAATGAAGTATTTAAAATGGAAACTCCATAATTAAAAGTGAAAGTCATTAATAATAATAAAAATAATTCTTCAACAGTTGCTTTAGTTAGTGAATTTCAAACTAGATTTAATGTGTTAAATGATGATTCCAATGAGCTTAAACAGGAAAATTTAATCATTAGAATAGTATTTCCATTTAAAGTTGTAATAAGAGGTTAAATCATATATATATATATATATATATATATATATATATATACACACACACACACACACATACATACACACAAAATGGCACTTATATAGAATAAGGTTGAATAATTCAGAGATAGTGAGTTTCATTTACTTTCTGTGATCATGTAAGCTAAATCTAATGCTAGTGTGCTTTGGAGAACATCGTATATCATTCCAGCACACTTTTAATTCTTTGGTAGCTAGTGTGATGTCATTTGAATTTTCATACTTTCTGGTATAATAGGGTATTTTTAATAAACTTTACAGTCATTTTATTCATTGGTCTACTTGTCATTACTTTTAAATATGTATCCATTTGTTTCCCACTTAACTTTGCTGATTATGTTCCGGTTCTGCAGACTCCTCAGTCTCTGACTTTGATGCTCTGAAAGGTGAGCATTCACGCCACAGCAGGGACTTGGCTCAGATGTGATCTTCCTGTCATGTCTGTGCAGCTACTACCAGAAAGAACTGGAGCTGAGTGCAGTGTGCGCTTCTCAAAGGCCATGGCCAGAAAGTTGCAAAGAGGCCACTTTGCATATATTGAGATTGGCCATCAGAGGCCACAGCTGGTTGTGAGGAAGGCAGCTGGGCAGCCATCTGTCCTCCTGAAAAGAAAACATGGTGATAGTGCTTCTTTTAGAAAACTGGCAGCATTGCCGAACAATCCATAATTGTTAAGGATGTATATTTCCATGCTTTCTTCTTCAGAAGTTTTGCATGTAGCAGCAATAACTTCAGACAATAAACATGCTTAAAATAGTATGCAAGGAGATAAAAGATTCCATCTTTAGATTAGTCAAGAAATAGCAAGGCCAGCTTTCTGTAGATGTTTACTTTCCAAACGGGTGAGCATTTTAAAGATATGCTCACTCCAGGCGAAAACACTTTCTACATGCAGTGGAAGCTGACTGTGCTGACTCACAATGTACAAACACAGTAGTTAGTGTTCATGTATTAGGAAGTTATCCTGGCTAATTTTCTGTCAGGTTGACACAAAGTAAGGTTAGCTGGGAAGAAGAAACCTCAGTTAAGATTCTTCCTCCTGACTAGCTTATATGCTGGTCAGTGGAGGGCATTTTCTCAGTGTCTCATGTAGGCAGCCACAACCACAATGAGCTGAGCTACACCTGTGTGGTGGTACTTGGAGGACCTGAACATGAGCAGGAGGCAAGTGTTTAAGCAAGGTTCCTCTGCCGTTTCTTTTTCAGTCTTGTCCTGCTGGAATTCCTGTCTCGCCTTCTCTCAATGATATTCTCTGATCAGGGCATGTAAGCCCAGTAAACCCTTCCTCCAAAAACTGCTTTTAGCCAGTGATACCACAGCAATAGAAAGTCAAACTACAAGAGACGTACAGATGTTCATACACATATGGTTAAAATGCCCTCCTATGTTTGGAGAAACCCTTGTTTCAAAGAAAAAGATAAGCAGATATTAGTTTATATAGATAAGTGTTTTGTTGTCTATAGCTTTTAACCACAGTTGAACTTGAACCCTTTTCCAAAATGACTGACAAAAGAAAAAGTCCTTCAGCCAATTGCAGACAGCCACCAATACCTTGTCTTCACTGCTTAATTCCTTCCTACAGACATACCCAAACAAGACTCAGCATGCCTCAGTGTACAGACTAGTGTCTGTCAGCTTGACACAAAACAGAATCACCAGGAAAGAGGAGCTTCTGCCAAGTAACTGTTCCCATCATAATGCTCCATAAGGCATTTTGTTGGTTGATAGTTGATGTAAGCAAATAAACTGTAATTAATATAAAAACTAAATATTTAATTAAAAAAGAGTTCTCGGCCCACTATGGGAGGTGCCATCTTAAGAAAGTAGCGAAGAGTTGTACGAAAAAAAAAAAATAATAACTTTCCTACAGAGCCGTTGTTGGTGTACTTTTTAAAAATTCTTTTATTTACATTTTTTTATTTCTCTTTTTCACTGCCTCCCCCAATCGCTTCCAATATACCAACATCAGGTAGGAGAGAGAAAGTTTAGTGGGAGAGAGCAGTTTTCTCTCTTAGCTGCTTCCTGCTGGTTAGCGTCTTAGGACTCCTAGGAGCCAGTAGGTCCTCATTTCAGATCTCCAGCTTGTCTCACTGCATCAACAGCAGCCAAGAACTGCAGGGAAAGCAGCAGCAGCCACCTTGTTCCTTCCCAGAGCTCCACAGCACTCTCGGGGCTCTGGCATTTATTCTCTCTCCAGAGTCCTCGGATTTAAACTGTCTGCAGCTGGCAAAGAGCCTCTCTCAGAGCCCGCATGAGGCAAACAGTTCGCTGCTGTGGACCATTTGAATCAGCTGCACATCCCACACCTGGGACCAAAACAAAACCATGTTGATATCCACAACAAGCCTCTGATTCAGTGTCTGCCTTGAGTTCCTACCCTGATTTTACTCAGTGAAGACCTGTGATCTGGGCATGTAAACAGAATATATCATTCATTTCTTTCCCAGGTTGATTTTCCGTAATGGTGTTTATCACGATAAAAGACAAACTATGACACTGCGTCTGAAATGTTGCCAATCAGAAAGTTACCTTTAATTTCTTTCTTTCTTTGGTTTATCTGTGATCTATTTCTGCAGCTCAGCACAGTTTCCGAGTCATTGCTTTCCTCAGACTCGTGCGTGTTTGATGGACATGGAACCCTGTGGTGGGCTGTGCAATGACTTCTTTATCTCAGCGCTCAGGACAGCTGATCACGTCAGCACTCTGTTTGATTTTGAAGCTCAGTACAAGGAAGTGCATTCCCACCGTGTTGATTCTCCCCTCTCACTCTTTCTCCTTTAATCTCTCTCTCTCTCTCTCTCTCTCTCTCTGGCTCTTCACTTGGAGACATGTACACCAGGCTGACTTTAGATTTAATCTATAGTCTAGAACATAGTGAAAACCTGATAGTCATGCTCTGTCACCTTCATTCTGGAGTTACAGTTATATACCACAAAATCCACTTTATGCTTTGCTAGAGGTTGCATTTAAGGTTCTGAGCAGCATGACAGGCAAGTTAAAGTTTTAAAATGTTAAAAGTATTTATTTTTGCAACTTTGAAAGGAGATAATAAGACATTGTCACCTTTTTAATAGTGGGTAATGATTTATTCTTCTTTAAAATAAGGCCAAATATAAAAATTGATGTTTTCATTGCTGTCATGGCTTGAAATACCTAATAACTGAACATAGTATTTCTCATTGGATTATTTATATATAATCCAAAGTTCAGGATAAAAATATAGAAATAACCTGAGAAGAGTATAGCTCAAGGGCTGGGAACTCCAGAGCTGGGAAGATGGTCAGCAGATAAAGAACGTCTCTCAGAAGGTTGAGAACTTCTATTTGGATCCTCAAAACTCACATAAATCCATAATCAGTAATATCATTTGTAATATCAGTGCTCGTACATTAAGACGGAAGATGGAGGAAGGAGATTCCCCATATGACAGGCCAGCTATTCTGGTATTCACAGTGTGAAAACACAAGACTGCCACAAACAAAGCGGAAAGAATAATTGATAAGGACATGTACAAGCAGCATTGGCAGACGTGTCTCCATAAACACGTGGGTGAACATGTTCACGTATGCATAACACACACAAACACGCAAACAAGCAACAACCCAAACACCTCAACACCTTATATCTTGGCATCAGATGCACAAAGCTTCATGAAAATAACAAGACTCAAAATCTTTAAAGCATAAATAATTTGTGTGTTAATTTTGGAAGCAGAAGAGGAATATTTATAATGGAAAATTCTAGAACCTAAAACATGAATAGTTTTCTGCAAACTGTTCATATTTTACTCAGCAACATAGCAAATGACAATGTAGAAACAGTGATATCATAAAATAATAGGTATAAAATTACAATACTGCCTAGAGCACTTCAGAATTTGATTTCACTCAGAAGCTGGTAAGAAGAATAAGCCACCTGAAATTTGCTTTATTTCATCAAAATTCATACTGTAACAATGTGAGTACATTCTCTTGTAAGTAATTGTAGAGTATTCACTTACACATTTTTAAATGAGTAAAATATACTATACAGAAATTTCAGCAAACTTAAAAAAAGCATGCTTTCTGCCTTTTTAATAAGACATTAGCACACATCTTTTAAAGTGGCATTTATTGTTCTTGTGAGTGAACACGTTATGAGGTTCTCATTGTTTCCTCATTAAGCTGTAAATTGTAATTGATATTCCCCATTAAATGTGATGAACAATTTTGCTTGAGATGTTCTCCATGCAGGCATCTGGAAGACCTCAACTCTACACAGAGAACTCCGGGCAACTTGGAATGCTGAGAGTGCAAATAAATGTTCTCCAGGGAAGAGCACATCAGTTGGATATTTAATATCAAATTATTTACACTGAAAGTATACACGCAAATAACAGTATATGGACTATTCAGGTTACATTTAGGAATATATATGTACATATATAAAAATTCACGTAACAACAATTAATGGAAACAGAAGCTGAAGCCATAAATTTGAAAGAGAACAAGGAGCTTTATAGTTGAGAGTTTGAGAAAAGGAACGGAAAGTTCTAGAGAAGTCATTTTATTACATTATCAAAAATAAAGAAGTAAATCAATAATGAGTTTTCCTAAAGGGTCAGAGTTCAGAGCCTTCAAATTCGAGGACACTCTGATATCAGCTTTCTCTTATAATCTCATAGTTTCTTCGTTTTAGCTTTAATTTGTGAGAGAATACTCTAGAGCACGGCATTGCTTCTTACATCCTCTATATTTAAAAATATATATCCCATGGCAGTTTAGTGTCTAAGTGGGTTCCATAGTAATGGGAACAACAGAGACTGTCTCTGACATGAACTGATTGGCCTGCTCTTTGATTCCCTCCCCCTGAGGGAGGAGCAGCCTTACCAGGCCAGAGAGGAAGACAATGCAGTCACTCCTGATGAGACCTAATTGACTAGGATCAGAAGGAAAGGGAGGAGGACCTCCCCTATTGGTAGACTGGGGGAGGGGCATGGGAGAAGAGGGAGGGAGGGTAGGATTAGGAGGGGAATGGAGAGGGACCAACAGGGGAAATACAATGTGAACAAATTGTAATTAATAAAAATTAAAATTAAAAAAGAAAAATATATATTAATAATATTATTCAATATATATCAAAGTAAGGTTAATTAAGATAACTTTTACTTTGACCATAATTACCCAAACCCTCCTCTCTCTCCTTTATTTCTCTCTTCTAGTAATTTCTAGATCCAGCTTATTTCAATTAATATGATAATAGCATATAGCAAATGAAAATACAGTGAATATTGATAGTCATGCAGGAATAGTTAGGCAGAGACAAGAACGTTCTGTAGAGACTGAGTCAGGAGAAAACATGCCAAGAATATCAAATGGGGTTAGATGGAACTAAAATATCAGCATGTCAGAAGGAAAACAGTTCCTGAGCAAAGCAACAGGCTGTGAAAGGGAGAAAAACACCTTTGCTACTTACACATCTGTTAGAATATAATACCTAGCATATATGAAGAGCCAACTCACTTTTGAATTTTATTTCAATTAAAAGACAAAGGAAAAATTTATTTTTACAACACTGTTGGCAAGGACAATTAAATATTGTTCCTGAATTTTTGCAATTTCAGTGTGCGTATTTACCCTTTTGATTAACTATGATTAGACTTTATTTATATTAATTGAATATTTAACACTTTGATTAAACAATTTTATTTGTGAATGAATTATACTGAAACATTCTAGACTAAATATCCAGTAATTACTGAGTATCTTATTATTTAAGAACCAGGGAAATAAATGGATGTATAAGTTCTAATAATCTTTCGGTTTTAATCTATAATATCAGAATTTACATATGTATTCTAAATTTTAGAAATAAAAGGTATGTGTATATGGTGACATTTTCTATAACTACAATATTTTTAAATTTTCTGAATATAAAAATATATTTTTGTCTATTCTGACTGCTGTAAGAACACAGGATAAGGGACCAAGCCCATATATTTTATTAATTAGAAAATTTTGTAATCTATGCTCTGATTTAAATTAATTATTCAAAGCTGGAAAAAGAAAAATGACAATATAAACAACATTTCTAAGAAATAGTAGTTTCTTTTTATTTCATTGATTAACCTATCATTGGGCAAAAAATAAAATAATAATTCAAGAGCACATAGATTATTTTCATTAACATTCAGATTGAGTCAAAACCAAATATGAAGAAGTTCTGTACTGAACAGCAGCCAAATTTTTCAAATAGGATTTAGAGGTACAGAATAAGAATATACCCAAATTGGGTAAGATTTCATGTCTGCACAAAATCTTGCTTTACACAGTTAATGGATAAGTAAATCAGCCTTTATACAGTAATAGAACAGCATCTATGAGGAAAAAGACTACAGGATTGAGCCAGAGGAATTCAGGGCACACAGATTAAACACTGTATTTGGAAGGAGCTA
The DNA here is from genome assembly GCF_907164565.1 of Psammomys obesus. NCBI lineage: Eukaryota > Metazoa > Chordata > Mammalia > Rodentia > Muridae > Psammomys > Psammomys obesus. The sequence continues at coordinate 4,883,808 of NW_026596962.1, read as the reverse complement.
ATCTAAGAAACAGTATATGCTGTTTGAAGAAAGCAAAGTAGTGTTTGGAAAAGGCATTTTTAGAGGCACAGACAAGAAAAGGAATGATATAGAAAGAATAAAGGAATTAAGGGTCGTGAAAACATTTGGGTCATAAAAGTACCCAGGAAAAGATCATCCTGAGTGAGCTATCCCAGAAGCAGAAAGATGCACATGGTATATACTCACGCATATAGACATACAATATAGGATAAACCTACTAAAATCTGTACACCTAAAGAAACTAATCAAGAGGGAAGACTCTTGCTAAAATGCTCAATTCCTATCCAGAAAGGCAAAGAGGCTGGACATCAGAAGAAGGAGAAAAGAGGGAACAAGTCAGGAGCCTGACACAGAGGACCTCTGAAAGGCTCTGCCCTGCAGACTATCAATGTAGATGCTGAGACTTATGGGCAACCTTTGGGCAGAGTGCAGGGGATCTTAGGAAAGAAGTGGGAAACAGTAAGATCTGGAGAGGACAGAAAATCCATAAGGAGAGCAACAGAACCAAAAAAAATCTGAGCACAGGGGTCTTTCCTGAGACTGCTATTCCAACCAAGGACCATGCCTGGAGATAACCTAAGACCCCTGCACAGATGTAGCCCATGGCAGTGCAGTATTCAAGTGGGTTCCATTGTAAGAGGAACAGGAATTGTCTCTGACATGAACTGATTGGCCTGCTCTTTAATTACCTCCCCCTGAGGGGGAAGCAGCATTATGAGGCCACAGAAGAAGACAATGCAGCCACTCCTGATGATACCTAATTGACTAGGATCAGAAGGAAGGAAAAGAAGTCCTCCCCTATTAGTGGACTTGGGGAGGGGCATGCAGGCAGAGGGAAGAGGAAGGGAGGGATTGGGATGGGAGAAGGGAGGGAACCATGGTGGGGGATACAAAGTGAGTAAAGTGTAATTAATAAAGAAAAATAATAAAAAAAATACTCAGGAAAACTGTGTCACATAAGACATGCACCTGAACCTACCCTGGTGTAACTGAGGACCTCAGGTTCTGCTGTGCTGGTGTATGCACAGGGATCACAGCAGACGTTGCTGTGGCATAAATATTAAACCTGTAAGAAGGCATGCTCATGTGCAGAAGGAAGTACACAGGAAATCTGCAGTCTGCTCAGTGTGCTGAGGATCTGAAGCTGCCCTGAACACATGGTAAAAGTAACTCCACAGTGATGATTTTCACAGTGTTAAGCAAACACTCAGGAGGGAACATACACCTGTCTCAAGGCTCATTTCTTCCTTTCTCAAACTAGTTCTTCTGTTGGTGGTTAGACAGTAGGTCACTGCAGAATTGGAGAGTGGTTTTCAGTTTCAGTAGTGATCTGTAAGATGCCATTAGGGAACGCAGAAATAGAGACATCTGACAGCCAAATCATGAAAAATAACGGTTCAATTTAAATGTTCTCCCTAGATCTTCTGTCTCGAGTTCTTGGGAGAAATGCCTACAGGTCACAAAGACATAGATTAAATCATCTTCTAGAAAGTATTTGTCACTCATACAATACACCCTAAGAATTTAAAAGAAGTGAACTAATCAGACTCCAGTGTACCAGTCAGTATTTTTCAGAGAGAAAGATCAAAGAGGGTAGTTGACAATGTAGCATCTTGGTAGCAGTAGATACAAGAACATGCCCAAACGTCAAAATGACAGGGACGTTGCTTTAGATCATGAGAGATGACAAAAACTACACAAAGGTATGAAATGGGTGGACTATGACTTTAATAATCTGAAAGAGTTAAAAATTTCATCACTAAATATTCACATAATTAAGATGAGTAACAGCAAAAGACTCTAATTAGAGAGACTATGAATCAATGTCAGATCTTACTTGACTATGGAGAAAGTTATATAAAAATTACACTAGATCACTCTCCATCCTTCATTACATTTTACATCCTTCCTTACACATGATTAAGTTTCCTTCATTGCTGTAGGAATGTAAACTTGAACAACCACTTTGGAAATCAATCTGAGGCTTTCTCAGAAAACTGGTAATATCTTAAGGCCCAGCTATACCATTCCTGGGCATATAGCTGAAAGATGCTCAACCATACAACGAGGACTATGTTCATAGCAGCTTTATCTGTAACAGCCAGAATCTGGAAATAACCCAGATGTCCCTCAACCAAAGAATGGATACAGAAAGTGTACATTTACACAATGGAATACTGCTCAGCCATTAAAAACAAGGAAATCATGAAACTTGCAGGCAAATGGATGGAACTAGAAAAGATCATCCTGAGTGAGGTAACCCAGAAGAAGAGAGATACACATGGTATATACTCACTTATAAATGGCTATTACCAACATAATATAGGATAAATGCACTAAAATCTATAGACCAAAAGAGGCAAAATGACAAGGAGAACCCTAGGAAAGCTTATCAATTCTCATTCAAAAGGGAAACAGTATAGGCCTTGGAAGGATAGATGTCCTCTGAAAGACTCCACCCAGCAAGAGATCTAAGCAGATACAGAGACTCACAGCTAAACTTTGGACAGAGCACAGGGAGTCTTTTTTTGTTGTTTTTCTTTTTTCTTTTTTACTTTTTATGTTGATTGTAGTTTATTCACTTTGTAAACCAACTGTAGTCCCCTCCCTCATTCCCTCCCAATCTCACCCTCCCTCCCTGATCTCCCCCCATGTTCCTCTGCAAGTCTACTGATAGGGGAGGTCCTCCTCACCTTCCATGTGATCCTAGTCTATCAGGTCTCATCAGGAGCACAGGCAGTCTTATGTAAGAAGGGTGATATAAAAGAACATGGAGGGGACAGGAGCCACACAAGGAGATCAAGAAAGCCAAAAAAAAAAAAAAAAAAACAAAAAAAAGGCTAGGCCCACGGGGGACTACATAGACTGATGTATCAACCAAACACCACTCATAGAGAGGACCTAGAACCCTTGCTCAGATGTAGCCCATAGACAACTCAGTCTCCATGTGGATTCCCTAATAAGAGGAGAAGAGACAGTCTCTGACATGAACTCAGTTGCCTGCTCCTATCTCACTTCTCCCTGGTGGGGGGACCTAGCCAGCCCACAGAGGAAGAGAATTCAAACAGTCCTGATGGGACCTCATAGGCTAGGGTCAGATAGTGGGGGAGGAAGACCTCTCATATCAGTGGACTAGGGAAGAAGGATAGGTGAGGAAGAGGGAGAAAGGGTAGAACCAGGCAGAGATGAGAGAGCTATCTACAACTGAGATACAAAATGAATAAATTGTAAATAATAATAATAAAAGAAAAAGTAGAAAAACCTACAATTATCATTAAAAAATCACACATATTAACTGTAGAAAATTTGGACAAAAATGTTAAGATTACAACCATTAAAATAAAATAAAACAAAATAAAAAATGAGTATGTTGCTATAATATTCTTGTTGAATGTATAAAAAATTATTCTTGTTCATTCAAATGCTAATTTATCTACCCCACAATCTTTTTTCAATCCAGATATTGCATTGTGATGTTTATTCTAGGTATCACCTGTCTCAAGTTTGTGTAAACATGCCACCATTTATTCTCTGTATTGACAATAAAAACAACCAGCCAATGCTGAGCAATGGAGAGAATAGGGTGGGACATCCTGGTCCAGAGGAGTGTGAGGGGTCAGAGAGGACAGATCTGCAAGAGAGGACTTGGAAGCATGAGGAGAGATGAACTGGACCTAAGATATGACTAAAAGCAAGTATAATGTTGGAAATCTGAATGGGAGGAAACTATGTGGGCTTGAAGGTTTAGGATGGAGTAACTATTGCCCAGCATTGTGCTCTAGGTCAATTAATTAAATCCTAGTCTCTGTGTGGTGATTTGGGTACACAGTTGGTTTAGGAATAATTCCACTGTTTAAATAAAAGATAAATCAACAATAAATATTAATAGTCAACAACACAAGTTCTATAGGATTAAAAGTCACAGCCATCATAAATGGTGTATTCTTTATTATTCCCCTACTTTTATTTGTATACCAAAAAGTGCCATACATCCTAAATGTGGAAAAATTGAGAAAACATAGTTTGAAAATAACAGAGATTACACAGAAAACATACTAATTTTTATTATATACAATAAATATATATTCATAAACACGAGTCTATGGAGGTGGTTAGCAGTATAAGAACCACAGTTAAAATAATTGATTACGTAGCAATTCGTAGCAGCTGAATAAAATTGTTTGGTCTTAGAGTACACAACGTTTCCTATGTTTTTCACCGCCAGCTTTCTCGGTGTGCCTTAGTAATCTTGCACTTTGAGTCAGACCTTTGCAGTGTCATTTCAGCTTCAACACGAGTTGAACTGAGTACAGAGCCATAAACCGATGAAGGTAATTGTGATACGTGAAGCACACTATTGATGACATGAGCAGGACCACAGGACCATGTCCAGGACCCCAGCGCTTTAACCCCTTGGGAGTACCAAGGGGTGTTCACAGTGTGACTTCCTCCCTCCGGACACCTCCTGAGAAGAGCCTACCCCTTCTCCTGGGCTGTGCCGATAACCGGTTTGCTGGTGCGGGTGCATCAAAGTGAACACCCCATGAGACGCTCTCATATACATGTGTCCTTTCTTTCTTAACCCAGGGTAGGACCCAATCCTCGGAGGAAGTGGGAATTTCTCTGCTTGAAGTGTGAGCAAGCTGCTACTCGTTGCTTCAAGTTCCTGCTACTGCGGCTTTTCTGCTACAGTGGGGTGTATCCTTGAACTGTGCACCCCCCAAAAAAAAACCCTTTTGTCCTCTGAATTGCTCTCTGTCTCGTTGTATTTTATTATAGCACAAGAAGGGAAACTAGATAGCCATTGGGCAAGCCTTTGCGGAATTATCTGGATTAGATTATTGAATTGGGAGGACCTGTCAAATGTGAGCAAGGCTCACAAGTGCCCAAGTACAGATTATTGGGTAAAAGCTGGTTTTAGGGTTTCTTCTGCTTAGTAGATACTTCTGCCTTTTGGTAAGTTAGGTCACCTATTCTGCTGGTACTGCTGCTGTCCTTCATTGGCATCAGGCTAGCTTCATCACCCTTCAAATGTGGACTGAGGACCACGGACTCTTGGACATGTTCCAGGCCTTCAGTGACAGACGAGGACCACCAAGCCTGCGTGACAAAGCAGACACTGAGCTCTCAGTCTCGGCAGTGTGAACAGAGTCACCGTTCGGCTACCTATCCTGTACCTTATAAACCCATTTAATACACTCTCTTACAATATAGATTCATTCTTTAAGTTCTGTTCCTCTAAAAGCCTAATACGTAAGTATGTGTCTTCACCCGTATAGATATGATACCTGCTTCATACTGTATTGTGCTTCGCCTATCCCTATTCCTCCCCTTTTATAAATTATGGATTGTGCTTTCAAAAAGAGCCTTTAATTTAGGGCCATGTATATAAAAATGCTGAAATAAACCCCCAAATACACATTTCTTTATCGATGATACAATACTGTAAAATTAAAAGCAAAGGGAGCAGAAAAAAAGAAGTAGTGATCTCAGTATGAACTGCCCTCCACATGACAGGGGGTTGCCTGTCATTGCCATATGGGCAGACAATGATGCTGCTGGCTTTGCAAAGATTATGAAATGGTATCATAATCCTGGCCCAAGTCCAATTTTATATAAATAAGTTGACTAATTAAAAATAATTGCATCAAGAGGCTTGTTCAAATTAAAGGTAATTGTCCCATTGTGCTATTATTATTATTGTGCTATTATTATTGAAGAGATTTCTCATAAGAATACTTGAAAAGACTATAAATAGAAACAAACTTGGTAGAGTAGTACACAGCATTCATGTCATAAAAAATAGCTGCAGAAAATCATGGAACCCTGTTGCACATTGTTCTAAATATTAATTCAAGAATGTTTACAACCAGGCCCAGCGAAGTTCTGACTCTCATGAGTAAGTCACTGGAGGGTAAATCACGCTGTGTCCACAGTGCTGCTGTGTGTGCACTCACACCTATGCCTGTGTTTGCACACATGATATTACATGGGTACAAACACATCAGCCACTGCCATTTCCCTCCAAGGATTTTGCACACAACTGTCCTCCTCTCTATTTCCTCTTGGTGTCCTACATAAATGATCTGGTCTTTCAGATGTGGTTTCCTCTCTCTAAGAGGCTCTTAGAGATCTAGTCTTCTCATGTTTGGAACAGTTTTCATTCTGCAGACTTGTGGACTGCTTCTGGTCCTCTGCTCATCACTGTTTCATATTTTTCTTTTCCTGTTTCTCCCTTTGCACATCTCCCTGTCAATGGAAAATTATTTTTCCCTGTAAAATATGGTCTGTGGACACTCATCATCTCAAGGATTTTTTTTTTTTTAATTCTTCGACTCTTCAGGTCTAAGCTGGCTTCTATCTCAGAACTTCAGAGTTTGCCTTGAGTTTGCACTGTTCCATGAGACAATATATTTCTTCTCCATCTTCTTTCATTATCTGAACTGAGACAATGGAAGCTTGAAGTTGCTCACGCTCCTCTGCTGGCACTTCTGCCATTTGGGATTCTAACAGTCAGTGTGTAAACAGTCATGGCTCAGGTCACCACTGTTCCACATACCACCAAACCGGCAGACCTTGCTTTAACTTCCATAAGGCTTTCAAAGATATTTTTGCTCTTTATCAAGCCCTTACTTCTGATTAACCCCAGGTCTAATTAGAGAAGCTAGGGCTTCATACTTGCTGGGGACTCTTCATTGTGTGTGCTGGCTCCCTGTCCTCATTCTTCAGAATTCCCTCCTGCAGCATTCCATAGTTCTGCTCACAATACAACATCTATTCATAAGCAAGTCTAATAGCTAAGTTCCTAAGCTACCATTTGTTGCTTTTCTATTCAGTTCAAAAGTGAGAACATTATTTATAACTGACAATCAAACTTCCTGAATATTTTATCTTGAAAATATGTAGAGACTATTTCAAACTCTTCTCTTTCCACTTTATTTCATGGTATTTTTCCTAAACACAAGAACAATATTCTTATATATTTATTATATATCTGATTTCAAATGTTGACCTTAACCTTGGATCATAATTTATTTTATATTTACATCCTATATTTAAATTTCATTAATTGATCAAATATTGTTCTTTATAACTACTTAATATTTACTTAACAGAATTATATCATTTACTGTATCAAGTTTTTACAAAAAAATAACTTAGAATGTTTTTCAGAATTGCCAGATACTTGCTTTTTAAGCATTTTCTTTATATTTTAATTTATCTTGTGTGTGGTGTGGTGTGTGAGTGTGTGTGTACTGTGTGTATATGTGGTGTGTGATGTGGTCTGTCGTGTGTCTCTGTGTGTGTGCTGTGTGCTGTGTGGTGTGTGTGGTATGATGTGTGTGTGTCTGTGTGTGTGTGTGTGTGTGTGTGTGTGGTCTGTCCTGTGTCTCTCTGTGTGTGGTGTGTAGTGTGTGTGGTTTGATGTGGTGTGTGTGTGTGTATGTGTGACGGGTGTGTAATGTGTCTATGTGTGTTTGGTGTGTGTGTGTGTGTGTGTGTGTGTGTGTGACGGGTGTGTAGTGTATCTCTGTGTGTGTGGTGTGTGGTGTGTGTGGTATGATGTGGTGTGTGTGTGTGTGTGTGTGTGTGTGTGTGTGTGTGTGTTAGCATATACCTTTGTTTGGGAAGAGACCTGTACATGTGGAGGTCCACAGAAAACTTACAGTAGTAATCCTCTCCTTCTGCCATGTTTGTTCCAGGGGTCAGATCAGGTTGTCAGGCTTGTGTGGCAAACAATTAACCCTGCTATACCACTTCTCTGGCTACTTGATACTTTTAAATCAGTATTTTAATAACTCAGTTATTTCATAGGATTGACTAAATTAGAATGTCTGTTGATGATTTAATATAGACTAAAGTTTTGATGGAACAATTATTGACAATACACTCTTTGGATGGTGTTTTTTTGTTTGTGGTAAAGTGACAAATTTTATTTTTTGTGGCTAAGCCTATCAATTTCAATTATGGAATTTAAGTTAAATGACTATTTTAAGGACAATATACATGAAGTTGCATAAAATTTAGAAGAGTCTCACTAATCCACACTCAATTTTGCAGCTATGTTTTGTGACCTCTCAAAATGTTGCCCTCTGGTAGGTGCTCAAGTAACATTTCATTATATATGTGTAACAAAGTTTTTTTTTCACTCTTTATCTGTTTTAAGTCACTTACAGACTGTCTGGGCTACGTGAAGAGTTCTACAAGGAACAGGAAGGTTCAGATGTTTATTTCACCACCGAATTTACTTTCCTTTGTATATAGGTTTATGGTGGATTATTTGCACACACACACACACACACACACACACACACACATACACATGCACAGTTTCTGTGTATGGCATGCTCGCTCTTTTCGCACTGGAGAGTATTTGTGCATTAATGAGGATCGTAAGTTCACTAAGATGTACTTTTAATTTTTGTTATCCATGAAAATTATCCATGAAAACAACAGTAGAAAATTTCATTCTACTGTTGTTATTTTATTTTCAACTTAACAAGTGCTAATTAAATCATGATGTTTTTAAAAGGTCGGTCTCATTGTTAGACAGTAAGGATTCATTTTTTGTTTTTTGGAAATCATCTTCTTCCTTGCCCTTCTTTTTAAAATTAATTTATTTTTTAATAAATTACAGTTTATTTGCTTTGTTTCCCAGCTTTGCCCCTTCCTTGGTCCCCTCCCAATCCCATTCTTCCTCCCTCTTCTCCTCTCTGCTCCTTCTCCAGTCCACTGATAAGGTAGATCCTCCTACCCTTCCCATCTGACCCTATTAGTCTATCAGGTCTCATCAGTACTGGCTGCATTGTCTTCCTCTGTGGCCTGGTAAGGCTGCTCCCCCCTCAGGGGGACAGGATCAAAGAGCAAGCCAATCGGTTTCTTTCAGAGACAGTCCCTGTTCCCCTTACTAGGAAACCCACTTGGGAACTGAGCTGCCATGGGCTACATCTGTGCAGGGGTTCTAGGTTATCTTCATGCATGGTCCTTGGTTGGAGTATCAGTCTCAGAAAAGATCCCTGGGCCCAGCTTTGTTGGTTATGTTGCTTTCCTTGTGGAACTCCAGTCCTCTCCAGATCTTTCATCTTCCCCACCTTCTTTCATAAGACTGCACTCTGCCCAAAGTTCGATTATGAGTCTCAGCATCTGCTTTGATACTGTGCTGGGTAGAGTATTTCAGAGGCCCTCTGTGATAGGCTCCTGTCCTGTTGCCTGTTTTCTCCCTGTTTTCCCTTTCCCTTCTCATAATTAAGGTGCCATCATTTCACTCAGAGTATGTCTTTTCTCTTCTGTGACTGCTTTTCCTTCATCACTGTTTTCTCTGCTCTTAAATCAGCACTGTTCAGGATGGTCAGGTCTTCTCTCAGTGCTTTTGTACAAAGGTCACTCATCTGCCTAACTTCTCCGCCATGAAGACCCAGTGAAGAGAGAGCAGCATGTGCCAGCTGTTAACACTGTCCATCCTATGCCAACACCACCAGGTCCTGGCTTCTCTGGCTATCCACTCGCTTCAAGCAGACTCAGGGCGAACAGTAATCTCAGGCTGTAAAATTTTAATTACTTCCCTATTGGGTGGATAGTTTCCTATCCAATGAAACACTATATTTTTATCACTCATTAGACTTCCATGTAAAATGAAGCAAACAAATCCATATTTGCCATACATGTATGAGAAAAGCACAATAAACTCCCCTCAGGGCAGTTAAAAGCTACAAAATCCTCATAAGTTGTAGATTAATAACACAAGTAACAGCCGAGATACAGTGTTGATGTGAAAAAAAAAAAAAAACAGAACTTCAATGATATAGATGTAGCTTCATATAAACTGGGCATATTAAATGATTTTGTCATAAGGTAACTAAGTCTATCCCTGATAATGCTTACAAAAGAAATCAACAGATTGTGTTAAAGTTGGGTATCAGCAGTTTGGAATGCTATCTGGCTGGCTGGGTTTAAGAAAATTCTCCCTCCTAAATTCCTTAAATTCTGTTAGCAAAATTAACCATATAGATTTCAAGTACCATAAAAAAGAAAAATAGGATTACGGATCTACACAAGGAAAAGATGTGCTTGAATCAGGAGCATCACTGCTTAAGGGAGCTCAAAAAAAGTCTTACTTATTGATCGCTTCATAAAGGCTTTCTGTTTAAGATAGTATGAAATAACTTTGTTTAATGTTTTCCCAGGGCTGGCCTTCACTCAGCATCTTCTCATGAGTGCTGCACTGGCATCCATTATTCTTCCCGACCTGATAAGACGTTTTCTTAACTAAGAACTATCACGTCACTTTAGAAGGCAACTGTAGCACTCTAAGATTTTTAAGTGATATTGCAGTCACTGTCAAATACTAGTGGAAAATAATATTATTTATCATAAAATAAAATATGCATGAAATGTTTTTATTAATACAAGAGCTAATGTAGTTAGAAATAATTAAGTAGTGTAAAATAGTTTACACTAAATTATTAATACTACTAAAATAAAATTTTAGATACTTGTGTTTTAATCATAAAATCAAATTTCTATGACTGTTCCAATTATGACTCCAAAAATTCGCTAGGATTTAGTGTTTGTTTCTCTTGCTTTCATCGTGAATTGTATAAATCATTGAATAAATTATTCTGAATGTTAAGTTAGAATATAAAGACTTTTGCTGATATATAAAATGTCTTTGAAGCTAATCAGGCTCTGAAATAATAGATAATAGAATTTCATTTGTTCTTTTAGTTGCCAAATCTCCCATTTCTATCATGTTGGCAAAGATTTTCAAATCTAATTCTATATTTTTGTTGAAAACTTTAGATTGTCGTGATTGAGGAAATGGCTCAGTGATTGAAGTTTTTGGTAACATATGAGGTCCTGAGATTTATGACCTTTCCCTGTGAAAAGCACACAGCTTGTTACTACATTCTGGCAATCCCAGAATTTTGGAGGCAAACAGGAGGATTCCCAAGACCTGCAGGCCAGCCAATTTAGACAAATCAGTGAGATTTAGGTTCAGCTGGAGAACTCTGATCTCAGCCTCCAGCCTCCACACATGTAATGAAGAAAGGGGATCCATATTCAAGTTGTTATATCAGTTAATCGCGTGCTTGCCAGCTTTGTATGTCTAGTAGTTCAATATATAGGCTCAGGGTAAAAGTGTTTTTAGGGTGCAGAACTGTCTTAGTTCTTCAGAGTATGGAATGGTTTCTTGTTTGATGAATTGTTGGATTCATGTTGTTTTTAAAACAAAATCTCAAATATTTGATTTTAACAATAAAGATTCCGGAGCCAGATGCTGGGTAAAGCCAGCTAGTTCAGAGAGGCAGAGAAAGCACCCAACTGACCTTTCTTCTCAGCTGACGTCCCAAAATCAAAAAAGGTCCTTCCTACAGCATCCTAAAAACTCTTCAAACTGAAAGTCCCTTCTTTCTTTTTTTTTTCTTTTATTGTTATTATTTTCATTTAAAATTTATTCACTTTGTATCTCAGCTGTAGCCCACTCCCTCATCTCCTCCTGTCGCACGCTCCGTCCTTCTTCCTCCCTTATTTCCCTTCCCTAGTCCGCTAATAAAGAAAGTCTTCCTCCCATACTGCCTGACTCCAGCCTATCAGGTACCATCAGGACTGCTGAATCCTCTTCCTATGTGGGCTGGCTAGGTCACCCCATCAGGAAAAAGTGATCAAAGAGCAGGCAACTGACTCCATGTCTGAGACTGTCTCTTCTCCCCTTACTAGGGAACCCACATGGAGACTTAGCAGCCTATGGGCTACATTTGAGCAGGAGGTCTAGGTCCTCTCCATGTTTGTTCCTTGGTCGATGCATCAATCTCTGCAGGCCGCCCTGGGCCCAGATTGTTTTGGCTCTGTTGCTCTTCTTGTGGAGCTCCTGTCCCCTCAGAGTCTTTCTATATCCCTCTTCTTCCATGAGACTCTCTGTGCTTTGTCCAAAGTTTGGCTTTGAGTCTCTGCATCTGCTTTGATCCCTTGATCAATGGAATATTTTGAAGGACATATGTGTTAGGTCCCCTTTCTACTTCCTTTGCATCTCTCTATCCATTCTCTGGCCTTCCTTTCACTCTTTATGATTTCTCTTTTTATAATTAATTTATTTTATTAATTACATTTTATTTTACTTTGCATCCCAACCCTCTTTCTCTCCCAATCCCACCCTCTATGGTGTTTCTTATGTTCACTTCCTGTCAAGTGGTGGCTTGCTCATCCTCTTGACCTATGGTTCATTTTATTTAATCCTGCTTGCAGAAAACTCTTGGATTAAAGTTTTGAGCTAGGGCTGAGCCACACCACAACTAAAAACAGGTTTTTCCAGTACACAATCTCTGGATGCACATTGTGCTTGAATAGCCTGCAACAGATTCATGCATATATATATATATATATGCCTACAAATAGAAAATATTAGGTTATAGTGTTTGTTTTGTTTTCTTTTCTTTTTTCTTTTGTTTTGCTTTGTGGGTATTGAGTTTGTGAGGTAAAATTCATAATTGTGAATTTTGTTGGAAAATAACTAGATACTGTTTAAAGTTAATCATTTATGGCAGGAAAATCATAGGAGATAAGGAATTACAGGGTATAAGAAAATAAATAACAAAGAAGTTTGAAAAGAAAATTCTAAAGTCAGTTGTTCAAGGCAAAGAAAATACAAATTCAACATAAATGTAATTTATTTCTATATATATATTAAACTATAATTTACTTATACTTCTTTTCTTTATGTCAGAAAATGTAGTTTCCTTATTAAATATTTAATTATGAAACATCTTTTGCACAATCAGCCCATTGAAAGCATAATTATTTCAACTGGCTTATGGATTATAGATGTATATGACAATTGTATATATATTACTTTATGCAATATAACCTTAACATAGTGTATCGTTAGAATAAATAATCATTTTTTAGTGCCTCAGCACTGTGTTTATGTAAGAGCTCAATTAAATTATTTTTTTCCTGCTTCAATAACTTAACACTCAGACAAAAGCAACTTGATGGAAAAGGTGTTACTTGATCCACAATTTCAGGTTCTAGGCCAGCGCTGTGAAGTCAAAGTAACAGGAACTTAAAACACAAGTCACAATTCATGTACAGCCAAGAGCAGAGAGGGGAGAATTCATTCCTGCTGTGTTCAGCTTTTTCTCTCCACTCTTAGATATTTAGATCCTATAGAAGGATGCTTCCTACAGTGTGTGGAACACTCATTTCAGTTACGGTGAGCTAATCAAAATAATTTCTATCTGAGAATTCCGTTCTGGAAGATTCTAGATCATGTCTAGTTAATAACTGAAATTAATGACCATACAGCTATGCCAACTGTAACCAAGTGCATTTGATTTATTCTTTTCTAATCTAAAAGTCATTTACATTTTTCTTACCTTGTGCCATCCTGTTTGGACAGTTAAATTCAGAACTGAAATGATAAAAAGTGATATTTTACTGGTTAAAGTACTCTAAAGGAATGGACCTTATACAATGAAGCTATCTATGTATCTATCTATCTATCCACCTGTCAAACATCTATCTATCTATCTAGATATCAAGTGAGTAGATGATACATAGATTTGATGACAAATAGATACATACACACATAGACGGGTGATAGATGGACATAGATAGCTATAGATACATGACAAAGAGATGATATATAGATGATACGACATTAGAGAGACAGGTAGATAGATGATAGATAGATGATATACCGATACATACTGATGACAAACAGGAAGACAGACAGATAGACGTGGAGGGTTATTAGAATGGCTTACAGGCCATAGTCCTGTTATCCAAAAGTGGTGTCTACCAAATGAAGGTCTAAGAGTCCAGTAGTTCTTCATTCCAAGAAGTCTAACTTTCAGCTGGTTTCAGAATAAATCACAACCTAATGAGGTGGTTTCTCATGCCAGTGAAGGAATCTACTTGTCAGAGACAGCAAGAACTGGTGGGCAGAGAGCAGCCTTTCTTCTCCTGATTCCTTTTTACAGGCTGCCAGCAGAAGGTGTTGCTGCTATTAAAGTTGGATCTTCCCCTGTGGCCTGGTAAGGCTGCTCCTCCCTCAGGAGGATATGATCAAATGAGCCAGCCACTGAGTTCATGTCAGAGATAACACTTGTTCCCCTTACTAGAGAACCCACTTGGAGCCTGAGCTGCCATGGGGTACATCTATGCAGGGTTTCTAAGTTATCTCCATACACGGTCCTTGGTTGGAGTATCAGTCTCAGAAAACACCCCTGGGTGCAGATTTTTTTGTTTCTATTGCTCTCCTTGTGGAGCTCCTCTCCCTTCCAGGTCTTACAATCTCCCATTTCTTTCACAAGATTCCCTGCACTCTGCACAAAGTTTGGCTCTGAGTCTCAGCATCTGCTTTAATACCCTGCTGGTTAGAATCTTTCAGAGGTCCTCTATGGTGACCTGATAGGCTAGGTTCAGATGGAAGGGGAGGAGGAACTTCCCTATCAGTGGACTGGGGGAGGAGCATTGGAGGAAAAGAGGAAGGAAGGGTAAAATTTGGAGCTGGTGAGGAAGGAGCTACAGCCAGGATACAAAATAAATAAATTAATAAAACAATTATTTTTAAAAAGAACAGTTGCTGAAGACTGCCTAAAATTGGGAGGGAAAGGAGCAGCCGAATTCCAGAAATATCCAGATTAGTTCCACAGATATTTATTGAATAGCAAATGTGTGTGATATCCTGTTCTATATTTCTTTTTAATTATAATGAAACAACTGTGGAAATTCATTTATTAAAAAAAATAAAGATTTATATTGGCTCATGAAAAAAACAGTTGCATCTTCCCACCTCAGATGATCAGAATCATTTGAGTGTGTTTTCCTCACTTCAAATTACTTAATTAAGAAAAAGTAATCCCCCACAGATGTACCCAGCCACTTGGGTTTTAGTTAATTCCAGAGGAAGATAAGTTGACAACCAAGAATAGCCATCATAGACAGGTTTTGTTTTTCTTTTTTGAACTTAGATAAACGATCTATCTTATTGAAATGTAGTCCCTTCTCTTCTAAGGCTCTATCATTCTTATTCATCCACTAGTGTTAAATTTTGGCAAAAGGTTTTTGGCTTCTACTGAAGAAAGCCTCTGGCTTTTCTCCTTCATTCAATTAACCGTTTAATTGACAGGCAATAAGACACAGCATGCCTCCCTAAACACCCTCACACTGCCTTCTGCTCTTTCATTTCCTGCTCCCAAGTAACCCCACTGCAGGCCTCTGCCTGTAACTTTTAGATCTCATGACTCATTTTCAGGCTTCATAAAAAACAGTGCTAAAGTTTGTCTTCTTGCTTTATTTTCTAAGTAGTCTGATGCTCTGCCCAGACCCGTCCTGTCTTTTGTATGCCTGAAGGACTTATACAAGTGCTGAGTATTCAGGTGTCTGGCAGGTCTTAACTGTGTCCCTTTATAACAATGTTCTTAGCCTAAAATAATCACTTCTCCCTAGACTGGCCATGACTGTGCGATGTCTCAAGCATTTGAGAAAAATGGAAGTTGTGTTCAGGACCAATGGTGTGAACTTCTACAAAAGAGTAATTACAGGACAATATGAGGCAAGTGATCTACCTACTAAGATATTACAAGCCTAGCATGACATCTAAGCTGGAACAGCAAAAGCAAGTGATCAGATGAGGACTCAACTGTGAGAACAAAACGTCCAGATAGAGTTCTGTTTTTAATGAAATTTGCTCACCAGACTCCGTAAGATGGTGTGATTTCAATGAACTCTGTCGTGTTTCAGAAGCAGCTTAGCTTCTGAGTGGAAACCCACTTGATTATTCAAAATAATCCTCAAGAAGGAAGCCTTGAGTCCATGAATGAATTTGTTCTTCTATGTCTAGGACTGACATCATTATGTTATAAGTATTAAAATACAGTTTTCATTGATAGAGGACACTAAGTATTTTTTTATTTTTATTTTTTTAATATTAGTTACAGTTTGTTAACTTTATATCCCTGCTGTATCCCACTCCCTCTTTCCCTCCCAATCCCACCCTCCCACCCTCATCTCCTCCCTGCCCCTTTCCAAGTCCACTGATAAGGGAAAACCTCTTCCCCTTCCATCTGATACTGGTTTATCAGGTCTCATCAGAACTGGCTGCAAAGTCCTCCTCTGTGGCCTAGCAAGGCTGCTCCTCCCTAAGGAGAGGGGGGGGGAGTTAAAGAGCCCGTCATCAAGTTCATGTCAGAAACAGTCCCTGTTCCCCTTATTAGGGTGCCCACTTGGATACTAAGCTACCAAGGGCTACATCTGAGCAGGGTCTCTAGGTTGCATCCATACATGGTCCTTGTTTGGAGAAACAGTCTCATAAAAGACCCCTGTGCCCAGACATATTTGGTCCTGTGGAACTCCTGTTCTCTCCAGGTCGTATTAATTCCCCCCCCCATTTTTATTTTGATTCCCTGCATTCTGCCAGAGGTTTGGTTATGAGTCTTAATATCTGCTTTGATACACTGCTAGGTAGTCTTTCAGAGGCCCTCTGTGGTAGCCTCCTGTCCTGTTACTTGTTTGCTCCTACATCCAATGTCCATCCCACTTGTCTTTCTAAGTGAGGATTGATCATCGTACCCTGGGTCCTCTTTTTTGCTTATCTTCTTCAGGTGGATAGATTTCAGTATATTTATCCTATCTTATAGGTTTGTATAAATGAGTATATACCATGTGTATTTTTATAGTTAAGAGAAAACAATTAATCACATAAATAAACAGACTGTGAACACAGAGGCATCAGAGCACTATCAAAAGGTACCAGGTGGCATCACAACCACTGTCACAGAGAACTTAAAAGTAAAGAATATGTGCTTGACTCCTTGTTTCTTTGCATATTTGAAAATGTAGCTATTCTGAGTGATCAGCAATGACAGTGGAAACTCAAAGTAGATCCTCTGATTCCTGGCTAAAGAAGGAAGTCTGGCTGCCCTAGTTTATTCTGTTGCTGTGATCTAATATCCTCACACAAAGAAACTGATGAAAGCTCATTTTAGCTCGCAACTTCAGGTTGGTCTGTCATAGCTGAGAAGCAAAGGGAGAAAGCACTCAAAGCAGTTAGGCATTTCCCACTCCCAGGCAAGAGCAGGGAAATGGACACACACAAGCCTACTTCTCAGTTAGCTGTCCCCACTTCTGTGCACCACACCCAAAGCCAGGGGTTAGCTCTACCACAAGTAATCTAGGTGTTCCCACATCATTTAACAAACCAAGGCGTTCTCACAAAGACATACCCACAGGCCAACTTGATCTAGTCCCCCCTGGAGGCCTGTGTGGTATGCATCAGCTGAGATACATTCTTGTGTACATTCAACAATTACACTGACCACCACACTGGTTTTTGTTTGTTTGTTTGCTTTGTTTTTTTAAATAAATGTACATGTTAATAAAGTGTGGCTGTGTAGTATATTAATATAGTTCTTTCCCACTATAACAAGTTCAAATTTTCAGGTCACCCCCTTTATGTGTAATAAATGGAGTTTGTTCTGTTACACCAATTTGGTAATTCACTTGTTTTGTGAATTTTTGCATTACATATGCAAGGTTAAGCAATCAGTCGAATAGCATGGAAGGTGTTTATATGAATTCCTGTTGCCCTTTTCAAAGTCCAGGTCCAGCAAATCCCTAAAATTTTCTTTTTCTTTGTCCACAGTAACTCTAAATTGTGATCCAGAAACCAGTCCAAACAAAAGTACAGGACAACGCAAGGTAAGTTTTATAAAGCTCACTTTAAAAATGTAACATTTCCAAAGGGCACTATGAACCCTGAGACATATTTTAAAAGAATGTGAGATTTACAAAAACTTATCCTAGGCCAGTTGTTTGTAATGGGAGCAATTCCTAACCCAAGTCTATTAACTATTTATTATGTTGGGGCCTTCCTCCTCCACTTAACTCCTCGAGTTTTCCTTCTCTTCATGCAATTTGTCTAATGAGCATTTGATAACTCTTTCATGAATTAATTTATTAAGTTAATAAGTTATAACCAAATAACTGTCTTTAATTATTTCAGTGCCTATCAAATCTGATTCTGCAAAGTCCAACTTCCAGAAATCTTTATTCTGTTCTTATTTCCTTTTTTAAAAAACCATCTCTAGAGCATTTTCCATTTTGTCTAGTATTTAAAAACATCAGGTATCTTTCTCCAAGTAATGCAAAGTAGAAACTTTGGATTTAATTCTCTTTCTTAGAAGAAAGATACTTTTATCAATATAGTGTATAAGATTAAAATGTATCTGCCTTCGATAGCTTCTTTTCTATGTACTGAGTTATATTACAATATATTGCATCAATGTTAATACTTAATACTTATGATAGGGATGATAAATTTCCTTTTAGATTGGATTTAAGAACCACTCCACAGGAGGAATTACATGTCTATACTTGTAAATTTGACCAAAATGTTTCCTCTGACCTTCACAGGCATGGTGTAACACACACAAACACACACACACACACACACACACACAGAGAGAGAGAGAGAGAGAGAGAGAGAGAGAGAGGCTAGTAAAAATTTAAACAATTTGATAATGAAGTACTTGCATATATATTTAGGATGGTATTTTTGTTCATATTTGATTGTATGCCATAATGTTTTAAGTAAAGCGTAATCACAAGCTAGAGATCAGAATGCACCCCCTCCAAAAAAAATCTTATTATTTTTTTTGTTAATTTTTTAATATCTATCCTAAAATTCATTTGGGAAAGTTAATAGCTAGTAAGTTATCAGTTTGCAAGAGTGAATAATATAATATTTCAGGAAAGTGGAGATAGCATTTACATATTTGATATCTCCATGACATAAATAATAATAATAATATAATGAAGTGTTGACTCAAAACAAAACATTAACAATTTTGAGTAACTCTAAATATGGCAGATCAACCCTTCTCTAATGATAGCAGAAGTTTTTAATTTCAAAATTATGTATTTTCAAGTCTCCACTGACTTACCAGAAATAAGAGTCATTTTTCTTGCTGAATAGACACAATATTGCATTTCAAAATAACTATCGTAAAGCAAAAGTAATGAAGTTACTAGAATAATCACTAATAAAATGAAGCAATATTAACAGGTGAATGTCTATTTTACTTTTCCAAAAGAAATTATTATATTTACATAGGCCTTAATATAACTCACAATCTTTCCCTTGCCGAACTAAAATTATTTGTGTACATGAAATCAAGTACATACATATATTTATTTGTGTAAACATAAATATTTATATAGATATGTATTTACAAATGTTTTATTTAGTTCTATTTTATTACTAAACCAACTCTGAAAATCTTTTCTTTAGAATTTTACTTGTCATATGATAGATTTTATCAGTGAGCTGAAAATAAATAACTTAAACCTTTATAATAGCTGTCACTGGAAAGTTAAACAAAGTCACCATTCATCTTGCTCACAGTCATTTTACCCTTTAGCAGATGTGCTCTTTGAACAAATTTGTTGGCCTTATGAATAAAGATTAGCCCTCCTCTGTTCAACTCTGTTGGGAAGAACATTATTCTACTGTAAAAATGGACATCAAATTCAACTAAATGAATTCTTTTAAAAGAAAAATTCTTTCAGCTAATCTTTCTAAATTTAAGGTGGTATTGGTTTTCAAGGCAAATTTAATCTTATAGATATCACTAGCAACATTTAAAACTACAGAAAAAGTTTAGCATAGTATAGTTCATAAAAATATAATCATTAAGTGCAATTTTAAAATAAAAGTTTAGAAGAGGGTTATAACTACAATTGCAACTGTATGGTAGAATTATGTACTGAACGTATTTGTATTTGTAGTTACAAAGGTTATCTATTCGCGTTTATCTCTTTTATTTTATTTTTAACTTCCAGTGATACTGAAGCACTAATGACTTATAAAAACTTATTACCAGCCCTTAAATTTCAAACCAGAACTTATAAAAGTGTATGATTGTTAAGAATGGCCCACACTTACATTTAAGATTCCAGAAGACAGAATGTTAATGTTTAAGTTTTCATGGAAAATGTATAATATGTAATGACAAAATATTAGAATAATTTTATAATCTTATTGTCAATAAAGTATAGTTGATCTCAGAGCATGGCACTGTGAAGAAAAACATTGGCTTGGTGTCTTAATGTGTTTCCTATCTACTCAGCGTCCTACAGAAGACCTAAGAAGACATGGGTTAGACCAGACCTGGGGTAGAGAGTGTATTAAATATTCCCCCACCTTAACTTATTTTGAAAACCCTATTTCACATATGTCTAAAGAGTTGGATGTGGTACCTCAGATTTACGATATTTGTATGATGAAGGGTTAAAGATCCAGACCTCAGTTTCAGCTTCAGCTACATAGGAGGTCTTACGCCAGCATGATACTTGTTTCAACAACAACAACAACAACAAAAAAAAAAACAATTAAAATAAACAAATAATAATACATAAAATAAAAACCCTCCAACCCCCCCCCCTTTTTCTCCCTCTGCTCTTTTGAATTGCTTTTTCTCGGAAGCTTGGAGAATTTTCAGTCTATTTTGTTGTGTTCACTCCATGGTATTGTAAGGTAGTAACACTTATGAGGATACAGCTGAGGATTCCATTTGTTTAAGCTGTGGTTACACAATTAGATTTACTTCAAATATGTCTATAAATGTACAGTTATAAACATTTAAGCTTAATTCTAGTATTGATGTGTACACACACACACACACACACACACACACACACACACACACACATTTTGAGTAAACACCTGATAAGAAGTCACTTAAGGTGAGGCATTATTTCAGCACAGGTTTGAGAAAACACAGCAGCTCAGCATAGTGAGGCATGTGTCCTGAAAGGAGTTGTTCAGGGCTTTGGTTGCAGGAGTTTCTCACATATAGGAAGAACACAGAGAAAGGGACACTTGGTGCTTCTCTGTTTTGTTTGTATGATTGTTTCTTTTCTCCCTCTTTAGACCTGGATGCTAAACCCACAATATTAGGCCTCCCAGATTCAAGGAAGGCCATACCTCGTCAGTTAATCCTTTCTGAATTAAAGCTCCAGGTAAATACATAAAAGTATGCCTCATCAATGCCTTTTCCTTTTTTGTTTTATTATTTGTATTTTAATTCTAATTACAACTAACTTTTCTTTTTTCTCCTCTCAGCTCCCTTGCCCTAACTCTCCTCTCTCCTTTTTGTAGATCCACTTTGTCAGTTTACAAGTGGATGTGCTAACACATGCCTAGGTTGCTTAGAAACCTGTGACATGATCACCTGCCACCTTCAGGTATGTGAGCTTCAGCTGTCCTCGAGATACAGAGGACCAGCCCATCACTGCATGCTAGCTCTCTGCCTCAGGTTACCCCCTTTCCCTGCTCTCTCTGACTTTCTCTCTAGGGATCCCTCAAGACCAAATGAACTTTTGCCTTTCCTACCTCATGGAAAACTTCTGCATTTCCATGAGCTCACCTCAAAGAATGTTCATGCTTTTAACCCAAGGGTATTTTTCCAAGCCAAACTTTTCAGCAGTAGAATGCTTGCCTTGCATGTCCAAGGCTCTATGCAAATTACCTTGTCATGAAAAATTAGAACATAGGGGGAAACAAGGTATCTATGTTCGTTGTCCATTTTCTATATACTTCCATTATACTTCTTACAACTACAAACATTTGATAAAAACCCAGATAAGAATTCATGTAATAGCATATGCCTACATCAGAGAGTTGAAAGCCATTCAAAAGATATCTTAAAGATAATTATGTTATAGGAGAATGTATCACATAAATGCAAATGCAGGATCAAAACATCCATTAACAAATAAACATATAAACTAAACATAGCACAGAAATCAGGCACTAAAATAACCCATCTCCATGAAGAAGAATCGACATTCAGATTCCCAGGGAACAACTGCCGGTCATTCTCATTCCACTTTTGATCTCTATGAAATTCTATGCCAAGCTGCTCATCATAGTGAACACTGTCTCTTATATCCAAACACTAACATCTTTATAACAATTTCTGGACACAACCCAGATCTCCCTCAACTGAGTAGTGGATACAGAAAGTGTGGTACATTTACACAATGGAATACTACTCAGCTATTAAAAACAAGAAAACCATGAAATTTGCAGGCAAATGGTGAGATCTCGAAAAGACCATCCTGAGTGAGGTATCCAAGAAGCAGAAAGACACACATGGCATATACTCACTTATAAGTGTGTACTAGACCTATAAGTCAGGGTAAGCATACTAAAATCTGTACACCTAAAGAAGATAAAAAGAAAAAGGACCAGGGATAAAATGATCAATCCTCACTTAGAAAGACAAATGGGATGGACATTGGAAGAAGGAGAAAACAAGTAACAGGACAGGAGCCTACCGCAGAGAGCCTCTAAAAGACTGTACCTAGCAGTGCATCAAAGCAGATACTGAGACTCATAACCAATCCTTGGGCAGAGTGCACGGAAGGGGGAGTTATTAAGACCTGGAGAGAACAGGAGCTCCACAAAGACCATATATCTGGGCACAGGGGTCTTTTCTGAGACTGTTTCTCCAACCAAGGATCATGCATGGATATAACCTAGAATCCCTGCATAGATGTAGCCCGTGGTAGCTCAGTGTCCAAGTGGGTTCCCTTGTAAGGGGAACAGGGACTGTCTCTGACATGAACTCAGTGGGTGGCTCTTTGACCACCTCCCCCTGATGGAGGAGCAGCCTTGCTAGGCCACAGAGGAGGACATGGCAGCCAGTCCTGATGAGACCTGATAGAGTAGGGTCAGAGGGAAGGGAAGGAGGATCTCCCGTATCAGTGGACTTGGAGAGAGGCATTAGAGGAGTTGAGGAAGGGTAGGATTGGGAGGGAATGAGGGAAGGGGCTACAGCAGGGATACAAAATAAATAAAGTGTAATTTATAAAAATATAAATAAATTTTTAAAGTGAAAATTAAATAAATCAATATTAAAAATAAAATAAAATTATTAAAAAACCAAAATACCACATAGTTCTTCAATGCACAATTCTAACATGTTTTACCAAACCAGGAATCAAAGATAAAGATATTAGTTCCTTGTTCCTTCACTCCTGCTCAATTAAAAATATTCTTATCATCACTTTATACTAGACTCTTGAATAGCAGATCTTTGTTCTTAACTATAAAAAAAGTGTGTGTTGCTATAACTAAAGTTATAATTTTATGTAGATATATTAAGGCCTTGTGCTCCCAGACAACCAGCAAAGAACCTGTGATATCAGTGCTGCGGAAAATCATTATGAAGCATTGGTCAAATGGGCCAGGGCTGAGTGTGGGGCTGGGGCATGGAGCATGTGTTGCTGATGAAGCATTTGAAGACCAACACTTAGACAAATCATAGCACTGTCTTAGAAAAACGGCTGGCTCTCCGAATGAGGCCCCCACCATTGTTGAAGATGGAAATGATGGTCATTCATTGTACTCACTGTAGAGATAAAAGGTAGAGGGAGTTATAGATTTCTATGGCCTAGTAAACTCTAGAGCACATAATCTGTGCATAATCCTGGAGGTCTTTGTTTGTTTGTTGATTTTGGTTGGATTCTCTTCACAGACATGCTTTGTGACTTATCTGCCCTCATTTTGGTGAAGGTGAAGAATGTTGCTTTGCTATAGGTTTCTAGTGTGAGATCTTAGGATGGTTCATATAGATGAGAGGCGTCTGCAATGGAAGGTTCACAGTGCCGATGAATGTCCATGCCTGTTTCTCCAGTTGGAGAAATGCTAAGTATTATTCACATTTCCTCAGAAATTTCTAAAAGGAACTGAGTATAGTGGTCCACAGAGAGTACAAGCTCTTCAGCAGATGGCCTGGTTTTACTGTGTCAGCTTCTTGCTTCTCCACACACACACCTCCGTGGCTGGGCCAGATCTACCTGCTAATGAGACACCTTCTGGCTGCCTCACGTGCTTTGGTTTCTTTATCAGAAGCTTAATTATTGGCCAGATTGGTGGTGCTCCCTTCTTCCCATCAAGGATAGTGCATCTTTTTTGTCCATGAAATACATTCTCATCTTCTCTTCACTGGATGAATATCTTATGTAACAATTGAAGTAATAGTAGTTCAAAAACATTCCCAAGAATATCTGTATCTAAAAGTCTTCAAGTATTATGTGTTTGTTGTTGTTGTTGTTGTTTTTCTCATTAAAAATAATTATTTAAGTAGAATTTGATATTCAGATTTTCAAGTTTCTTTAACTGGGTTGCTTGTGTTTTAAAATGCTCATATATATTTATAAAGTTCATTTTAGAACTTGATAAATAATGAGTAAATGTAAGTGCAAAAATATTGCACATATATTCTATTATATATTATCATATATAACATATATTACATGAAGATCCACACAGTATTTGTAATAATAAGAAATACTTTATTTTGAAGGTTTTAAAACCTTATTTAGAGATTCTTTATATCCACGAATATAAATCATCAGTTCAATACTCCAGAATTCCAAATATTTGAAAACCTCTCTACTACATTATATCTTCAGTCTTCAGGTTGTTTAATATCCAAATATCCTACTATTCGGAAGGCATTCAGTATTATGACAAATATGTGAGGTTGCAGTCGTATACTTCATGATACATTAATGAGAAGACACTAGTATCAACTTTAAAGACTTATTTTTGTTACTTTGTTTTTATATGTGAGTTAACACGTGTGTGTGTGTGTGTGTGCGTGAGTGTGTCTATGTGCACCATGTGTGTGCATATACCACTGCAGGCCCCAGGAAGCCTTAACTACCACAGAACTGGAGTTCCAGGTGGCTAAGGGCTGAGTGAGTGCTGGGGACCAAACCTAAGCTTGTGACGAGCTGTGAGTGAGCCTAACCAAAGAGCCATGTCTTCATCTCCATTTATGACAATATTAATGAGAACAAATAGACAAAACACATCCAAACATATAAGGTTGACTTCTTAGAGAAATAAGCAGAGTTTCCGTTGTGTTTTATCACAGTTCTTGGACTGGCAGTTTCTTGAGAAATAGTCTGAACTTAATTCTCAACAATGTAATGTTTTCCAGGTCCTACAAGCCCAGTAGCATTTTTAGATTCAAGACAAATTATGTTAGAACCAAAATGACCCTTTACTGACACCAAAAATATTTTCTCTCCCTTGAGTAGTATGACAAGATATCTGTTCTAATTAGGAGGTAACATAAATGTCTTTAGCTTGGATCAATCATGTTTCCTTACTATATTTGTCATGTATACAGAAGAGTTTATCTAATTTTTGATAATGTTATCACTTTGTAAACTTACATTAAGCACTAGAGAAGTGGAATTAATTGAGGACAATCAGTATAAAAACATTCCTTTAAACAGATAACCAGAAATTTATAATATGGCACATGATTAATTTGTTTGTGTGTGAAATATTTTTAATAATTATTTGGTGTTTTAATAACTTTCAAAATGAATAATGACATTAATATTGCAATATGGTTTTGTCCCTAAAAATAGCTATAGTGTTTGAATAAATGTGTCTGATTTTTGTGAGCCCAATTTTCAACAATTCTTTGAACTTCATGATTTTCATTGAAGTGCTTTGTTAGGTAAGATAAATCAACTCCTCTGTTGTTTTCTTCCTTAATCAAATAATGAATGCCCTGACAGACAGTGGGGAATCATTCAGTAAAGGTGCAACAGGAAATCCTAAGAAGTAGTCTCTGCAAGGGGCTTTGCCTTCTTTTATCTGGGAGAGTATGTGGAGACCTTGCAACTATTGGGGTTAGCCATTGAAATTTTAATCATTTTCTTTCAATCATATATAATACTTATATCAGAACATAAATATTATAATTTTGTATTTTAAATCTAAAATTTATAACTTTTTACAAGTTTTGCTTTACTTTCAAAGTAATTCATCTATATTTGGTACTTTTATTAAACTACTTTTCAATTTTTTTATTTACTCTTCTGTATTATATATAGTTACATATAGTTGTTTTCTTTATATAGATGGAAATACTAGCATGTATATAAAAGGAGCTTCAATCCATTAATCATCCAGGAAAAGGAAACCAAAACCACAATGAGATGTTATCTGAGAACTTTAAGGATGAAAAATATTAAATGCCTAAGAATTAAGAAGTTGTGTAAAAATTTAAAATTGATGTTTATTGAATATTGTAAACCAGTGCAGACTGAAAATGATGTGTATGCTATTCAAAACTCTAAATCAGAACTGTTGTTAAAATATAGCATCCCACTTCTGAGTTTATATCAAAAAGGACCAAAGTGGAAATCACAATGAGGGAAATACATTCTCATGTTCATTGTGACACTATTTTTAATATGTGAAAGGGTAAAGCACGTAAAAATCCAAACATCCATCAACAAATGAAGTCCAAATTACTCATAGAATAAAAGCTTATGTCCTAGGTGAACTGGATACTGATGCTACATCCAGAAGAGACTGTTGTAAGTGATGTGAGTCACACAGGAACAGACCACACAGTCTGTCTTTTACATGAGGCTTTGAATGGGCATAAATACAGAAGTAGATAATGGAATGACGATTGCCTCACAGACGGGAAAAAGACAGAGGTAACTGAATGAGAGTGGTCCCATAGACACATGCATTTGCTTGGTTCAAAGGTGGCAGGGATGTTTGAGAAGGGTTGGGAGGTGCAGCCTTGTTAGGAGAGGTGTGTGACAGACAGACGGACCTTGTCTGACTAACTCTCTCCACAGTGCTTGTGGGTGAAATATAAGCTCTCAGCTACTGCTCCAGCCTTGTGCCTGCATGCCTGCCCGCCTCTGTGCTTCCTGCTGTGATGATTATGGCGAGACCCAAGACTGTGACAGATCCCTCAATTAAATGCTTTCTTTCATAAGTTGTCTTGGTCATGGTGTCTCTTCACGGAAACAGAACAATCACTAAGACACTGACATGTTGAAAATCTGTGTTCACTGGGTACTAGAGAAAAAACGGTAGTATGGAAATAACTTAGGAGTATATAACAGCTCAGGGAGTCATGGACGCCATTAGTACATTCGCATTTCATGTCTATCCCACTATAGTTGAAAAAATGTTTGATATTTCAAATAGTTCGTTGTGTACTTTAAACATAATAGAATGTTGCTATAATGTCTAAATTACTTTCTTTTCTTAGGAAGATGGAATCTAATACAAGGGCAGATTTTCTTTTACATTCTAGTAGCTTGAAAAAATCAGGAGTATAAAATATGCTAAAGAATGGAAAGCTGAATTATGCAATCAGTTCCTAGAATCACCTCATGAAAACATTACAGTTATAGACCATTTTCAAAGATAGAAGTTGCACAAAAGAGGAAACAATGCCCTTGTTTCTGCTGCTGCTATTATTGGAAATTTGTTAATTCAAGTGTCAAAACACCTATAGAAAGATAATAAAAGAAGAAAAAGGTAAATCAGTTCTGTATTGTACTGACTACACTTTGAGTATCTGTTCCTGAAAACACCTCTTCTCTTCAGAAGCACACTTTTTGTCTGGCTTTGTGACCAAGATAAAAACAGTCCTTAGGGTCATTCAAAGTGTAGTGCTCAATATGCTATCCTATTGTCTACTCAGCATATGTATATTTAATCTGTCTTTCAGAAAACAACATAACCAATCTTACTATGCCTTGTAGTTCCTATATAATTAGACTATGCAACCTAAGCTAAATACATTCCTTAATCTAAAATCACGCACTTTTCCATGGCAGTGACCAAAAGAATGTATCTTTAAGTTTTTGAGTTGTAATAATCTTTTGCTGAAAGTAGCCAACAGATTAAAAGCTACATTACTCACAACAGATGTCCTCTACATGTAAGGATCAACATATAAACATAGGTTATTAACATTTGTTAGAACTTTTGAGTGTTACTTGGTCAGTTGGAGTAAGAAACATAACTTCTTCCCATTTGCATTCTGCTTAAGATTTTTGTAAAAATAAATACCATGTTTTGTGTGCTATTTAATAAAAACAAGTCAAATCGCTTTGTTAGGAATAGGCCACAGAGACAGACATCACTGATATACACACAAGAAGGAGAAAGCAGGCCATAACCACAGACAACAGAAAGACAGAAGACAGGGAGTGAGGTGGAGAATTCAAATGTGAGCTTGATCTTGGCCTGAACTGCTTCAGGAGGAAGTCTCATTATTCTTTAATGCAGTACACTGCGCTGACTGATGCATCTATTCCTGTTCCACCTAAGTTTGCTGTCCGGCATTTCCGGTTGGGATAAAATTTACTGCTTCATATTTTAAACTGCTAAATAGTAATCAAGATCACTACTGCTACACTCTCGTAACCTCATTGCATTGTCAGGATCAAAACATTTTATTTTGGAACTTAATTGGTGCAGCGATGTCACTGACTTCTAGGAGTAAAGAAGTCGATCAGTATGTTGGTTATGTTACAAAGGCACCCTGGGATTTGTCTCACAAGTGACAAGATCTCAGCCATTTTCTTTCCTGTGTGTCCACAACTCTATTCAAACATTTCAATAGAAAAGTGTAACCAACTGTACCAGGAGAGAGAAGAGAAAAGGCAGGGGAAAAGATAGAAGTCAAATGTTTAAAAATAAAAGTAACTATAAATGTGAACTCTCTGACCTCAAGTAAAAGGAAAGAAAAATGTACAAAAGATAGTGTTGAACAAAGCCTGACTAGGCTAGAGAAACGGCTTCGGCTCCCAGCCTGAGCAGGCTGCTTGCAGGTGAAGGCCAACGACACAAACACTGTTTTCTGACTCCACTGTGAAGGAAGAGCCATGGCATGCACAGTGCCTCGCGGTGTGTTCACACTAGCTAGCTGTCAGTAAACAGGCCTGTTAGACTGTTCTGCAGCATACTTGGACATATTTGGAGCCAATATTACCACTATATTAAATTACATGTTCTCATTATGTATCATTGTTAAAGAGCATGTGAATTCAACTTTTTATTAATTTTATTTATACATGTGGTATATTGACTACGTGAATCTCTGTGTACCATGTCAGAGGTCAGAACATGGTATCAGATTCCCTGGGACTTGAATTACAGCTTGTTGTGACCGCACACTCAGGTGTTGGGCACTGAGTCCGGGTTTTCTGAAAGAGTAGCAAGTGCTGTAACTGCTCAGTCATCTCTCTAGACCCAGCTTCCCTCACCTTTACCTGCTTTTGCTGACTTAATGACCACATACCTATTACTAATCATGTAAATAACCACCACTAAAGGAGACACTTTCTGTGCCAGCTTTGTGTGTGTGTGTGTGTGTGTGTGTGTGTGTGTGTGTGTACGTGCGCATGTGTGCGTGCTGGTGGTGGGATGATTTGTGGAGGGCAGAGGAGAATGCATAGCTATCTTATTCTGCCTTCTTCTCTTGAGACTTGAGACACGGCCCTCTGAACTTGGCGATCCTTCTGCCTCTGACCATCAGAGCACTGGCATTACAAGACCACTCAGGACCTTCCAGTCCGCTGTGTGGGCTAGGATCTGAACTCAGGTCCTCATATTTGTGCAGCCTGCATACACTGAAGCAGAGCTCACATTCAGTCACACAGCATTTGTAATCCACCTAGGCAGCATGTGCCCAAGGGCAGAGTCCTCACCATTAAAACTTACACCCTTACTCAAATTTCAGCACCCCAGCCCTTATCTCTCCCTTCCACTTTCTCACTTGCACTTTTCTACCAGCTCTTGAGTCTCTGCAAGTGATTCGGCTTGATTCTTTTGCTTTAGCAATCTTACAACAAAAGCAGGTGGCTTTGCTGTTTGTTTCATCTTTACACCATCTTAACTAGAGGGGTAAGTACACCAGAGTGTATGTGAGCAATTTTGAACATATTAAGACACACACAAACAGAGATACACATACGTGCATATATGCATTGTCCAATGGTTTATTGTGACATGTTTCCTTTGTGTTCTTATTAGTAGTGTTGTTGATTACACAGCTTGTCGTTAGGATTTTTAACAAAGCTCTTCAACGATTTTGTCATGCTCTCAAATATCGTATGAGAGTTTTCTCTCAAACAGAAGCAGACGAAAGCTGTGAATATTACAGAGCTGTGTTATTGTTTAGTTTCAGTTATCAGATTCCAACTACACTGAGTATACCATTTTCATAATCTGCTTTCTAGAACAAAAATATTGCTCAATTAAAGATCTCTGCTGAAATTAAGAGGCTTGGTTGCTCAGCCTTATTCCAATTATTTTTTTCCCTATTTAAAGAGAAGAGCTCTACACAATTATTTAACTTTGAATAACAAAACAAATAGCTTGGTAATAACAGCGTTCAATCTAGGATTCTTGAATGAGTTTGGACCATTCAAAGATGGATGCTTCCCAATCTTAGTACCGTCACTATACACTGTGATGCTGAGCATCTATTTCACATTTAGTTTCCTACAATGACTAAGCTCTACCTAGCTTTACCCAGCTCAACAACCAAACACTGTATAGAAGTCATCATGAGACTTGTCCATACTTGAATAGGCCAGAGTGCAGTTTTGTTTTGTTTGACCAAATAAGGGAAATGATCTTGAGCCTGGATCACACTTCAGAGGATTTGGAACATAAAGCAGAACAAAGGTATCATTTGGGAGATAGAACAGGCAACTTCTTTGTTTCCCAGGCAGAGTAGTTGGGAGGTGTGAAGAACCTGCCCATATATCCCAGACAGTGGAGCAGAGCTTGTAAGGGCTCCGCCAACATCCAGCACGGTGAACTGGTGACTTTACTGTGGTTTCCTGCAGGGGAAACTGCACACAGAACCCAGAGTGACCTAAACTCAGTGGTGTCCTTGCAAATCCCACCCAAAAGTACGGGCTTGCACACAGTCTGGCAAACAGGAGTCTTTTGCATGCAGCTTTACTGATCTGAGATTATTTTTCCTTGCCTATTCTTGAAGAAGAAATCTTGCATGTTTCCATTTTTCTGAACTTGTGGAATTTGCTCACTTCTGAATAAGAGCTTCCCTCTTCCCTCCCTGAGGAAATGTTTCAATTCAGAGCAAACTGGTCCGAGAGTGAGATTGAAGTCTTCCCCTTCCTCTCTCCATCTCCCAAGTACTTGTTTCATCATTCCCTGCTGCTTTTAAATTTGATGGGCCTGCCTCCTCCATCTTCCAAAATATAGACTTAGAATAAATAATAGCAAGAGGCAAGTATTTCTTGAGAGATGTATTTTCAACAAAAGTCCCTGCATTTTATATTGTACTTAGGTGTCCTACTATATCACTTTTAATTAGCTAAGTGAATCTCATTTTATGGAGGAAACAAAATTTAACTTCATTTTTGGCTTTATTGGCAATAATTTACATTAATATAACATACTTCATAATAAAATTTTTCTTTTAATATTTTATATATACATTACTTTCTTTTGAATACAGCAATTCATTAGGCGAAATGTAGGACAAATCTTGGGTTACCGAGCAATATTGATGAGTTACATTTCTTTATTCCAAAATGTTTATGAAAACTTCCACCCTCTTCCTACTTCTTTTCTGACAATCATTGACTAGGACAGTTTTGCTCTCATACTTCTAACTTTTCATATCTAGTTTATATTACCTGTATTAATTAAATACTTTTTATAAATTAGGTCAAATATTTTGGCCTTTAATTTAAAAATGCTTTTTAATGAGCAACATAGGGTCTTGACCATGCTCATATTTTCTCGTGAAGATGTTGTTATTTTTTCTGTTTAATCTTTAAAATGGAAGTGTTACCTGGTGCTAGAGTGGTTATCTGCCAAGAGTGACACTCTCTGAGTTTGATCTTTAACATAGGAAAAATATTATCTCTGATAAGTCATTAAGAGACATTTAAAAATGTTTCAAGAATATTAAGCTTTGTGGTCCATCCAATCTCCCTGTTTCCATTTCCTAGTTTTTTTTTAATTTATTATTTATTACAATTTATTTACTTTGTATCCAAACTGTGGCCCTGTCCCTTGTCTCCTCTCAATTCCACCCTCCCTCCCTCTTCTCCCCCTGTGCCTCTCCACTAGTTCACTGATAGGGGAGGTTCTCCTCCCCTTCTATTTGATCCTATTCTATCAGGTCTCATCAGGACTGGTTGTATTTTCTTCCTCTGTAGCCTGGCAAGGCTGCTTCCTCCTCAGGGGGAGGTGATCAAAAAGCCAGCCACTGAGCTCATGTCAAAGACAGCTCCTGCTCCCCTTACTAGGGAACCCACTTGGAAACAGACTCTATGGGCTACCTCTGAGCAGAGGTTTTAGGTCCTCTCCATGCATCGTCTTGCTAAACCACTCCTAGGCCTATATCCAAAATATGCCCAACTATTCAACAAGAACATTTGCTTAGCCATGTACCAGCTCAATTCATAATACCCAGAAGCTGGAAACAACCTACATAATCCTCAAGGGAGGAACTGATAAAGAAACTGTGGTACATTTACACAATGGAATAATACTCGGCAATTAAAAACAAGGAAATAATGAAATTTGCAGGCAAATGGTGGGAACTAGGAAAAATCATCCTGAGTGAGGTAACCCAGAAGCAGAAAGACACCCATGGCATTTACTCACTCATAAGTGGATATTAGCTATATAATATAAGATAAATATACTCAAATCTATACTGCTAAAGAAGCTAAACAACAAGGAAGACCCTAGAGAAGATGCTCAATTCTCTTTCAGAAGGACAAACGTGATAGACATCAGAAGCAGGAGAAAACAGGAAACAGGACAGGAGCTTAACGTAGAGGGCCTCTGAAAGACTCTACTGATCAAGGTATTGAAGCAGAGGCTGAGACTCATAGCCAAACTTTGGGCAGAGTGCAAGGAATCTTATGAAAGAAGGGGGAGATAGACAGACCTGGAGGAGACAGGAGCTCTACAAGGAGAGCAACAGAACCATAAAAACTGAGCCATGGGGGCGCTGGAGAGAACAATACTGAAACATATCTTAATGTTTAGTATTTCAAATTGTATAATTCAGAGCAACAAAACTTCTGTGCGCTTAAAGTATTTGTAAGGAAATTTGTCAGTCCAGCATCCTGTGTGTGATGTTTGATGTCATTTGCTTTGCTTTGCACTGTGGTAAATTTGAAAGTTCAATTATATTGAAATACAACCCTTCTTATGAATCTTGACCATATAATTATATGCCTAGATTATCTGTTTATAAAATGGTCCATAAGGATTAATAATTAGTAATTTATATCATATGTAGTATCCAAATATTCTAATGATATCACTCCATTCTTAACTTTAAGTAACCTGCTTTTTTCTTTCATTCAGTAGTCTGATGTCTTCTGTAGATGGAGACATATGCCTATACAAATGATCAGGCACTCTGTCCCAGAAGACTGATTTTAGCAATTTCATCTTGGGAAACTTGAGTCTCAATATGTACCCAGGAAAGAGGAGCAGTCATTGGCAAATCTGACCTGTGTCACAGTGAGACCCCAGAGGACTGTGGCTCATGAACACAAGCTAAGCAAACAACTATAAAAGACAAAGGTGGACAATGACTGGGTGTGAATCATGTCGTATTTTCAGAAGAGTCCTCATCCCCTGTCTCTGTTCTAGTTTGGCTCATCCTCCCCCACTCTTTTTATTCCTGGGCAGCTTACTAAATCTTCATCTGATTGACCTTTTACCTTTCCCTTCCACCATACTGAAAGGTTGGTGTCATCATTATATTTATGAGAACATCACTTCTATTTTTCACAGAAATTATTTCAATTATGGACTTAGTACAATTTACTTCTCAACTCTTCTCTATCTCATATCAAATATAATAATAGTGATGTTCCTGGTATTATAGGACATGAGCAGGTGTCTGTCTTACACTGGAACATGAGTATTAATCACAACAGATATGTAACTTTTACTGAATTATATCTCTTGCCACAGTGGCCATATCTTGCCTTGATTATATATTTTCCCATAATCCATTATGCTGAGTTGTGCCCTTTTCTTCTTAAGAAGTCTAATTCCTCAAGGAAAATAATGGAATTGTTCATATTTGTGATTTTCATCAGAAAGCAAAGTATGATTATGTAAGGTATGAACTTTAAGGTAATGTATGAGAAAAACATGCCTAGGAATAAGTGTTCTGTAAGTGGTATTAAGTTTGCCTAAAGAAAAACAAACAAACAAACAAACAAAACTCCTGTAAACCCTACTAATCCTCTCTTCTACTTTCCTCTAGTAGGAAAAAAATCTTCTCTAGTAGGAGAAATCAAAAGAAGAAGCTCAACAGATTATTTAACATTTTTCTAAAATCCAACTACTTCTGAATTCAGGGTTTTCACGTCTACCCAGAAAGTGCCTGTGCTCTCTGTTAGCTGTGGTTTTGTCTATGTCTATTTAATATTCTACACAGAGTTAACATATATGGTATAATATATATCCTATGTATAATATATAAAGTACAAGAGGGTATGAAAGCTAAATAGGAACTCACAATTTCAAGTGACCACTGTTTGCATAAGAATGATTTTGTTTATCTAATTCAAGTATTGTTCATTTGATTTGTCACAAGTTAAATATGAACAGAAAAAAAGTTTATTGAAATCCCAAATACTGATATATGTGAACAAATCTTGCATGACTTTTAGATATTGTAAATGTCCAACAAATTCATCAGCAAGGTCTCCTAGAGGCTGCGATTTTGCTACAGGGTATTGTCACTTCACAGGTAGCTGGGAGAGACTGGGGCTACCTGGAAAGGGATGACAGCAAGAAGGACAATGAGTCCATTCGGAGCAGCCTGAGAGTCACTTTAGTCCTTTCATTATTTCACTTTTGCACAAGAAAAGCTGAAAATTCAAGACTTAAGTTGACAAGTTAGGATAATGAGCCCATAGCAAATTCACTTACTTTGCTTAACTCCTGTTTGTGGAGAGCCTTTGGGTCACTTTGTCTGATGGTTCCCTGTCACACTGATAGTAAGCCCTTGCTCTCCATAGAAGAGAATAAATTTCTTATACTGTCTTTTTCCAAACTGCTCTATTGTTTATGTCCAAAATGTCACATAATGCTCCCCAAAGTATTTTAATCCTTATAAGAAGTCTTCTAAACCCATCTGAACCCCAAAACATAATAAAAATAATAATTTAATCACTACTGTATATTTGCATACTCAAATTATAAATAAAAATGCCCACTATAGTAATACAAGTTACAGTGTATTATATTCTTATGAATTTCTATGAGCATAGTTCTAGGAATGTGCATTACGGAAGCAAAAGATATCAAGAAAAGATATGACACTTAACGTCTTCATTATTGTTTTAAAAGCTTCAATTTGGGTTTTGTGGAATTAGGAGAATACACTTTTTTTAATTATAAACAATACTTTTATTATTATTGTTATTATTATTAATTATACTTTATTCATTTTGTATCCCTGCATAAGCCCCTCCCTCCTCCCCTTCCTATCTCACCTTCCCTCCCCGTTCATGCATGCCCCTCCCCAAGTCCACTGATAGGGGAGGTTCTCCTCTCCTTTCTGATCTTATTCTATCAGTTCTCATCAAAAGTGGCTGCACTGTCTTCCTCTGTGGCCTGGTAAGGCTGCTCCTCCCTCAGGGGGAAGTGATCAATGAGCAGGCCAATCAGATTATGTCAGAGGCAGTCCCTCTTCCCATTACTATGTAAACCACTTGGACACTGAACTGCCATGGGCTACATCTGTGCAGGGGTTCTAGGTTATCTCCATGAATAGTCTTTGGTTGGAGTACGAGTCTTTGGGAAGTTCCCTGTGTTCAAATTTTCTTGTTTTGTTGCTCTCCTTGTGGAGTTCCTGTCTTCTCCAGTTCTTGCTATTTCCCACTTCTTACATAAAATTACATTCACTCTGCCCGCCAGTTGGCCATCAGGCTCAGCATCTGCTTTGATAGTCTGCAGGGCAGAGGCTTTCAGATGCCCTCTGTGGTAGGTTCCTAGGTTGCTTCCTCTTTTCTTCTTCTGGCTTTCAGAGGCCCTCTGTAGCAGGTTTCTAGGTTGTTTCCTGTTTTCTTTTTCTTCTGATGTCCATCCTCTTTGCCTTTCAGGATGGGGATTGAGCGTTTTAGTTAGGGTCCTCTCTTTTGCTTAGTTTGTTTAGATGTACCGATTTTAGTGGGTTTATCCTATGTTGTATGTTTTTATGAGTGAGTATACACAGTGTGTGTCTTTTTGCTTCTGGGACAACTCACTCAGGATGATCCTTTCCAGGTCCCACCATTTACCTGCAAATTTCATGATTTCCTTATTTTTCATTGCTGAGTAATACTCCATTGTGTAGATGTACCACAATTTCTGCATCCACTCTTCAGTTGAGGGGAATCTGGGCTGTTTCCAGCTTCTGGATATTACAAATAAAGCTGCTACAAACATGGTTGAGCAAATGTCCTTTTTGTGTACTTGAGCCTCTTTTGGATATATGCCTAGGAGTGGTAGGGCTGGATCTTGAGGAAGCACTATTCCTAGTTGTCTGAGAAAGCGCCAGATTGATTTCCAGAGTGGTTGTACAAGTTTACATTCCCACCAGCAGTGGAGGAGGGTTCCCCTTAGAATACACTTTTTTATTACCTCCTAAAATTAAAAGTAAGTTACTGGACCTAAGAATTGCCCTAATGTTTAAAAACAACATTTGCTATTCTCCCAGAAAATCTGGGTTTGATTCCTACCACCACATGACAGCACATGACAGTGAAACTCTAGGTCTAGAGGATCTGATGTCTACTTGTATCCTTGTGCACCCCAAGTTAAGCAGAGATACCTACACACGGAATCACGTATATGCACATACTTAAGCATAAAATAAGATAAATCAAAACCAGTAATTCCATCAACTCCTGCTGAGCTGCGAGGCCGTGGGGCCTAGGCATCATCTCTGAATGGGCGCTTCATGTATCTGGACTCAGTCCCAGTGTCAGCGTCGCTACATGAGGAGATGACAAAACATTGCTTTCCCATGACATCCATAAAATGAAAATGCTAATGGTTATTCCAATGTTCTTTTGTGAAGATTTTATGAGATTTTTTATGCAAAATACACTGCACAGAGCACAGCCAATCACTTTAAAATTAAACCAAAGTTCTCTTTGACATTTAGGAAAAAATCATGAAAGGCCTTACTTACATAATTGTGTTTTTATTCTGTAGGTTTTTTTTTTTTATTTTGTTTTCTGGCTGGATATTATGATCTATCCAATATCACTAAACTGAATAAGAAAAAAACAAAAGGAGTTCTGAGTTGGATAAAAATTTCTATATCCAATATGAAGAACATATTTTCCAAAATTGTGGAATCAATTCTATAACCTATGAGTGGTTATGTTTATAATTTATACTGGATAACATATATTTAAACTAACATAAGAGGAGACAAAATAAAACTAGGAAAATAGGAATCTAAAGTACATTATACCTCTTAACAAAAATCAGTAACAATTTTATGTTAAAATGAGAAGAGTTAATATTTAAAATTGATAATAAGAGGAGATGTGGCCAAACAACTAATCTAAGCAGAAAACACGGCTCTGAGTGTGTCTCTCTGGTGGTTCAGAGTAGATGCACCAACATTCGAGGAACACGATATTGACAAGAGTCCTGGAAGAGCCTTGGGTTGGCAGTATCTTGCTGTGCATTAATTTGCTGTACTTGTCCTGTGTGTGTGTGTGTGTGTGTGTGTGTGTGTGTGTGTGTGTGTGAGAGATGAAACACCACCTGGGTTTGCAAACACACCCATGTAGAGGACAGAGGTTGACAATGTTTTTCTTGAACACTGTCAAATCTCATACATTGAGGTAGGCTTCTCAGGAGAACGTGAGCTCAGAGAGCTGGCTCCTCTAGCCCTCAGCTTGCCCTGGGATTCCTTTTCTCATCCTTCGCTGGGATTGCAGGTGAGCTGCCCTTCCCCCACATCATCTAAAAGTTCCTGGAAATCTAAGTTGAAATCCTCTGCTTTCAGGGCAAGTGCTGTACCAATGATCCATCTCCCAGTCTCCTCTTCGACACTTTCTCAATTTGCCCTCTGGAATTAGTCCAGAAAAGCTTTCTTCCTTCATGCTCAGTGCGTTGCTCTCCTCATGTGGAATTTCTTCTGAGACATGATTTGATGCGGAGTAGATTTAAACACGTTTTCTTTCTTTCCTTTTCAACTTTTTCTTTTATTGTAAATATCATTTTATCCTCCCTTACTCCTCCCAGTTCCTCCCCCTCCCTTCTCCTGCAGATCCACTTCCTCTTTGTCTCACATTAGAGAACAGCCTTCTAAGAGATGACTACCCAACATAAAATAAAATACAATGAGATAAAACAAAAACTATAGCATCAAAGTTGGGCAGGACCAACAAAGAGGAGGAAAAAAGCACAAGAGAAGTCTCAAGAATCAGAGACCCACTTGTTCTCACACTCAGGAGTCCATAAAATACTAAATAAAGCTTTGAGATACACGCAGAGGCCCTGCTCATCCTGCTCCAGCCTCTGGGAGCTCATGTTGCCTTCTCAGTTGATGCAGTCTTCTTCTCCTGGTGTCCTCCATCCCTCTGCTTCTTACATTCTCTCTGCCTTTTCTTCCATGGAGGCACCTGAGCTTTGAGGGAGGGGGACATTTGATAGAGACATCCATTTGCAAATGTGTGTTTTAAAGTATCTATCCCTGCAAATAGCTAGCTGTGTATTTGCTTAAACACATTTTTGAAATGTTAATATGCCACTATACATTTTCTTTGGGAATTATCTTATTTTTTTTCTATATGGATATTGTGATAATTGTTAATTGATTAAGAATATTACCATGAACATAAATTCATTCATTGGTTTATCAAATATCAGATGGATATTTTCCTTGAATGACATGTCTTCTAAATTTGTTATGAAATTTAGTAAATATTAAAAGTCTTAGTATTTAAATGTTATGAAAGGAATGTTGCAATTTATCAATATTTCTTCTTGTAATATTATTTAATAATGTTAAATATATTTTAATCCAAGTTGAAACTTGTATAAACTCATCTTTTAACATATATTCATTTGTGTTCTGTCCAGGAAGTTGTTTCCCGTGCCAATGAGTTCAAGGCTCTTCCCCACTTTTTCTTCTAACAGATTTAGTGTGTCTGGTTTTATGTTGAGGTCTTTGATCCACTTGGATTTTACTTTTGTGCAAGGTGATAAGTATGGATCTATTTACATTTTTCTGCATGGAGGCATTCAGTTAGACCAGGGCCATTTATTGAAGATGCTATCTTTTTTCCATTGTATAGTTTTGGCTTCTTTGTCAAAAATCAGGTGTCTGTAGGTGTGTGGGTTTATTTCAGGGTCTTTTATTCGATTGCATTGATGCTCCAATATTTCTCTGTGCCTCCCATGCAATTGTTATTACTGTTGCTCCATGGTACAGCTTGAGTCAGGGATAAAGGTACCTCCAGAAGATCTTTTATTGTACTGGACAATTTTAATTATTCTGTTTTATTGTTTTTCCATATAAAGTTGAGAATTGTCCTTACAAGGTCTGCAAAGAATTATGTTAGTATTTTGATGGGAATTGCACTGCATCTGTAGATTGCTTTTGGCAGTATGCAAATTTTCAGTATGTGAATCCTACTGATCAATGATCATAGGAAATCTTTCCATCTTTTGAATATCTTTGTTCAGAGACTTAGAGTTTTTTGTTGTTGTTGTTGTTTTGTTTTACAAACAGGTCTTTTATTTGCTTGGTTAGGGTCAAGCAGGGTGCATTATGTTATTAGTGGCTATTGTGGAGGGTGTAGTTTCCCTAATTTCCTTCTCATCCCATTTGTCTTTTGTTTATAGGAGGCTACTCCTGGGCATATGCTCAGCTATACAACAAGACATCTGCTCAACCATGTTCATAGCAGCTTTATTTGTAATAGCCTGAACCTGGAAACAGCCCAGATGCCCCTCAACAGAGGAATGGGTACAGAAACTGTGGTACAGTTATGCAATGGAATACTACTCAGCAATTAAAACAAGAAAATCATGACTGTGCACCTGTGTGTGTGTGTGTGTGTGTGTGTGTGTGTGTGTGTATACTTTAATTGTGTAAAAATAAGCATGTGAAAATCAGATGATAAACTGTAAGAGTTTTGGTTGTCTCCTCCCACCATGTGGGTCCCAGGGATTGAACTCAATTGACAGGCTTGCTAGGGAATAGTTTTACTCACTGAACCATTTCATCAATGGGCGTTGTGGTTATCATTCAGAATTAATGAAGTATAGCTGGATCTTGAGGAAGTGCTATTCCTAGTTGTCTGAGGAAGCACCAGATTGCTTTTCAGAGTGGTTGTAAAGGTTTACATTCCCACCAGCAGTGGAGGAGGGTTCACCTTTTTTCACAACCTCTCCAGCATGTGTTGTCCCTTGAGTTTTTGATCTT
Organism: Psammomys obesus; assembly: GCF_907164565.1. NCBI lineage: Eukaryota > Metazoa > Chordata > Mammalia > Rodentia > Muridae > Psammomys > Psammomys obesus. The sequence goes on along the minus strand of NW_026596962.1, from coordinate 4,843,474 downwards.
AGCCATTCTCATGGGTGTAAGGTGAAATCTCAGGGTCGTTTTCATTTGCATTTTCCCTATGAGTAAGGACATTGAACATTTTTTTTTTTTACTGGTAATGATCACTAAGAAATTTATTTTAAAATTAGTTGACATAGATATTTTTAACCATTTATTGAAAATAAAAGCAAATCTCCATGCTACTGAGATGGGTCTATTTGTTTATTTTATTTTTTGACACTCCTTCCATCTTTATTGCCTTCCTTTCTCTTTCTTTTAAATTACACTTTTTCACTTTGTATCCCCCCATAAGCCCCTACTTTTTCCCCTCCCGGTCCCACCCACCCACCCCCTTCTTCATGCATTCCCCTCCCCAAGTCCACTGATAGGGGAGGACCTCCTCTCCTTCCTTCTGATCTTAGTCTACCAGATCACATCAGAAGTGGTTGTATTGTCATCTTCTGTGGCCTGATAAGGCTGCTCTCCCCATCAGGGGGAAGTGATCAAAGAGCAGGCCAATCAGATTATGTCAGAGGCAGTCCCTCTTCCCATTACTATGGAACCCACTTGGACACTAAACTGCCATGGGCTGCATCTGTGCAGGGGTTCTAGGTTATCTCCATGCCTGGTATTTGGTTGGAGTACGAGTCTCTGGGAAGACCCCTGGGTTCAAATTTTCTGGTTCTGTTGCTTTCCTTGTGGAGTTCCTGTCCTCTCCAGATCTTACTATTTCCCACTACTTTCATAAGATTCCATGTACTCTGCCCAACACTTGGCCATATGTCTCAGCATCTGCTTTGATAGTCTGCAGGACAGAGCCTTTCAGAGGGCCTCTGTGGCAGGTTCCTAACTTGTTTCCTGTTTTCTTCTTCTTTTGATATCTATTCTCTTTGCCTTTTGGGATGAAGATTGAGCATTTTAGTCAGGGTCCTCTCTCTTGATTAGTTTCTTTAAATGATTTTAATAGGTTTCTCCTATGTTATATGTCTATATGAGTGAGTGTATACGGTGTGTGTCTTTCTGTTTCTGGGACAGCTCACTCAGGATGATTGTTTCCAGATCCCACCATTTACATGCAAATTTCATGATTTCCTTAATTTCATTGCTGAGTAATACTCCATTGTGTATATGTACCACAATTTCGGCATCCATTCTTCAGTTGAGGGGCATCTGGGCTGTTTCCAGCTTCTGGATATTACAAATAAAGCTGCTACAAACATGGTTGAGCAAATTTCCATATTGTGTACTTGAGCCTCTTTTGGATATATGCCTAGGAGTGGTATGGCTGGATCTTGAGGGAGCAATATTACTACTTGTCTCAGAAAACCCCAGATTGATTTCCAGAGTGGTTGTACAAGTTTAAATTCCCACCAGCAGTGGAGAAGGGTTCCCCTTTCTCCACAACCTCTCCAGCATGTGTTGTCCCTTGAGTTTTTCATCTTGCCCATTCTGATGGGTGTAAGGTGAAATCTCAGGGTCGTTTTGATTTGCATTTCCCTAATGCCTAATGACTTTGAGCATTTCTTTTAAGTGTTTCTCTGCCATTCAATATTCCTCTGCAGAGAGTTCTCTGTTTAGCTCTGTTCCCCATTTTTTAAGTGGATTACTTGGTTTGCTGTTTTTTAGCTTCTTTAGTTCTTTATATATACTGGATGTTAGCCTTCTGTCAGATAAAGGGTTGGTGAAGATTCTTTCCCAGTCTGTAGGCAGTCGTTTTGTTTTGATGATAGTGTCCTTTGCTTTACAGAAGCTTTTCAGTTTCATGAGGTCCCATTTATTGATTGTTGCTCTTAGAGCCTGTGCTGTTGGTGTTCTGTTCAGGAAGTTGTCTCCTGTACCAATGAGTTCTAGGTTTTTCCCCAATTTTTCTTCTAACTGATTTAATGTGTCTGGTTTTATGTTGAGGTCTTTAATCCACTTGGACTTTAGTTTTGTGCAGGGTGATAAGTATGGAGTTATCTCTTCTTTGAATGTCTGGTAGAATTCTGCCCTGAAACCATCTGTTCCTGGGCTTTTTTTTTTTTTTTTTTTTTTTTTTTTTTTTTTTTTTTGGT
>NW_026596962.1:4776720-4841041 GCF_907164565.1 Psammomys obesus | reverse complement strand
GGTTTTTTTTTTTTTTTTTTTTTTTTTTTTTTTTTTTTGGATGGGAGACGTTTGATGACCGTTTCTATTTCTTTGAGGGATATAATACTATTTAATTCACTTACCTGGTCTTTATTCAGCTTTGCTAAGTGGTATCCATCAAGAAAATTGTCTATTTGCATTTTTCTACATGTAGACATCCAGTTAGACCATTTGTTGAAGATGCTATCTTTTCTCCATTGTATGGTTTTGGCACCTTTTCAAAGATCCGGTGTCCATAAGTGTGAGGGTTTATTTCTGGGTCTTCTGTTTAGTTCCTTCTATCCACCATTCTGTTTTTATGCCAGTACTATGCAGTTTTTATTACTGTTGCTTTATAGTACAGCTTAAGATCAGGGATGGAGATACCTCCAGAAGATCTTTTATTGTAGAGGATTGTTTTAGCCATTCTGGGTTTCTTGTTATTCCATATGAAGTTGAGAATTTTTCTTTCCAGATTTGTAAAGAGTTATGTTGGTATTTTGATTGGAATTTCATTGAATCTGTAGATTGTTTTTTGTAAGATGGCATTTTTACTATGTTAATCCTGCCAATCCATGAGCATAGGAGATCTTTCCATCTTCTGATATCTTCTTCTAATTCTTTCTTCAGAGACTTGAATTTTTTTTCATACAAGTGTTTGACTTGCTTTGTTTGGGGTACACCAAGGTACTTTATGTCATTTGTGGCTACTGTAAAGGGTGGTTTCCCTAATTTCTTTCTTAGCCTTTTTGTCTTTTGTATACAGAAAGCCTACTGATTTTTTGAGTTAATTTTGTATCCGGCCACTTTGCTGAAGGTGATTATCAGCTGTAGGAGTTCCCTGGTAGAGTTTTTGGGGTTACACATATATACTATCATATCATCTGCAAATAGTGATAATTTGACTTCTTCCTTTCCAATTTGCATCCCCTTGATCTCCTTCAACTGTTTTATTGCTCTAGCAAGGACTTCTAGAACTATATTGAGGAGATATGGAGAGAGTGGGCAGCCTTGTCTTGTCCCTGATTTCAGTGGGATTGCTTTAAGTTTCTCTCCATTCAGTTTGATGTTGGCTATAAGCTTGCTATATATCATCTTTACTATGTTTAGATATGTGCCTTGTATCCCTGATCTCTCCAGTACTTTAAACATGAATGGATGTTGGATTTTGTCAAATGCTTTTTCAGCCTCTGGGAAGATTATCATGTAGGTTTTTTCTTTCAGTTTGTTAATATGGTAGATCACATTGATGGATTTCCGTATATTGAACCACCCCTGAACACCTGGGAAGAAGCCTACTTGGTCATAGTGGATGATATCTTTGATGTGTTCTTGTATTTGGGTTGCAAGTATTTTGTTGAATATTTTTGCATTAATGTTCATTAGGGAGATTGGCCTGAAATTCTTTCTTTGTTGGATCTTTGTGAGGTTTAGGTACCAAGGTGACTGTGGCTTCATAGAATGAGTTTGGTAATGTTCCTTCTGTTTCTATTTTGTGGAATAGCTTGAAGAGAACTGGAGTTATCTCTTCTTTGAATGTCTGGGAGATTTCTGCCCTGAAACCATCTGGTCCTGGGCTGTTTTTAGATGGGAGACTTTTGATGACCGTTTCTATTTCCTTGGGGGATATAGGACTATTTAATTGACTTGCCTGGTCTTTATTCAGCTTTGCTAAGTGGAATCCATCAAGAAAATAGTCTATTTCATGTAGATTTTCAAATTTTGTGGCATATAGACTTTTGAAGTAAGTCCTCATGATTGTTTGGATTTCCTCAGTGACTGTAGTTATGTCCTGCTTTTCATTTCTGATTTTGTTGATTTGGATGGTGTCTCTCTGCCTTTTAGTTAGCTTGGCTAGGAGTTTGTTGATTTTGTTATTTTTCTCAAAGAACCAGCTCTTGGTTTCATTGATTCATTGAATTGTTTTATTTGTTTCCAATTGATTGATTTCAGCCCTGAGTTTGATTATTTCCAGCCGTCTACTCCTTTTTGGTGTGTCTGCCTCTTCTTTTTTAGGGTTTTTATGTGAGCTTTTAAGTTGCTTAAATGAGCTGTCTTGAATTTCTTCTTGAAAGCACGTAGTGCTATGAACTTTCCTCTTAGCACTGCTTTCATTGTGTCCCACAAGTTAGGGTATGTTGTGTCTTCATTTCCATTGAGTTCTAGGAAGAGTTTAACTTCTTTCTTTATTTCTTCCCTGACCCAGCTGTCATTTACTAACAAGTTGTTCAGTTTCCATATGTGTGTAGGCTTTTTGATATTTCTGTTGTTGTTGAGGAACAGCTTTATTCCATGGTGATCAGACAGGTATGAGGGATTATTTCAACCTTCTTGTATCTGTTGGTCTATTTTGAAGAAGTTTCCATAAAGTGCTGAGAAGAAGGCAAATTCTTTTGTGTTTGGGTGTAAGGTTCTGTAAATGTCTGTTAGGTCCATTTGATTCCTGACCTTTGTAAGAGACATTGTTTCTTTGTTTAATTTCTGTTTTGTTGACCTGTCCTTTGTTGAGAGTGGGGTGTTGAAGTCTCCCACTATTAATGTGTGGGGATCTATGTGTGGTTTAAGTTTTATCAATGTTTCTTTTACAAATGTGGGTGCCCCTGTATTTGGGACATAGATGTTCAGGATTGTGATGTCTTCCTGGTGGAATTTTCACTTGATGAGTATGAAGTGTTCTTCCCCATCTCTTTTTATTAATTTTGGCTGAAAGTCTATTTTATCAGATATTAGAATGGCTACTCCTGCTTGCCACTTGGGTCCATTTGCTTGGAAAGCCCTCTTCCAGCCCTTTACCCTCAGGTAATGTCTATCTTTGTGACTTAGGTGTGTTTCTTGTATGCAACAGATTGCTAGGTTTTGTTTACACATCCATTCTGTTAGTCTGTGTCTTTTTATTGGAGAATTGAATCCAATGATGTTGAGAGAGATTAATGACCAGTGGCTGTTAGATCCTTTGAATTTGATGTTGGCTATGGTCATAAGATTGTGTGCTTGTTTGCTTTTTGTTTTACTGTAGTGAGGTTAATTATTTCCTGTGTTTTCTTGAATGTAGCTGTTTTTCTTGGGTTGTATTTTACCTTTTAGTGTCTTCTGTAACACTGGATTTGTGTGTAGGTAGTGTTGAAATTTGTTATTTGTCATTGAATATCTTGTTTTCTCCATCTATGAGGACTGAGAGTTTTGCTGTGCTGATCTCTGTGTTCTCTTAGGGCCTGCATGATATCTGTCCAGGCCCTTCTGGCTTTCATAGTCTCTGTTGAAAAGTCAGGTGTGATTCTAATGGGTTTGCCATTTTATGTTCCTTGGCCTTTTTCCCTTGCAGCTTTTTGTATATTTTCTTTGTTCTGTATAAAAACTGTTTTGATTATTATGTGGTGGGAGGATTTTCTTTTCTGATCTAATTTATTGGATGTTCTGTAGGCCTCATGTATCCTTATTGGCTTTTCCTTTAAATTGGGGAAATTTTCTTCAGTGATTTTATTGAAAATATTTTCTGGGCCTTGGAACAGGGAATCTTCTTTTTCCTCTATTCCTATTATTCTTAGGTTTTGTCTTTTTATGTTGTCTTGGATTTCTTGGACGATCTGTGTCAGGAATTTTTTTAGATTTAACATTTTATTTTCTTTGAGTTCCTGTTAGAAATAGTCCTTCTTCCCCTTACTAGGGAAAACCAATTGATTACTGAGCTATCATGGGTCACATCCGAGCAGAGGTTCTAGGTTTTATCCTCTCATGGTCTTTGGTTGAGTGTCCATCTCAGAAAAGACCCTGTGCCCAGATATGTTTGGTCAGGAACTCAATGACTGGTTCTTTGACCTCCCCACCTCCCAAGGGAGGAACAGTACTGTTAGGCCACAGAGGAGGACTTTGCAGCTAGTCCTGAAAATACAGGACAAAACAGAGTCATATGAAAGGGGAGGAGGTCCTCCCCTATCAGTGGACTTGGAAAGGGGCAGGGAGGAGATGAGAGAGGGAGGGTTGGACTGGGGAGGGAATGAGGGATACAGAATTAACAAAATGTAACTAATGAGTAAAATAAAATTTAAAAAAAAAATAAAAACGAAAAAAAAACATTTTCTTTGACAGATACATCTATTCTTCCATTTTATCTTCCACACCTGAGATTCTTTCTTCCATCTCTTGTAGTCTATTGGTTCTTCTAACCTCTGTAGTTCCTGTTTTTTTCCCTAAGTTCTTTCTCTCCACAAATTCCTCCATTTGAGTTTTCTTTAATTTTTCCAATTCTATCTTCAGATTTTGAACCATTTTGTTGATTTCCTTCACCTTTCTGACTGTATTTTCCTTCAATTCCTGCAGCTGTTTGTTTTAACAATTCTCTGTTTCTTTTATTTCTTTCAGTGATTTAAACATTTCCTCTCTAAAGGCCACAAACTGTTTGGCTGCAACTTCCTGTATTTCTTTACAGATGGCCATAATCTTTTTGAGTTTATCTTCCTCTAGGTCTTTACACATTTTATTTTTTTCCTCTGTTATCCTCTTCATGAACATAGATGGTAGGTCATCTTCTTGAATTTCAATTATGCTGGCATGTCCAGGGCTACTTGCCGTGGATAACTGGGTTCTGGAGATGTCATTTTGCTCTGTCTTTTGTTTGTTGAGCTTTTATACTGGGATCTACCCATTGGGATATCTTAGGTGTTTGAAGTTAGTTTCTGGTGGTTCCTGGAATCCTGTTGTGGAGAGAATCCTTTTGGCAGGAAGAAGGTTTTTTCTGAAGGAAGCCTTCTCAGCTTTTTGGGTAGAGTCACTGGATGGCCGGAGTTTTTCAGGAGTTGCTGCTGCTCCCCTCAGGCATAGAGACCTGAGTGGTAACTGTGGTCGTTGTTAGTCAAGAGGTCTCTCCTCTCACCCAGAGAAGTCCTGAAGACAGCTGACCTGCTTCTGGGTTTCTTGTTGTAAATTTAGTGATCTGCTGCTGTAACCTGTGTGTCCTGTGGTTTGGTCAGTTTTGTTAGGGATAACTGGTTGCCCATGGAGCAGTATCTGAGGGTTGATCTCGGGGATTCTGGGCTTCTGTAGGTCTGAAGTTGGGGCTTTATGTCCCAGTACCCAAGCGGTAATCTGTGGCATGTGGGTACCGCTCTCCTGGTAACAGCAGGCTATCTGGTGCACAGCAGGTCCCTGGGTTGGGCCAGTCTTAGGGACCTTTTCCTGGGATATACTGGGTGGCCTACGTCCAACCCCTTTGCTTCGTTCCCTGTGAGGATTTCTCCTGACAGTGACTCCTAGTCTCTGCTGCCCTGGGTGCACAGCTCTGTTTTTGCCAGAGAGCTGGGTGCACAGCAACTGTCTGTGCTTGCTGGAGCCCAGGACAGTGATGGCGGCTTGTACCCGCCTGTCTGTGAGACTTTTTCCAGGGAAATACTGGGTGACCCAAGTCAGTGCCATTTCCTTCCTTCCCTGTGGGGTTTTCTAGCGATTGGGACTCCCAGTCTCTGGTGTTTGTGTGCCCACTGATCAGCCTGGGAAGGTGATCTGGACACACAGGCGTGTGGCTCTGGTCTGGGGACCTAGTGCCTGCTCGACCTGGGATCTCTTCCGAGTTCTGGCTGGGTGATCTGAGAGTGGACCCGACTGTTTCCCATGCCATGGGGGTTAACTGTCACCTGAGAAACACAATCACTGTTGTTTTAGGGCCCAGAGTTCAGTCTCTTGGTCACTGTACATAAAATGTCCTACTCCTCAGAGGCAGTGTTCTCCTGGCGCCACCATCTTGTCCCTCCATTTCTTTAAGTGTTTCTCTACCATTCAATATTCCTCTATTGAGATTTTTCTGTTTAGCTCTGTTTCGCATTTTTAATTAGATTACTTGATTTGTTGCTGTTTAACTTCTTTAATTCTTTATATATACTGGATATTAGTCCTCTGTCAGATATAGGGTTGGTGAAGATCCTTTCCCAATCTATAGGCGGTTGTTTTGTTCTGACGACAGTGTCCTTTGCTTTACAGAAACTTTTTAGTTTCATGAGGTCCCATTTATTGATTGTTGCTCTTAGAGCCTGTGCTGTTGGTGTTCTGTTCAGGAAGTTGTCTCCTGTGCTAATGAGTTCAAGGGTATTCCCCACTTTTTCTTCTAAGCGGTTTAGTGTGTTTGGTTTTATATTAAGGTCTTTGATCCACTTGGACTTTAGTTTTGTGCAGGGTGATAAGTATGGCTCTATTTGCATTTTTCTACTGTACCACTCCTAGGCATATACCCAAAAGAGGCTCAAGTATACAATAAGGACATTTGCTCAACCATATTTGTAACAACCTTATTTGTAATAGCCAGAAGCTGGAAACAGTCCAGATGCCCCTCAGTGTAGGAATGGATACAGAAATTATGGTACATCTACACAATGGAGTATTACTCAGCAATAAAAAAACAAGGAAATCATGAAATTTTCAGGTAAATGGTGGTATCTGGATAAAATCCTTCTTAGTGAGCTATCCCAGAAGCAGAAAGACACACATGGTATATACTCACTCATATAAACATATAATATAGGATAAACCTACTAAAATCTGTACACCTAAAGAAACTAATCAAGAGGGAGGATTCTTGCTAAAACACTCAGTTCCTATCCAGAAAGGCAAAGAGGATGAATATCAGAAGAAGGAGAAAAGAGGGCACGAGTCAGGAGCGTGACACAGAGGGTCTCTGAAAGGCTCTGCCCTGCAGACTATCAATGAAGATGCTGAGACTTATGGGCCACCTTTGGGCAGAGTTCAGGGAATCTTAGGAAAGAAGTGGGAAACAGTAAGATCTGGAGAGGACAAGAACTTCACAAGCAGAGCAACAGAACCAAAAAATATGAGCTCAGGGGTCTTTCCTGAGACTGATATTCCAACCAAGGACTATGCATGGAGATAACCTAAGACCCCTGCACAGATGTAGCCCATGACAGTTCAGTATCCAAGTGGTTCCATTGTAATAAGTACAGGGACTGTCTCTGACATGAACTGATTGGCCTGCTCTTTAATTAGCTCCCCCTGAGGGGGAAGCAACATTACCAGGCCACAGAAGAAGACAATGCAGCCACTCCTGATGAGACCTAATTGACTAGGATCAGAAGGAAGGAAAAGAAGACCTCCCCTATCAGTGGACTTGGGGAGGGGCATGCATGCAGAGAGTGGAGGAAGGGAGGGATTGGGATGGGAGGAGGGAGGGAACCACAGGGGGGGATACAAAGTGAATAAAGTATAATTAATAAAGAATAAATAAAAAATAAAATAAAATTAATGAAGTAGTCAAACACTTTAGGTGCCTGAAATTTACTGAGATCCATTTAAACTTAAAGGACATGTTGAACATGCTTCTGCTGAGGCAGAAGTGTATCTGACATTTTATGCAATTCTTTCATAGTTCTGTGTATTTTAACATGATTGCAAAAGGCTTAGGTCACTTGAGTTTTAGTATGTAGAAAGGATTTTACTCTATAGAAAACTTTATTATATTTGGAGAAGTTATTAATTATATTACCTGATAAACTACTTGTTGAAGTTTTTCACATAGAAACTACTATCATAATTTTCATCTTTTTAAACTTTGTAATTCATTTGTACTTTTAAATCCAACACACCATTACATTTTTGTTTTTGTTGTTAAAAGAGAGTCTTACCTTCCTTGTCCGGCTTTGTTATTTCTCTCACACAGCAACAATACACATTATGAACTTTGGGTCACACTTTTACCTTGCAAACAAAGTGTTCTTCTTATCTTGTGCCATTAGATTATTTTACCGATGCATTTGGGACATTTTTATAAGTGTTTTATCTTGAGTAGCACATATTATAAAATACAATCAGTTAATGACCTACTTCTGAACCATTCCTATTTTGCCCAAATCAAACCTACTAGACTGTATTATTCATGTGGTTTTATTGTACTCTACCTGTTAATATTTTATTTCCAACTTTGTATCAATCTTTATATGTGAATTGTCATCAGTAGGAAACATTGGCCAACATAGCACTACTGTGTAAACCAGGAGCATAGCACTTTCTTGTGGGGTTCTTAACTATGTAATCAGGATTTAGCCTTAGATATTTGACTTAGTTTCTAAGAATTCTTGAGAGTATTAACTTGCCAGTCATCCAGGAAGCATGTCTGCCATCAAAAAGTGTCAGCAATAGTATATTCTGAAGTGTCTACCTCAGGAGCTTTTGTCTTTCAGCCAGTTCCCAACTCCCAATGTTTCCACAACTTTCCAAAACAGTTTAAAAAAATAGGAATGAGGGTCATGATATAAATATGTGGGAAGCATTTAAATGTAGCTTATATTATATTTGAAAAATAAGGGTACTGCATATGAATTTTTGCCATAAATGTTTTTATTCATAAAGTTATTTTGAAGTTAAATTTATTTATGTGGTCATCTTCACTTCTCAGTCTTTTGGAGATCCAGCCCTGCCTGTTGAGCCCATTTTCCTAGGATATCCTCAGAGCACACTCCATCCTATGCAGACAGCATGGTGCCTTAGAGATCAGATTGGTGAGATCTGTATATACCTTGAGCAATGTCCTGATTTGGGTTGAGCGGTGTGTCCTATGTGCCAAGAAGCCTACTGTGTCCACATTAGATACACAACCAGCACAAGAAGTCCACACTAAAAAAAATCCTGTGCCCTCAAATATTCACTTGTTATATACAAATCTTATCCCATAAGAATTACATAGGTTAATCCCAGAACCTAAAAAACAATCATAATCTTTATCAAAGAATTACTAGTCTGAAGAATTCACAAACTAATACTGAATGAACTTTAAGAGAATAAACCCATTAATGATATCCAAGAAAACACAAACAAGCCACAATGAAGTAAAATAATCCAGGGTCTGAAGACTAAATTCAATAAAGAGATAGAAATATTGAAGACAGCTCAAGCTGAAGTAAAGATAGAATTATAAACCTCAGTGAATGAAATAACTCTTCCTATCTTATCTGAACACAATAAAACATAATTTAAATTGACAGCAACAGACCTCTAATAGAGACTCAAATTCATGGAGATTAAATAGCTCAATACTAGATCTTGCGTGGATCAAAGAAGAAATCAAAAAAGAAAAAAGTCCTAGGACTAAAGAAACTGAAACACAGCATATCAAAACCTCTAAGACATATTGGAAGCAGTCCTAAGCACAAATAAATGGCTTAATCATGCAAATAAAAGATTGGAAAACCATAAACAAGTCATATGCACCTCTAATAGAATATATGCATGTGTGTGTGTGTGTGTGTGTGAAAAATAAGAGTAGAAATTAATAAAATCAAAACAAGGAAAAAAATACAGATAATCAGTAAAACTTGTTCTTCAAGAAGGTTAAACAATATTAACAGATCTGTGGCCCAAATAACTAAAAGAAAACAGAATTACATGAACAGAATTAGAATTTAAAAGGGAAATATTACAAGAGATGCCAATGAAATTTAGAAATATTAGAAGGGAATACTTTAAAAGCCTATACTCTCATAAGTTGGGAAATCTTAAAGAAATACACAAAAAACTAATTTTTTAATTTTCATTTATTTATTTATTTACTTATTTATTGATTATTACAATTTATTTACTTTATATTCCAGTTGTAGCCCCGCTCTCATCCCCTCCCAAGCCCTACCTCCCTTCCTTCCTCTTCTCCTTCCAGGCCCATCTCCCAGTTCACTGATAGGGGAGGTCTTCCTCCCCTTCCATTTAACCCTAGCACTCGAAATCTCCTTCTATGAAACCAGGTTTACTCTAAAACTAAAAACTAGGTAGAGACACAAGGACAATGAAACCTGTAGGCTGATATTCTGATGGACATAGATGCGATAATTACCATAAAAATAATGGAAAGTTAGTACATACCTTCTTAAAATAAAGTCTCTACCATGATCAAGCTTGCTTTATCCCAAAGGTTCATAGATGGTTCTTTATTTTTAAATTCATAAATGTAATAAACCATGTAAATAGGTTGGATCCAATACATCACATAATCATCTCAATAGACTCAGAAAAAAAAAATCTTTGGCAAAGTACAACATGCCTGCATGATACAAGTTTTAGAAAGAATATGGCTGGAAGGTACATACTTCAGCATAAAAAAGCTATATGTGACAAAATCACTCTCAACATTATCTTAAACAAAGAAAAAAGAACTCGAAGCAATCGCACCAAAATCAGGAATGGGATAGGAATGTCCTGTATCCTCACTCTTTTCAATATGGTGGCAACAGTATGTACTGAAACAATAAGAGAAGGAAAACATGGTAAGAAGAGAAGAAACAAAGTTATCTCTATTCCCAACTAATCCAAAATTTCATTAGAAAACTATTAGAAAACTGTAGAAATAATCAACAATTTTGGCAGTGTAGCAGAGTACAGAATCATCTGACGAGGACTGGTAGCCTATCTCTACACCAACAAGCACTCTGATAAGACGATTATAGACAACATATTCCCATTCATAATAACCTTCAAGAAAATAAAACAGCTGAGAATCAACCAAAGGAGCTGAAAGACCTATAGTAAAAAAAAAAAAAAAAAAAAAGTAGTTGGACCTAGACCCCCTATTCAAAGTAAACACATAGACTGCTCAATCTCCAAGTGGGTCCCCTAGTAAGGGGAACAGGGACTGTCTCTGACATAAACTCAGTGACTAGCTCTATGATCACCTCCTCCTGAGAGGGGAGCAGTCTTATCAGGCCACAGAGGAAGACAATGCAGCTAGTCCTGATGAGACCTGATAGGCTAGGATCAGATAGAAGGAGAGGAGGACCTTCCTTATCAGTGGTCTTGGGGAAGGGCATAGGAAAAGATGAAGGAGGGAAGGTGGGAAGGGGTGAGAGAGGGGACTGTAGCTGGGATACAAAAATGAATAAATTAATATATGAATAAATTAAATTTAAAAATAAACATTTTAACAAAAGAAACTTACAAATTCAATAAAATTCTAATTAAAATTTCCACATTACGCACATTTTTTTAATTCTAAAATTCATAAGGAATCACAAAAGACCCCAGATAGTCAAAGTAAGCTAAATGAACAATGCTACAGGGATTACCATTCCAGATTTTAAGATATATTACAGTTATAGTAATAAAAGCAGCATGGTCTGGTAAAAGCAGACACATAGATCATAAATAAAAGCAGACACATAGATCAAATGTGAATAAAATGGAGGACTAAACATGAATACCCATAACTCTAGCCATCTAATATATTGAAAAAGATGCAAAAAATACACCAGAGAAAGTTGTTAAAACATTAATGTCTGTATTAATGTACCTGTGTATGAATGTGTATAACTATGTGTTCATATATATGAAAGTATGTATGTTTGTGATGTATGATTCTATGTGTGAATCTGTGTTTTTATGTGTTTGTGTGTTGCATGTAATGTGTGTTGGAGTGTACATGTAATATATGTTTGTATATATACATATGTGTGGTATGCATTTATGTGTGATATGTGTTTAATGGTTTATATGCATACGTGTTTCTGTGCAGAGTATGTAAGTGTACTTGTGTATATGTATGTGCATAACAGTGTATCTGTGCATATGTTTTATGCCTATATCATGTGGTATCAGAAAGAAATTAGGAATCATCACCCTATAGTCAGAGCAGTAGTTGTTTCTCAGTGAAGAATTGATTTAAAACACCTCAGGGCCCTGAGGAGATTGTCAATAAACTCTTCCTGTGTCAGCATGAGGACATGACCTAACATGAGTTTAGGTCCTTGACACTCACATAAATGTCATCTGTGCACACACCTAACTAACAAGTAGATGAAGTATATGTACATGAAACACATATAACATCCCCCACAAAATATCACGCAGAGAGACACAGTACACAGCATATTAAAGTAGACTTAGCCATTAGACTTAAGGCACATTATATTTAGTGTATTTTTAAATGAGGCATTTCCTGGTAAACTGTTCTATATTTATAAAGCAGGATTTTACTATCATAGCTGTCTAAATTAATGACATACAAAGATAGCCACTAAGTGTGAACACACCTTTGCACTTCTAATGAGATAAAAGAAGCAATCAAAGCCCTTCTGAAGGCTTTTGGTATAAATTATGGAATATAAAAAGAGGAAACAGGGCAGGTGTGAAGAATTACTTGCCTCAGTTATTCATGCATACCCCGTGTTATTCACACATCCTTTTACTCTGCGGAGTCATTGGTGATTGCTTTCTGGCTTGGATGGATGGAGCATGACAGTCACAGAAGTGTCTTGGGAGCGTGTTCTGCGACTGACAGCAGATGGAGGCAGCCAAGTCTTGTCACTCTGGATCTCTTCAAATGAGAGAAAATTTAACAAAGGCTTACTTCTAACTAGTTTCTTTCCAAGGGAGACCCTTTATTAATTATTTTTTCTTTCTCTTGCAATGAAGTGCAAGTGTTTAAAGATGGCCTTGAGAAGAGTTTTGAGTTAATTAAAGTGTGCTTGGTTCCTGAGTGTGCTTTATTTCTTCCTACAAGACCAGATGCCGATATAAAAGAGACACATGTGACAGACTCATCCAGACTGATATCAATAGGATCCTTGTTTCTATTTGTATAAGAAAAGAATAGATTTTAAGAAGGCAGAGTTAAAGTCAGATTGCTACCTTTGTGGAAGTGCCTGAGAAGTCCTCAGTTATTGATGCCTAATGGAAGAATGTATTTGTGAGCAATAACTTTCAAAAAATATGGTTGTATTTATGGTAAAATATGAAATTAACCTTATTTGCAAGTATAGTTGATTCTTTTGCTAGTTTTCATAATGAGGAAAATAACATGCTGCTTACGCGTTTTTCTTTCATTTTTCATCCCGGAGTTAAGATTATAAACTGGATAAAGCCTGTCTCATGTAACAAACACGCGGTTGCACAGTATGGCGCTCCTCAACATGGACTACTCTACCGTCAAGAAAGTGAGCTCTGATCATTCACTATTAGACTTCATTACCCACTACCAATATCTTTCAAATTTTCAAACCATTGTTTTCTCTTTTTTTATTTCAAGAAGCCTGAGCTCAATAGTTTGGAAGCACATTCTGTAGCTGTCATTCAAAAAGTGATGAGTAACCTTTAGGGGACTCAGTAGGCTCACGTCAGTCCAGAGTTAACTTACATACCCATAACATGAGCAGAGAGACTGCATTATGACAAAGATAGTTCTTCCAATGTTCTTTTTGAATGTTTTACTCCACAGCTGCTGAGTGCTCTAGGTTTCGGTTATGGAGAAGATGGGAGGGAGGCAGCTAAGAGAGAACTCTGTCTATCTACTTGATGGATGTGGAGAGAGGTTTGAGAAATTACTTTTTCAGTGAAAGGTGACAGAAATGACACTAAGGAGAGCAAGAAAAGGAGAAATGTGATTTTCAGGGAAGTTATAGGGAAGAAAATATTCTGCAACAATAGACTCTTTTATGACATCTTTGTTTCTATTACTACAAGACAGAAATCGGCATTGCTTATATTAAAGGAGTTCGTGCAGTGTGTGTGTGTGTTCTAGATGTTTTTAAATTAGATTTGATCTTACTTTCTTCTCTGAAATACCATCTGCTGATTGCATGTGACAGATTCCCCTTGAATATATGTGTTTTCTGTGTGCATGTTTTTATGTGTTGCAAAGCTCTGCTGTTTGTTGTCTTTTTTTTCTGAGATCTCAACATCATCCCTTCAATGCTTTCAGCCAGCTTGCAATCTTTGAGACAAGATAAACAGTGGAAAAACTCCCAAGCCTTTTATTTTCTGCAAAAAGAATATTTCAATACAAAGCCTATGATTCAGACTTAATCTTTTACAATTTAATGTCCTAAAAGTTTTTTCTTTTTAAAAATTTTTATTTTCATTAATTACAATTTATTCACTTTTCATCCCCCCTGTAGCTCCCTCTTTCCTCCCTTCCCAATCCCACCCTCACTCCCCCTTCTCCACTCATGCCCCTTCCCAAGTCCACTGATAGGGAAGGTCCTCCTCCCATTTCTTCTGATCTTATTCTATCAGGTCTCATCAGAAGTGGCTACGTTGTCTTCTTCTCTGTCCTGGTAAGGCTGCTCCCCCTCAGGGGGAGGTGATCAAAGAACAGGCCAATCAGTTCATGTCAGAGACAGTCCCTGTTCCCATTACTATGGAACCAACTTGGACACTGAACTGCCATGGGCTACATCTTTGCAGGAGTTCTAGGTTATATCCATGAATGGTCCTTGGTTGGAGTATTAGTCTCAGAAAAGGCCCCTGTCCCAGATATTTTGGTTCTGTTGCTCTCCTTGTGGAGCTCCTGTCCTCTCCAGGTCTTACTATTTCCCACTTCTTTCATAAGATTCCCTGCACTCTGCCCTAAGGCTGGACATAAGTCTCAGTGTCTGTTTTGATACGCTGCAAGGGAGAACCTTTCAGAGGCCCTCTGTCCTAAAAGTTTTATTGCTGTCAAATTTTCTCCAGTTTCTGCCAACTCATTTTAATATTTGAAACCTCACTTTAGTATAGTATATTTGTAATGATTTTAAATACTGTGTTCTATGTTACCACCATAGAAGTCTGAATTTTAAGCAGTCACAAATCTGAATGAGCCCCTGAACCACACAGCGGTCAAAGAGTTTGCCTAAAGACCAGAACCTGCCATTAGGAATTAATTCACAGTTCTAAGAATTAATGGGTTAAGCAGGACATCCACATTTTAATTGGTCCACAGGAAGACAGCTATGTCTTCTGTGGAGTCATGGACACACAGGGAAGCTAAAGCAGGATACCCTCTTGTCCACAGAGAAAGGTTCCTGGCTTCCAAGTAATGTGGTCCTCCTACCATGTATGCCTGATATCAGCATCTAGAATCAGATTTTCCCTTCAAAACCTAAAGATGTTAGATGAGGCCCTCAGCAGGGATGCTACCTTTTCCTGTGCCCTTCCTCTTTCATCTCCCCCAAGGAACACTGTCTTCAGAGTCACCCTTGCTAGTGTTGACTAGTTGCCTTTAGGTCTACAGTTTGCCTCCAAGGAACAGGAGGATGTGACGATGCCCAATGTTTAGCCTTTCTTATCACAAAGCCTATGACACGATGAAAATTTACACTATGACACTATGAGGATGAGAATTTTAGAAACTACCCTGGATTTGAATTTTGAAAAATTTGCTCATCAAATTAGCAGTGAATTGTGAGTCTATATTTCTTCATTGCTACTTAGATTGCATTATTCACAAATTCATACTGAACTTGATTTTGTTAACACATTTGATAAAATTGCTATACAATTTACATGCTTTGAATGTAAGAATCTTATCACTTAAAAATCTTATCAAAATAGTTTCAATGACCAATTAATTTAAAAGGAATTAGTGAATTAATTAATAGAGACACTTACAATAGAGACTAACAATAGAGACACTTGAATTACCTCCATCACCACACAGTTCTAAAGAAGTAAATGGTTAAGATCCTTTCTTTCTTTATTTTTTAATAAATTACAGTTTATTCACTTGGTACCCCAGTTATAGCCTCCTCACTCATTCTATCACAATCCCACCTTCCCTCCATCATCTCCTCCCATGCTCCTCAACAAGTCCACTGAAAGGGGAGGTCCTCCTCCCCTTCCCTCTGACCCTACTTTATCAGGTCTCATGAGGACTGGCTGCATTGTCTTTCTCTGTAGCCTGGTGAGGCTGTTCCTCCCTCAGGGGGAGGTGAACAAAGAGCCACCCACTGAGTTAATGTCAGAGACAGCCCCTGTTCCCCTTACTAGGGTACCCACTCGGACACTGAGCTGCCATGGACTATACCTGTACAGGGATTCTAGGTTATCTCCATGCATGGTCCTTGGTTGGATTATCAGTCTCAGAAAGGACCCCTGTGCCCAGATATTTTGTTTTTGTTGCTCTTTGTTTCTGTTGTTTTTGTCCCTGCCAAGTCTTTTTATCTCCCACTTCTTTCATAAGATTCCCTGCACTCTGCCCAAACATTGGCTATGAGTATCAGCATCTGTTTTGATACCTTTCTGGGTAGAGTCTTTCAAAGGCCCTCTGGGGTAGGCTCGTGTCCTGTTGCCTGTTTTCTCCCTCTTCCAATGTCTATCACATTTTCCTTTCTAAATGAGGATTGATCATCTTACCCAGGGTCCTTCTTCTAGCTTAGCTTCTTTAGGTGGTACAGATTTTAGTATACTATATATACTAAATTATTATTTAGTATATTATATTCTATTATATAATATATACATATATTATTATATGTCTAATATTCACTTATAAGTGAGTATATACCATGTGTGTCTTTCTGCTTCTGGAATACCTTACTCAGGGTGATCTTTTCTAGTTCCCAGCATTTGCTTGCAAATTTCATGACTTTCTTGTTTTTAATTGCTGAGTAGTATTCTATTGTGAAAATGTACACAATTTTTGTATCCATTCTTCAGTTGAGGGATATCTCTGGCTTTGACAAATTAAGCTGCTACAAACTTGGTTGAGCAAAATGTCCTTGTTGAATACTTGAGCATCTTTTGGATATATTCCTACGAGTGGTATGGTTGGATCTTGAGGAAGCGCTATTCCTATATTTCTGAGAAAGCACCAGACTGATTTCCAGAGTGGTTGTACAAGTTTATATTCCCACCAGCAGTGGAGGAGGGTTCTCCTTTCTCCACAACCTCTCCAGCATGTGTTGTCTCTTGAGTTTTTGAACTTGGCCATTCTGATGGGTATAAGGTGAAATCTCAGGGTCGTTTTGATTTGCATTTCGCTAATGGCTAATGACTTATGACTTTGAGCATTTCTTTAAATGTTTCTCTGCCATTCGATATTCCTCTGTCGAGAACTCTCTGTTTAGCTCTGTTCCCAATTTTTTAATTTGATTACTTGGTTTGCTGCTTTTCAGCTTCTTTAGTTCTTTGTATATACTGGATATTAGTCCTCTGTCAGATAAAGGGTTAGTTAAGATCCTTTCTCAGTCTGTAGGCTGTCGTTTTGTTCTGATGACAGTGTCTTTTGCTTTACAGAAGCTTTTCAGTTTCATGAGGTCCCATTTATTGATTGTTGCTCTTAGAGCCTGTGCTGTTGGTGTTCTGTTCAGGAAGTTGTCTCCTATGCCAATGAATTCTAGGGTCTTCCCCACTTTTTGTTTTAACCAGTTTATTGTATCTGGGTTTATGTTTTGGTCTTTGATCCACTTGGACTTTAGTTTTGTGCAGGGTGATAAGTATAGATTTATTTGTATTTTCTACATGTAGACATCCAGTTAGACCAGCACCATTTGTTAAAGATGCTATAATTTTTCCATTGTATGCTTTTGGCTTCTTTGTCAAAAAGGAGTACCAGTATGTGTGTGGGTTTATTTCTGGGTCTTCTCTCAGATTCCTTTGATCCACCTTTCTGAATCCTGCTTCTGAGTTTAAAAGTCAGAGAGTTCTATCATTCTCAAGAAAGTCTCCACTTGTTCCATGATCATTCCTGGTTCAACAATCTCCATACCTTGGCAACCTCTCATGCTCCCTAGTGCATTCTATCTACATGCTAATAAATTTCAGACTTATTTGAATTCTTCATTATTTGTGAATCTGCCGGTCAAACCTCTCCAGTATGAGTGATAGATTCACCGGAGGAATTTCTCAAACACCCAGTCCTACCTGCCACTGTGATGGTGCTGGTTTTGTTTTGTTCTTCCCTCACCAGCATATAACAAATCAAAGGCTAGTTGTATTTGAAAAGCAGAAATGTCTGTATTTTTTTGTTTGTTTTGTTTTTACAGCTCTTTAGTGGGGAATGACTGTGAACATTGAGAGTCAAGGCTGTTAACCACTTGTCTTATAACCAATGGAAATAGTTTTGTGAAATCCTCAAAACAGAGAGAAGGTAAGGAAATTTCAGAAGTTATCTGGTTGCAGAAAACTTCTGCAACCAGTTTTCAAGGTGAATTTCTGGGGAGCTCCCCATGTGGAAATAAAAAAGGTGGTTTCAGTGCATTGAGCTTCCTTGTGACTTCCTAAAAGCAGTGCTCTCATTCCCCTCATTTCTCCACACTTTCCTCTCTCAGGCCCATTTGTTTTCTGTGTGAGCTGATTTCAAATAATCTGACTTCTTCCAAAACAAAAATAAACCACAACAAAAAATTTATATCATTTTATTGAAAGTGTGAAAGCACTTGTTTATGTAAAATGTGAAGCTTTGCAGTGGATAACAATTATCTTCCAAAGTGGATAGAACACTGTTGCATACAAATATATTGAAGCTCAAAATTACATCTCTTGGATGCTGGGAAAGAAGTAACACGAAGAAAACAAATAAGCCAATATTATATCCTGCTGCAGTCCCTCAGTGGGCTGCGTGATATTTCTTCATGAATAAAGATGGAGTAAACCACATTTGTAGCATAATAAGAAAAGGTAATTAGTGTCATCTATTCACCACTGTTAGAGTTTGACTACAGCAATTTGATTACGTTTATCACATTTTAAACTTTGAGTAAGTTTTTCAGCTCTGTAATCCAGTTAGTACTGAAGTGTAGAAAATATAAGTCAGCTTCCCAGTATGATTGATGAGCATGAACTCAGTGAGATAGGAATGTTAAAAAAAATAAAGGAAGATTCAAAAGGAGGAAAAAAAAGAATTGCACTATAGATAATGCCAGTTGGTTTTAAAGTACTTTTTTTATAAATAAGTTTGAATCTGCAGCACATTGTAGATAAAATAGCAGTCCTCAAAGACAAAGAACGTGTGTTGGGGAGCAGTGTCATAAGAAAGACAGAAAAGGAAGGAGAGAAAGTCAGAGATACAGAGAGACAGAGACAGGGAGACAGGAAGCATAGATCCATGTGTCTATATATAATGAAAGTAATGACATTAAGGATAAATGTATCCTTTAAGTTTAATATGGGCTAAATAGCAAACTAACTTCTAATTTCAAGTTAAAAATCAACGAAGTAAGGATTTACTTAATTTTGCTTAGTAAAACTTATTTATTATAACGTTTAGGACAATTAACTTTTTGACAGTTTTAAGGTTTTGAACTACAGCTATGTAAGTGCATTATCAGTCCCATATTTGTAATTTCTTGTTGAAGCATTCACCAACTGAGGCACACTGGGCTTTATTGTCTTTATAATGATCAGTTTTATCCGATTCAGAACTATTTCAGAATCGGTTTAAAGAATTGCATAACTACGTGAATCAGAAACACTGTCTCTTCCATCTGATCTTTTGTGATTCAGAGCTGAGAAGAAAATAGGAGATTCTTTATGCAGGAAGGATAAAGATGAAGGCAACAAAGCTGTCATAAAGCAACAAAAACAGAAGGAGAGAGAGATGGGGAGACACACACAGAGAAAGAGAGAGAGAGAGAAGGAAAACAGCAATCTATTCAAAGACATCCTTGGATTTAAATTAGCATTTAGGAAGCTAGAGAGGCCACAGTCATTCAATATTAGAGAACACTTGCTCTTAGGGAGAACCCAACTTTTCCTCCAAGTAGCTACCTCAGATAGCCCACTTTCACCTTGGAAAGATTGGATCTTTACTTCTGGTCTCTGTACACAAACCCACAAACAAACAATATATACACACAATGAAAAGTAAAGATAAAACTGTCAAATAAATTAGTATGGCCATGACTATGTATGTATCTCTTATGGACCCACAATATTCAGATGATGCATTGGAACTCTGTTTACTCAGTGTGTATCAGAGAATCTGTGTTGTCTCTGAGGAAAGGAAGTAAGCAGTACATGCTAAGTAAGTTATTTGTAAAGTATGAAGAAAGGGGAAAATAACCTATAGTCATTTTGAAAAAAAAAAATCAAGATGAACCCAAGAAGGAGATAAAATTAATACTGATATTGACAATAGGAAGAACAGAATTCTAGGCAGAAGACACAGCAAATGTAAGGACATCTAGATCCGCTATGCTTCCAGCTAGTGGTTGTGAGGCACTGTTACTGAGGAGCTGTGAGCAGGGAACCAACCTGAGAGTACAACACAGCACACCAAAGCCCAAGGTGGTGTGCCACTCAGTTTTATTGGGTGACTGAAAATAGGAATGAGACTTTATGTTGGGAGCAGAGATGACTGAAAAGATCACCCCAGCATTAGTAACAGCTCATAACACCTATGAACCTGGAGCACACTCTCTGACTTGCGGGCAGCTCAACAGGTTGGAAACTGACTCTCCTAGGAGGCTTTCATGGTCAGAACCTTTCCCAGAGCAGTTCAGCTCATTTCTGCCTCCTTCAGGCAGCTTGGCAAATCTCTGTTCTCTACCCTGTGTCTTCATTGACCCCATCTTCCTTTAGGCAACACAGCATGACTGAGAATGTCTCTCAGCAGTTCCTTATGCTAGAGGAAGCAGGGGCCTAGGGAATCTGCTCATTTGCAATAACTTCCTGAAGCTATTGTGTTTTTCACTTCCTGAGCTTGTCTGTGGGATGGAATTTCTACCTCTTGTTGAACAATCCTGTTGGTTTCCCTCTCTTTCTACCAGCCTGTTTCTCAAGTAACTTTCTTCCAAGATAATTGGTTTTATCTCAGAGAAAAGCTATACACAATAACAACAAGAACAAAGCCAGCCTTGCTTTTCCCACAGGAAAGCACTTTTCTGATTTCTGTTTTAACAACCAAAATGTCGCTGTTACTTCTAATTCTTTATTTGTTTCATACAAGTTAGATACTAGTGTCTGTATCTTTTGTATCTTGCTTTTTCCTTCAGTGGGATTTTCTGTGACATATTTACATTGTTTGGTCATTCTTTGTTGATGAATGGTATTGAAAGAATGAATCAACAGCATGTTATCCATTCTCAAATATTTATGCAGAAAGAACACAGGCTGAAGAAAAATGTCGAAGTTATTGTATGAGGCTGGTTGGTCCATACAGAGACTTTGTGGATGCATTCTCAGTGACATATGCATTTCTGATTGTGCTTAATCTTACAGGAAATGAAAACAGTTTTAAACTTGGATGCATAGCTTTTATAAATCCAGTAGCAACTTCTTTTTTCTTTATTTTATTTTTTTATCAGTTACATTTTATTAACTCTGTATCCCAGCCATGTCCCGATCCCTCATTCCCTCCCAATCCCATCCTCCCTCCCTCATCTCCACCGTGCCCCTTTCCAAGTCCACTGAGGGGGGACCTCATTCATCCGATCCTGTTTTATCAGGTATCTTCAGGACTGGCTGCAAAGCCCTCCTCTGTTGCCTAACAGGACTGCTCCTCCCTTGGGGGGTGGGGAGGTCAAAGAGGCAGCCATTGAGTTTCTGTTAGAAATAGTCCTTCTTCACCTCATTATGGGAAACCAAATTGGTTACAGAGCTACCACAGGCTACAGCTGAGCAGAGGTTCTAGGTTATATCCATACATGGTCCTTGGTTGAATGTCAGTCTCAGAAAAGACCCTGTGCCCAGATATATTTGGTCCTTCTGGAGCTCCTATCCTTTCCACATCAGACTAACTCCCCTTCTTTCATATGATTCCCTGTACTGTGCTGAAGGTTTAGTCATGAGTCTTTGTATCTGCTTTGAAAACGCTGCTAGTTAGAGTCTTTCAGATGCACTCAGTAGACTCCTGTCATACGTTCAATGCACATCCCATCTGTCTTTCTAAACGAGGATTGATCATCTTACCCCATGTTCGCTCTCTTGATTATCTTTTTTAGGTGTATAGATTTCATTATGTTTATCATATCTTAGAGGTATATATAAGTGAGTATGTACCATGTTTGTCTTTCTCCTTGTGGGATATTTCACTCAAAATGATCTTTTCTAGATCCCACCATTTGCCTACAAATTTCATGATTTACTCCTTTTTGAATGCTGAGTACTATTCCATTGTGTAAAAATATCACAATTTCTGTACCCATTCCTCTGTTGATGGACATGTGGGTTGTTTCCAGGTTCTGGCTATTACAAATAAAGCTGCTATAAACATGGTTGAGCAAGTATCCTTTTTGTGTACTTGAGCAAAGTTTGGGTATATACCTAGCAGTGGTATAGCTGGGTCTTGAGGAAGCACTATTCCTAATTGTCTTAGAAAGCACCAGATAGATTTCCAGAGTGGTTGTACCAGTTTACATTCCCACCAGCAGTGGAGGAGGGTTCCCCTTTCTCCACAACCTCTCCAGCATGTGTTGTCCCTTGAGTTTTTCATCTTGGCCGACTGATGGGTGTGAGGTGAAATCTCAGGGTCCTTTTGATTTGCATTTCCCTAATGGCTAATGAAGTTGAGCATTTCTTTAAGTGTTTCTCTGTCATTCAATATTCCTCTCTGGAGAATTCTCTGTTTACCTCTGTTCCCATTTTTTAATTGGATTATTTGGTTTGCTGCTTTTCAGCTTCTTTAGTTCTTTATATACTGGATATTAGTCCTCTGTCAGATAAAGGGTTAGTGAAGATTCTTTCCCAATCTGTGGGCAGTCGTTTTGTTTTGATGACAGTGTCCTTTGCTTTACAGAAGCTTTTCAGTTTCATGAGGTTCCATTTATTGATTGTTGCTCTTAGAGCCTATGCTGTTGGTGTTCTGTTCAGGAAGTTGTCTCCTGTGCCAATGAGTTCTAGGCTGTTCCCCAATTTTTCTTCTAACAGATTTAGAGTATCTGGTTTTATATTGAGGTCTTTGATCCACTTAGACTTTAGTTTTGTGCAGGGTGATAAATATGGATCTATTTTCATTTTTCTGCATGTAGACATCCTGTTGGACCAGCACTATTTTTTGAAGATGCTGTCTTTTTTCCATTGAATGGTTTTGGCTTCCTTGTTAAAATCAAGTATTCATAGATGTGTGGGTTTATTTCTGCGTCTTCTATTCGGTTCCATTGATCCTCCTTTCTGTTTTTATGCCAATACCATGCAGGTTTTATTACTATTGCTCTGTAGTACAGCTTGAGATCGGGGATGGAGATACCTCCAGATGATCTGTTGTACAAAATTGTTTTGGAGATTCTGAATTTTTTGTTTCTCCATATGAAGCTGAGAATCTTTTTTTTAAGGTCTGTAAATAATTGAGTGGGTGTTTTGATGGGAATTGCATTGAATCTGTAGATTGCTTTTGGCAGGATGGCCATTTTCACAATGTAAGTCCTACCAATCCATGAGCATGGAAGATCTTTCAATCTTCTGATATCTTCTTCAATTTCTTTCTTCAGAGACTTGAAGTTTTTCTCAAACAAGTCTTTCACTTCCTTGGTTAGTGTCAACCCAAGGTACTTTATGTTATTAGTGGCTATTGTGAAGGGTGTTGTTTCCCTAATTTCTTTATCATCCCTTTTGTCTTTGGTATACAGGAGAGCTTCTGATTTTTTTGAGTTGATTTTGTATCCTGCCACTTTGCTGAAGGTGTTTATCAGCTGGAGGAGTTCTCTGGTTGAATTTTTGGGGTCACTCATATATACTATCATATCATCTGCGAGTAGTGACACATTGACCACTTCCTTCTGATTTGTATTCCCTTGATCTCCTTTAGTTGTCTTATTGCTCTGGCTAGGACTTTAAGTACTATGTTGAAGAGGTATGGAGAGAGTGGGCAGCCTTGTCTTGTCCCTGATTTCAGTGGGATTGATTTAAGTTTCTCTCCATTGAGTTTGATTTTGGCTATAGGCTTGCTGTATATTGCCTTTACTATGTTTAGATATGTGTCTTGTATCCCTGATTTTTCCAAGACTTTAAACATGAATGGGTGTTGGACTTTGTCAAATGCTTTTTCAGCATCTAAGGAGATGATCATGTGGTTTTTCTCCTTCAGTTTGTTTATGTGGTGGATTACATTTATGGATTTCCGTATGTTGAACCACCCTTGCATGCCTGGGATGAAGCCTACTTGGTCATGGTGGATGATATCTTTGATGTGTTCTTGGATTCGGTTTGCAAGTATTTTATTGAGTATTTTTTGCATCAATGTTCATAAGAGAGATAGGTCTGAAGTTTTCTTTTTTTGTTGGTTCTTTGTGTGGTTTAGATATCATGGTGACTGTTGCTTCATAGAATGAGTTTGGTAATGTACTTTCTGTTTCTATTTTGTGGAATACTTTGAGGAGAATTGGTGTGAGCACTTCTTTGAAGGTCTGGTAGAATTCCACGCTGAAACCATCTGGCCCAGGGCTTTTTTTGGAGGGGAGACTGTGAATGACTGCTTCAATTTCCTTGGGGGATATAGGGCTGTTCAGTCTTTCTACGTGATCTTGACTTAATGTTGGAAGATGGAATCTATCAAGAAAATTGTCCATTTCTTTAGGTTTTTAAATTTTGTGGCATATAGGCTTTTGTAGTATGACCTGATGATTGTTTGAATTTCCTCAGTGTCCGTAGTTATGTCACCCTTTTCATTTCTGATTTTGCTGATTTGGATGGATTCTCTCTGCTTTTTAGTTAGTTTAGCTAAGGGTTTGTCTATCTTGTTGATTTTCTCAAAGAACCAGCTTTTTGTTTCATTGATTCTTTGAATAGTTTTATTTGTTTCTAATTGATTGATTTCAGCCCTGAGTTTCATTATTTCCAGCTGTCTGCTCGTCTTGGGTGTATCTGCTTCTTTTTTTTTTTTCTAGGTTTTTCAGTTGGGCCATTAAGGTAATTGTATGTGATGTTACAAATTTCTTTTTGAAGGTACTTAGTGCTATAAATTTTCCTCTGAGCACTGCTTTTAATGTGTCCCATAAATTTGGGTATGTTGTGCCTTCATTTTCATTGAATTCTAGGAAGTCTTTAATTTCTTTCTTTATTTCTTCTTTAACCCAGCTGTCATTGAGTAGCAAGTTGTTCAGTTTCCATGTGTGTGTAGGCTTTATTTTATTTCTATTGTTGTTGAGGTCCAGCTTTAGTCCATGGTGGTCAGATAGAATACAAGGGATTATTTCAATCTTTTTGCATCTGTTGAGGCTTGCTTTATGACCAACTATATGGTCTATTTTGGAGAAGGTTCATGCGGTGCTGAAAAGAAGGTATACTCTTTTGAGTTTGGATGAAAAGATATGTAGAAGTCTCTTAGGTCCATTTGATTTAAGGACTCTGTAAGTGTGTTTATTTTCCTATTTGTTTTCTGTCTAGTTGATCTGTCCCTTGGTGAGAGTGGAGTGTTGAAGTCTCCCACTATTAAGGTATTAGGATCAAAGTGTGATTTAAGCTTTAATATTGTTTCATTTACGAATGTAGGTGTTCTTGTATTTGGGGAATAGATATTCAAAATTGTGATGTCCTCTTGGTGGATTTTTTTCTTTGATGAGAATATAGTGGCCCTCCTTATCTTTTTTTATTAAGTTGGGTTGAAAGTCTATTTTATTAGATATTAGGATAGCTACTCCAGCTTGTTTTCTGGAACCATTTGCTTGAAAAACATTTTCCCAGCCCTTTACTCTGAGGTAGTATTTATCTTTGTTGCATAGGTGTGTTTCTTGGATGCAAAAGAATGTTGGATCCTGTTTCCGCAACCATTCTGTTAGTCTGTGTCTTTTTATTGGGCAGTTGAGTCCGTTGATGTTGATAGATACTAGTGACCAACAATTGTTACTTACTTTTGATGTGGGGTTGGTGGTGTCACTGAGTTTCATTGCTTGTCTTCTTTTGGTTTTTTTGTTGTGTAGTTATCTATTTCCTCTTTGTCCTTAGATGTAGTTGTTTTCCTTCATTTGGAGTTTCTCTTCTAGTAACTTCTGTAGAGCTGGGTTACTATGTAGATATTGTTTAAATTTGGTTTTGTCATGGAATATTTTGAATTCTCTGTCTATGTTGATAGAAAGTTTTGCTGGGTATAGTAGTCTGGGTTGGAATCTGTGGTCCCTTAAGGACTGTATGATTTCTGTCCAGGCCTTTCTGGCTTTCATAGTTTCTGTTGAGAAATCTGGTGTGATTCTGATAGGTCTACCTTCCTATGTTACTTGGCCTTTTTCACTTGCTGCTTTTAGAATTTTTTCTTTGTTCTGTAGGTTCAGTATTTTAACTATGATGTGACGTGAAAAATTTCTTTTCTGGTCTAGTCTACTTGGTGTTCTGTAGGCCTCTTGTATGTTTATGGCCATCTTCTTCTTTAAGTTGGGAAAGTTTTCTTCTATAATTTTCTTGAAAATATTTTCCAGAACTTTGAGCCTGATGTCTTCTTTTTCTTCTACTCCTCTTATTCTTAGATTTTGTCTTTTCATGATGTCCTTGATTTCTTGTATGTATTGTGTTTGGACCTTTTCTGATCTTATTTTTTCTTTGAGAGACATGTCCTTTTCTGCAAGTGTATCTTCGGCTCCTGAGATTCTTTCTTCCATCTCTTGTATTCTGTTGGTGATGCTTACCTTTGTGGTTCCCAATCTTTTCTCTATGTTCTCCAGCTCCTGGTTTTTCTCTATTTGTGTTTTCTTTATTGATTCTAATTCTGTTTTCATGTCTTGCACCTTTTCCTTCATCTGTTTGAATGTGGAGTCCTGCTTTTCAATGACAGCTTCTATTTTTTTGTCCATTTCCTCTCTATGTATCACTAATTGTGCCTCTACTTCTTTGGCTATAATTGCCTGTATTTCTATGATAGCTTTGTTTATTTCTTCTTTATTTGCCTTCATTTGTGTGGACATTTCTTTGAGAACTTTGTTCATTTCTTCTTTGTTTGCCTCAATTTTCTTAGTCATTTCTCTGACAGCTCGATTTGTTTCCTCTTGGTTCATCTAGATTTTTTTGGCTATTTCTCTGAGGGCTTTGTTCATTTCATCTTTATGGGCCTCTAATAGCTGGAGAAACATAGTTTTGAGGTCGTTTTGTTGTATATCTAGTGAATTGAAGTGTCCTTTGTTTTGTGGGGTTGCTGGTGAGGTCATTATGTCCTGATTTTTATTGGGAGTGTTCTTACCTCTGCCTCTAGCCATCTGGTTATTTATAATCCTCACTGTTTGTTCCTCGAGTTTGTAGTTCGTGCTATGATCGTCTCTTTCTGTTTTCTGGACTGTTTTTTCAGGAAGTTGAGAGAGGTTCACTGCTTTGGGAGTGTGCACTGTGTTTTCAGTTTTGCCTAAGTAAGGAATGTGACGCTGGTGCTATTCGAGTGTGCTTTTAGCGGTCGCAGCGTGCATGCGCGGATTCTCTGACTATTGCAGTGGCCTGCAAGCCTCTATTACGCAGTTCTGACTGAGATCCAGGGATCGTTTGCCTGGATTACCCTGGTGGACCTGCAAGACAGAGGCTTCAACGTTGGGGTCGCTATCCCAAGAATCCCTATGATGCCCACACTAGGGGTGTGGGTGGCATGGATCTCGTCTGGTTGCTTCTGTGGAGAGGCCCTGGGTCTGGGGCAAACTCTCCCTAGAAGGCTCACTCACTCTCTTGCAGGACCAGTTGGAATGTACAGGGGTTCCCCTCACTCTCTACTCTCTGATTTGGTCCTGCTGCAGAAAATGCGCATGGAAGGCTAACAGTCAGCTCTGTGACACTGTGGCCGCAGGACTCAGTGTCCACCTTTCCTGTGTGATGCCTCTCTGTCCTTTCCCTCTGCCAGGGGGGGTTATGTTGACTGGTCCCGGGGTAGCGTGTGAAAGAGTTAGGTTGAGTGTTCTCAATCCCAGATCCCAGGCCCAGATCTCTCTGCCAGAAGCAGCCTGGCAGTAGAACCTATGTTTGCTGATTCCTAGAGAGTACCAGGTAGGGTTGAGTGTCCTCAGATCCAGAGCTTGGGTTTCTCTGCTAGGTCCCGCTGGGTGAGCTGGAGAGGGGGTGCTGTGTCCTGTGGCAGGCTGCCTCTCTGTCCTTCTCCTCTGACCTTCCCCTCCACTAGGGCAAGCTTATGGTGGTGCTCTCAGGGGAGTGCCAGAAGAGGTTGGGACTTCTCAGTCAGACCCTGAGCCGGGGTTTCTCTGCCAGGGGTCAGGGGGGGTGCTGGTGCTAGGACTTGCGGCTAGACCTTAGTGGGCTGGACTCAGAAGAATCTCAGGACATGTAGAATGACCACAGTCCCAGATCCCGAGCTGAAGTTTGTTTCCTAGGAGCAGCCGGCAGCACTGGAGTTCCGGCACTGTGAAGCCGCTGTGCACCTCTTTATCCTTCTGCTCCACCGCGGCAGGGTGATGGCGGCGTTTGGGGGAGTGCCCGAAAGGATTGGGTTTTCTCAGCCCCGATCTCGGGTTGGGGTACAGGCAATGTGGTCTGTGGCAGATTCTGCTGGACGCCTCCTGCCTCCTCCGAAGAGGGAGTAGGGATTTTGAGCTTGGCGCAGCTACTCTCTGCTCGTGGCAGGAGCTCAGTTGTGATGGTGGCAGGTACCCATGGTCAGCGAGACCTTCCAGGGAAAGACTGGGTGACCCGTGATAAGTCTCACAACTTTCCTTCCCTGTGGGGTTTTCTTGCGACTGGGACTCACAGTTTTCAGCACCCTTGTGCCCACCAATCAGCCTGGAAAAGTGACCGGGACACGCAGGCTTGCGGCTCCAGCTGGGAGACCCAAAGCCCCCGTTACCCGGGATCTCTTCAGGGTTCTGGCTGGGCAGCCCGAGAGTGGACCCAATGGATTCCCACGCTGTGGGAGCCTCCCCTCACCTGGGAAACACGATTTCTGTAGGTTTAGGGCCCAGAGTTCAGTCTCCTGGTTGCTGCAGAAAGAGTGTTGTCCCGCTTCTCAGACACAGTGTTTGTTCTCCAGGTGCAGCCATCTTGGGCCCCGCCAGTAGCAACTTCTAACCTTAGCTAATTCTATGTTATTGCCAGTGTTTGATATCATTTATCTATTTGCATGCACACGTTTTAAAAATCTTTTCATTTTTTTTATTACCATTTATTACATTTTATTCACTTAAGGAGAGACCGGGAGGTGATGTAGGAGGGGCTACAGCACGCTTGCATTTTAAAATAATAAGCATTAATTTTAAAGACTTCATACCTTCTCTGTAGCACGGATTGAAAAGCACAGTTGTCTGCATGTTTGCTCTCCTCCATCATTCCCCATAACATGCACGGACATGCAAACACACGGATGAATAATCACATCTCCAATTTCATCGCTTCATTTCCTCCTACGTCAGTGTATTGTTGCTGTCGTTTTGTTTCCCGAAGGCGGGTGTTGGCATTAGGACACTCCTCTCGATATTCTTGGCCATTGACAACGGTTTAACGCTAGCTCTCCACATTTGCAGTATTACCCAGACACCATCATGGCCGATTAATCTTTTCAACCTTCATATTAATATCCCCTGTCAACACTAAGCCACGACACACAGCCACGTCTTCTTCTCTCCGTAGCTTTACTTTTTTTCCAGAATATTGCATCATTTGAATCTCTCAATTTGCAGTCTCACAGATTATATATTTTCACTTCATTAATAAGCATTTATTTTTCCTATGTTTTCATATCTTGATAGCTCATTTCGTTTATTATTTGAATATTCTACTATATGAAGGGACCACAGTCCATTCATCTACCAACTCTAGGACAAATACCTTGTTCATTCCTAAACTTTTGCACTGATGAACAAATTTGTTTTAATGACCATGTTTGAGTTATTATAGGATACACATGTGGTAATTCCACATATATAATTTTAATTTACAACGTCTCTTTCTTTTCCTGTCTCCGTCTTGCTGACACGCTACCTAATTGTATTGTATGTGTGATCATATGAGTTTAGTCTCAGTTGCTAACATGAGCAGGGATGGGAAACATGTATTTAAATTGATTTAAGAGAAAACAATGTAATTTCAAGAAGTGATAACAGTGCACTTAGATGTGTAAGGAACTGGGGAAATACTCTCCATGGTGGTTGCGCATTTGCTCATTCAGAATTTATGAGGCATCCTATCAGTCACTCTCTCCCTCAGTGGATAGCCCTGTCAGTGTCTCTCCCAGCAAATACTGTTGTGGCTGATTCACATGAACCCTTACCCCCCCCCAAACAACAACAACAACAAAGCACTGGTGTCTAACTGAGAGCCCTAGCTCAGAATTGTGGGTGATGTATAGATCCCAGTCCTTCCCAGCATGTGCCCAAGGCAGGGAAATTATAGCCTGGCAGGTGTCTGTTGGTTGAAATACAAAAGGGGTTGTTGGATTTTAAAACGATTGGCTGTGGGAAGGCCAGAACCATTAATGGCTTGGTTCCTTTGTCTGTTGCTAGGGGTGAGGGGAAATCTGGGCTGGTTTCCTGGCATCAGTGTTTCTATTGGGTAGGAAGGAATGCAGCAAGGCTGGTTCCTCCCCACAGCTGGCCAGACAGATCTCAAGTGTCTCCTAACATTCTAACTGTCATGTCAATAACGAGACATTTGTACAGGTGTTCTTACCATGTACACATCTTTACAAGTCATGTGTCTGAGTTTTAGATGTTGTGTTTGATCTTATTGAGGTTTTGGAATAATTTATAGGCTGTACATAAACCCCTTTTCAGATATCTTTTAAACACACAATGTCACTCATGAGTTGTCTCCTAATTCACTAAAAATTCTTCTCAGAGGATAAATCTTTATTTTTTTGTGAGAAGTTTTATTTTCATGGATATTACCCTTTATATAAATACAATATTTTAGGAATTAATGCATGATTTAAAATATATAAATGCATATAAACTATTAAATTTATTTTTCATGTTTGTGAAAAGAGAGTGGGTAGGTACAAGTGCTCCATGTTGAGATCAGGAGTTAGATTACCTGATCAGCAGACAGATAGGGAGAGAGACCATGACTATGTAATAACCATTGTGAGCTTCCAAGATGGCTGATTTGATCCTTACATTTCTGATCTGAGAAAAAAGCCTTGAATCTTAAAACAAAGGTTTTATTGGCTATTTTTATCCCACTGGTTTACCCCCTGCTGTACTGGGTTAACAAGGTCAAGAGGCAGATCTGGACACTTTGTGTAACAGCTGTGAGGCAATCGGCCACCCTGCCTTTCTTGAAGCCAGCCACCAACCTATCCTGAATTCCAGGACTAAAACTCTTCAGACACTTATGAGACACAGCTCTTAAGAAGACTCTGAGCTACCATGGGCTATGTCTGAGCAGGGGTTGTAGGTTATATTCATGCATGGTCTTGGTTGGATAAACAGTATCATAGAAGACCCCTGTGTTCAGATATATTTGGACCTTGTGGGGCTCCCTGTCCCCTCTAGGATATACTAATTCCTCTTTCCTTCATATGATTCCCTACACTCTGCTTTGATACACTGTTAGGTAGAGTCTTTCAGAGGCTACTGTCCTGTCACTTGTTTTCTCCTATTTCCAATGTCCATACCCTTTGTCTTTCTAGTGGGTTCCCTAGTAAGGGAGACAGGAATTGTTTCTGACATGAACTCATGAGCTTCCCCTCCCCCCTGAGGGAGGAGCAGCCTTGCTAGGCCACAGATGAGGACATTGCAACCATCCTGAAGATACCTTATAAGCTAGG
Source organism: Psammomys obesus (assembly GCF_907164565.1). NCBI lineage: Eukaryota > Metazoa > Chordata > Mammalia > Rodentia > Muridae > Psammomys > Psammomys obesus. Next base: position 4,809,753 of record NW_026596962.1, on the reverse strand, counting down.
GCCAGATGGAAGGAGAGGAGGACACCCCCTCTCAGTGAACTCAGAAGGGGGCAGGGAGGAGATGAGGGAGGAAGGGGAGGATTGGGAGGGAAACAGGGAGTGGGCTACAGCTGGGATAAAAGTGAATGTATAAAATTATGTAAAAATAAAAAAAAATAGTAAAAGAAGACTGATTCTTTCTGTTTCTGGGATGCCTCACTCAGGATGATCTTTTCTAGATGCCACTATTTGCCTGCAAATTTCATGATTTCCTTGTTTTTAATTGCTGAGTAGTTTTCCATTGTGTAAATGTACCACAATTTCTGTATTCATTCATCAGTTGAAGGACATATGGGTTGTTTCCAGATTTTGGCTATTATGAATAAAGCTGCTATGGATGAGTAAATGTCCTTGTTGTGTACTTGAGCATATTTTGGATATATGCCTTGGAGTGCAATAGCTGGGTCTTGAGGAAGCACTATTCCTAGTTTTCTGAGAAAGCACCAGACTGATTTCCAAAGTGGTTGTACAAGTTACATGCCCACCACCAATGATTTTTTTTTTTGCCCCTTCCTCCACTCTGCATTTCAGAGTCTTCTTCTCTGTGTGTTCGCTGTGCGGGCATGTTTCTTCATCCCCAGATGAAGAAGGTTCTTCAACTGTTTGGAGTGCTTGAGATTTCTCCACACTGCTTGTCAAGCTTGACATTTTTCATGTCTTTAGCAGAGAAAATGAACCTAATAAAGAGTCCATGACTGTAAATGTGTTTTACTGTTTGTTTGTCACAGAGTGTATATGGATGCAGAGAAAAACTTGCAGGAGATGATTCTCCCCTTACTGTCTAACAGTTCTGGAAATATGACTCATGGCAACAGTTATGGTGGCAAGTTCCATTTTGGCTAAGCCCAGGTGTTATTTCAATATCCTAAAGATATTTTTAGAGCTTAGAATTTTACATTTGGTTTGGGATATGAAAATTCAAATATATGTAGACTTAGACATTCCTTTTAAGAATATCAGTTATTCTAGAAAAACTGCTTAACAGGTCTTCTTTGGATTATTTTAACGTCTTTTCCATATAAAACAAAAAAACCTGCAGTTTATATGCTTATAGTCAGTGCCAAGGCTCTCATTCTATTCTATTCTATTCTAATCTATTCTATTCTATTCTATTCTATTCTATTCTATTCTATTCTATTCTATTCTATTCTATTCTATTCTATTCTATTCTATCCTATCCTATTCTGTTCATCTCCTTGCACATTCATTAGCCAGTACATCATCTTTTTTAATATAACCTTTATTTATTACTATTTATTCCCTTTGTATCCCAGCTGTAGCCCTACCCTCATCCCCTCCCAATCCCACCTCCCTAATTTCCTCCCATGCCCCTTCCCCAGTCCACTGAAAGTAGAGATCCTCCTCTTCTTCCATCTGACCCTAGCCTATTAGGTCTCATCAGGACTGGCTGCATTGTCTTCGTCTGTGGCCTGCTCAGAACCTACCACAGACGGCCCTTGAAAGACTCTACCCAGCAGGGTTTTAAAACAGATGCTGAGACTCATACCCAAAACATTGGGCAGAGTGCAGGAAATCTTATGAAAGAAATGGGAGCTAGAAAGATCTGGAGGGGACAGGAGCTCCACAAGGAGAGCAACAGAACAAACAAACAAAATCTGGTTCCAGGGGTCTTTTATGAGACTGATACTCCAATACATCATATTAATGGGGGAAAGTTCAGAGTAATCTTCAAATTAGGTCATTTTGTTCCTCTGCATCTTTTTTTCTCATTTATTTATTTTATTCACTTTACATCCTGTAGCCCCTTCCTTCCTCCCACCCCAGTCCCACCCTCTCACTCTCCCCCAACCCCTTTTCATAGAAAAGTGGAGCTCTCTTTCTGACCCACCTCAGCTCATCAAGGTACATCAAGACTGAACCTGTTCTCTTTCCCTGTGGCCTGTCAAGGTGGTCCCACCAGGAAAAAGTTGTCTAAAACTACCAAGTGAAACCATGTCTGATGCAGGCCTCCAGTTCCCTTACTGGAGGACCCACCTGAATACTAAGCTGCTCATCTACTACATCTTTGTAGGGGTCTAGGTCTAGTTCAGGCATGGTCCTTGATTGATTCTTCAGCCTCAGCAAACCTCTCTTGGCCTAGGTTAGTTTGATCTTTTGTTTTATTATGGAGATCCTGTTTCTTCCAAGTCCTTTTCTCTTTCCTCCCACTATTTCCCAAGACTCTCTACTCACTGACCAATGTTTGGCTGTGAGTCTCAGCATCTGTTTTGGAGCACTCCTGGGCAGAGCCTCGCAGAGGACCACTCTTACAGGCTCATGTCTGTAAGCTTAGCAGAGTATTGTTCATAGTGTCAGGGGTTGGCACTCTCCAATGGGTTGGGTTTTGGTTGGACCAGGCATTGGTTGGGCATCCCCTCAGGCTCTGCTCTGTCTGCTCTATCTTTATCCCTGCACATCCCATAGGCAGGGTAAACTTTGGGTCAAAGTTTTTGTGGGTGGGCTGGTGTTCCCTGACCTTTACTAGAAGACTAGTCTAGTTAGAGGATGCTACTAGAAGTCTCTGCTTGAATCCCCCTCACACCCTCCCAGGAGCTGACCCTGACTTAGGTCTCCAGCTCATCACAGAGATGCCCCCATCCTCAGCTTCTCTTTTCTCTACAGGCCTCTGTCCTCTCTCCCTTGCTCTCCTCAGATCTGATCTCCACACATAACTTTCTGTGTCCCCTCTCTGCTGGTTCTTACAATACTGGAGCTTCATGTTATTAGAAATCAGATGTCTCCTCTGGTTTTTCTCTTCTTCTTGTATTTTTCTTTAGGATTTTTCATGTACCTGAGAAACATAGTAAACGCATTTTGCTAGTTCTGTATTAATTTGCTTTCACTTTTAGATGCATTTTAATATTTTAAATTCAACTTATTTGTTCCTGGAATATAGGAAATCAGCGACTATTAAAAGAAAATGTTATACATTTACTACCATATACAACCATTTTATATTCAAAATGTTTTTATGATTCTTTTGAATCTTGTAGAAATCTTTTGTTTATATACATGCAAAAGGTCTTTTCTGTCTATTACCTTACTACATTGACTAGGACTTCTTGTACCATGTTAAAGGTCAGTAGCAACTGAAGCTATCTATACCTTGTTCCTGATTTTAGCAGGAAGGCTCTGAGTTTCTCACCAGATATGATTGTAGCTGTAGGATTTTCTTTGATATTGTTTATCAGATTAAGAATGTTCCCATGAATTCAATATACTTAAAGTTTTATTATCTTATTGTTAATAAGTACTTAGATTTTTGTCAAATGCTTTTCTACATGTATTAATAGGATAGTGTGATATTTCCTTTTAATCTTATTGATGGGAGAGTTTAGATTAATTTTAACTAATCAGTAAGTCTTGCATATACTAGAAGAATCCAACTTGATTGGCATATATTTGTACTCATGTATTTTCTGATTTAATTTGATAATATTTTACTGCTGGAATGACCATTCATATTTATGTGATATGTTCATTGATCTGTAGTCTTAATCTTGAAAAGTGTTTGGTTGGATTTGGTGTTAGAGTAAATGGGAGCTAACTGAAATATTGCTAAAAGTAGTCTTGAAATTTGTTCAGATACAAAGTGAACAGCATTTCTATTTCACATATGGTAACCAGGAAGTTACTTGGTGATATCCAGTTGTTACCTGAATTTACAGATGCTAAAATAGTTTCACTCATAAGTCTAATGCCTGATTTTTTTTTTTTTTAATATGTGGCAACTAAGGGTTCTGAGAGTGGACAAATTCAGGAATACACGATTGTTGTGTCTGTTTTAAGTGACACATATTGTAAATTGTTTGTAATGAAGCAAGAGAAAGCAACAGTTGAAATTCACCAGGAAAAATATCTGCATACAATTTGGATTGGGTAATGATAGCTTCAGTTGCCCTTGGAGATCGCAAACTAGTCTTATTTCTGACTAACATAAGGGTAGCTGCTCCATATAATGATAGAACAATGAGCAAATATATCATGGCAGCCAGTGTGGAAAAACAGGAAGAGCATCCAATGGATTCATGGATTTGTCTGGGGAGAACAGGGAAGTGCCATAGGATTTCTAATTCTCTAAGAAAATCTGAAAAGAGAATTGAATTAAGAAGTGGGGCATCTGTTACAGAAGACAACAGTGGAGAGAAAGTGTTCAGGAACAGCTCACACTTCTGATCAGTTTGGACAGCCTGTCTCCAGAGTGCTCTGAACCTGTACTCACTTCTCTGAGAATTCTCTTCCTAGAGCACTTTGCAAGTGCACAGTGGTGTCAATGCCACATTTTGAAATATGGTTACAGCATGAGATATTTATCTACATATTCTATATCACAGCTAAACATGTCTAGTAAAAGAAAACTCCAAACAGGTTTTCCCACAGATTGGATTTTAATAGTAAATTGACAGTAAATTTTAGCTCTTTTTTATTTATTTTTATTTTTTATACACTTTATTCACTTTGTATTCCCTCATAAGCCCCTCCCTCCTCCCTAGCTCTTTTTTTTAGATAGATAATTATCAACATTGCAAAATTACAAGGACTAAATACATTCTATATATCTGGAATGAATTACAGATTTAAAATGGAGATTTAGGCATGATGATCCATCTCTCTATCAAAGATCTTCTAATCAGAAATATCACTTATTTATTTTTATCATTTTTATTTTAAAATAAATTTATATTTGCATAAATGTCCAGGAAACACTAGAGTGGCTTTGTATCTTGCAGATAATGTGCTAATATGACAAAATTATCTTTGAAATGTGATCATGTATGTTTTTCTGTTTTTTTCCAGGACACTTTATTTTTATTATTATTATTATTATTATTATTATTATTATTATTATTATTATTATTTACAATTTTTATTTATTATTATTTATTATTTATTCACTTTGTATCCTGGCTATAGCTCCCTCCCTCATCTCCTCTTGGACCACAGCTTCCTCACTCTTGACCCCCCATGTCCCTCCCCTAGACCACTGAAAGGAGAGGTCCTCCTCCCCTACTATCTGACCTTAGCCTACCAGGTCTCCACAGGTTGCCTGGATCCTCTTTCTCTAGTTAGACCTAGTTAGACCACCTCAAGAGAGGGAGGTGATCAAAGACCCAGTCACCGAGTCCATGTCAGAGACAGCTCCTCCTCCCTTAACTAAGGAACCCCACTAGGAAACTGGGTTGTCATGGGCTACATCTATGCTGGGGTTCTAGGTTATCTTCATACATGGTACTTGGTTGATTTATCAGTCTTTGCAGGACTCATATGCCCAGATATGTTTGACACTGTTAGTCTCCTTGTGGAGCTCCTGTCCCCTCCAGGTCTTTTATCTCCCACTACTTCTGTAAGATTCCCTGCACTCTGCCCAAAGTTTGATTCTGAGTCTCAGCATCTGCTGTGATACCCTGCTGAGCTGCGTTTTTCAGAGGCTCTTTGTGGCAGGCTCCTGTCCTGTTCCCTTTTCTTTCCTATTTCCACTGTATATCCTGTTTGCCCTTCTGCACGAAAATTAAGCATCTTCCTTCAGATTCTCCTTCTTGTTTAGGACAATAAATTTTAGTATGTTTATCCTATATTATATGGCTAATATCCACTAATAAGTAAGTATGTATCATGTATGTCTTTCTGCTTCTGGGATAACTCACTCAAAATGATCTTTTTTAGTTTCATCCATTTGCGTGCAAATTTCATGATTTCCTTGTTTTTAATAGCTCAGTAGTATTGTGTAGATGTACCACAATTTCTATATCCATTCTTCAGTTGAGGGACACCTGGGTTGTTTCCAGATTCTGACTATTACAAATAAAACTGCTACAAACACAGTTGAGCAAATGTGCTTGTTGTATACTTGAGCATATTTTGGATATACGCCCAGGAGTGGTATAGCTGGGTCTTGAGGCCACACTATTCCTAATTTTCTGAGAAAGTGCCAGATTTCCAAAGTTGTTTTACAAGTTTACATTCCCAACAGCAATGGAGGAGTGTTATCCTTCCTCCACATCCTCTCCAGCATGTGTTGTCACTTGAGTTTTTGATCTTAGCCATTCTCATGTTTGTCAGGTGGAATCTCAGGGTCGTTTTGATTTGCATTTCTCTGGTGACTAATGACACTTAGCTTTTCTTTAAGTATTTCTCCAACATTCAGTATTCCTCTGTTGAGAATTCTCTATTTAGCTCTATACCCCATTTTTTTATTTGGATTATCAGGTTTGTTGGTGTTAGAATTCTTGAGTACTTTATATATTTTGGATATTAACCCTCTGTCAAATGTAGGATTGGTAAAGGTCTTTTTGCAGTCTTTAGGCTATCATTTTGGCCTGCTGCCAGTTTCCTTTGCTTTACAGATGCTTTTCAGTTTCATGAGGTTCCATTTATTGATTGTTGCTCTTAGAGCCTGTGCTGTTGGTGTTCTGTTTAGGAAGTTGTCTCCTGTGCCAATGAATTCAAGGCTCTTCCCAACTTTTTCTTAAAACGGATTTAGAGTATCTGGTTTTATGTTGAGGTCTTTGATCCACATGGACTATAGTTTTGTGTAGGGTGATAAATATGGTTCTACTTACATTTTCTACATGTAGACATCCAGTTAGACCAGCACCATTTGTTGAAGAAGATGTCTGTTTTCCACTATATGGTTTTGGGCTCTTTGTCAAAAATCAAGTATCCATAGATGTGTGGGTTTATTTCTGGTATTCTGTTTGATTCCATTGATCTACCATTCTGTTTCTATGCCAGTACCATGCAGTTTTTATTATTATTGCTCTGTAATACCACTTGAAATCAGGGATGGAAACACCTCCAGATTATCTATTGTTGTATAGGATAGTTTTAGCAGTTCTGTGTTTTTTGTTTCTTCCATATGAATTTGAGAATTGTTCTTTCAAAGTTTGAAAAGAATTGATATTTTGATGAGAATTGCATTGAATCTCTAGATTGCTTTTGGCAGGATGGCCATTTTCACTATGTTAATCTAATCAATCCAAAAGCATAGGAGATCTTTCCATCTTCTGATATCTTCTTCAATTTCTTTCTTCAGAGACTTGAAGTTCTTTTCAAACAGTCTTTCACTTGCTTAGGGTCACAACCAAGGTACTTTATGTTATTAGTGGCTAATGGGAAGGGTGTTGTTTTCTTAATTTCTTTCTCAGGCCTTTTGTCTTTATATACAGGAGGGCTACTGACTTTTTTTTTTTGAGTTAATTTTGTATCCAGGCACTTTTCTGAAGGTGTTTATCAGCTGAAGGAGTTCTCTGGTTGAATTTTGGGGGTCATTCATGTATACTATAATATCATCTGCAAATAGTGAAACTGACCTCTTCCTTTCCAATTTGTATTATTTAGTTGTATTATTTCTCCAGCAAGGACTTGAAGTACTATGTTGAAGAGATATGGAGAGAGTGTGCAGCCTTGCCTTGTCTCTGATTTCAGTGGGATTGATTTAAGTTTCTCTCCATTGAGTTTGATTTTGGCTATAGGCTTGCTGTATGTTGTCTTTACTATGTTTAGGATAAGTGCCTTGTATCCCTGATCTTTCCAAGACTTTAAATATGAATATTTGTTGGATTTTGTTAAATGCTTTTTCAGCATCTAAGGAGATGATCATGTGTTTTTTCTTTTTTAGTTTGTTTATATGGTGGATTACATTGATGGATTTCTGTATATTGAACCACCCCTGCTTTCCTGGGATGAAGCCTACTTGGTCATGGTGGATGATATCTTTTATGTGTTCTTGGATTGAGTTTGCAAGTATTTTATTGAAGGTTTTTTTTTTTTTGCGTTAATGTTCATAAAAGAGATAGGTCTAAATTTTTTTTTTTTTTTTTGGTTGGGTCTTTGTGTGGTTTAGGTATCAACGTGACTGTGGCTTCTTAGAATGAGTTTGGTAATGTTCCTTCTGTCTCTGTTTTGTGGAATAGTTTTAAAAGAATTGTAGTTAGCTCTTTGAAGGTCTGGTAGAATTATGAGCTGAAACCATCTGTCTCTGGGCTTTTAATTTTTTTTTTTTTTTTGAAGGGAGACTTTTGATGACTGCTTCTACTTCCTTGTGGGATTATTCAATCTATTTACTTGATCTTGATTTGATTTTGGTAGATGGAATCTATCAACACAATTGTCCATTTCATTTATATTTTCAAATTTTGTGGCATATAGGATTTTGTAGTAAGACCTAATGATTGTTAGGATTTTCTCAGTGTCTGCCGTTATGACCCCCTTGCCATTTCTGATTTGTTGATTTGGATTGTTTCTCTCTGCCTTTTATTTAGTTTGGCTAAGGGTTTGTCTATCTATTTGATTTTCTCAAATAACCAGCTCCTGGTATCATTGATTCTTTGAATTGTTTTTTGTTTGTTTGTTTGTTTGTTTGTTTCTAATTCATTGATTTCAGCTCTGAGTGTGATAATTTTTGATCTTCTACTACTCTTGCTTCTGTCTGTGTCTTTTTTTCTCTAGGGATTTTAGGTGTGTCATTAAATTGTTTGTATGAGATGTCTCAAACTTCTTTCTGGAGGCACTTAGTGCTATGAACTTTCCTCTTAGCACTGCTTTCATTGTCCCCACAAGTTTGAGTATGTTTTGCCTTAATTTTCTATGAATTTTAGGAAGTCTCCAATTTCTTCTTTCATTTCTTACCTGACCAAGCTTTCACTGAGTACAGAGTTGTTTAGTTTCCATGTCTATATATGCTTTTTTGTTATTTCTGCTGTCGTTGAGGTCTAGTTTTAAGCCATGGTGCTATGATAGGATACAAGGGATTCTTTCTTTCTTCTTGTGTCTGTTGAGGCTTGCTTTATGCTTGATTGAATGGTCAATTTTTGAGAAGGTTCTATGAGGTGCTGAAAAGAAGGTATACTCTTTTGGGTTTGGGTGAAAAGTTCTGTAGTCATATGTTAGGTCCATTTGAGTTAGGACATCTGTAAGTTCCTTTTTCTCCTATTTTGCTTCTATCTAGATGATCTGTCCCTTGGTGAGAGTGGAGTATTGAAGTATCCCACTATTATACTTTTGGGATCAATGTGTTATTTCAGCTTTAATAAAGTTCCATTTACAAAAACAAGTGCTTTTTTATGGGGGGCATAGATGTTCAGGATTGTGATGTACTCCTGAAGAATTTTTCCTTTGATGAGAATGCAGTACCCCTCCTCATCTTTTTTGATTAATTTTGGTTTGAAAGTCTATTTTATTAGATATTAGGATAGCTACCCCAGCTTGTTTTCTGGGTCTGTTTGCTTGACAAAGATCTTTCCAGCCCTTTACTCTGAGGTAGTGTTTATCTTTGTTGCAAAGGTTTGTTTCTTGTATACAGCAGAATGTTAGATCATGTTTCTGTAACCATTCTGCTAGTCTGTGTCTTTTTATTCGATTTGAGTCCATTGATGTTAATAGATAAGAGTGACCAATGAACGTTAGTTCCGTTTATTGTGGAGTTAGTGGTGTTACTGTGATTCATTGCTTGATTTCTTTTAATTTTTTGTTGTGAAGTTATATATGCCCTCTGTTTTCTTTTGTGTAGTTGATTTCGTCAGATTGGAGTTTTCCTTTTAGTATCTTCTGTAGGTTGCTGTGAAGATATTAAGTTTAGTTTTGTCATGGAACATTTTGTTTTCTCCATTTATGTTGATTGAAAGCTTTGCTGGGTATAGTAGTCTGGTTTGGCATCTGTGGTCCCTTAAAGTCTGCATGACATCTGTGGAGGCCTTTCTGGCTTTCATAGTTTTTATTGAGAAGTTTGGCATGATTCTGATAGGTCTATCTTCATATATTATTTGGCCTTTTTTCCTTGCTGCTTTTAATATTTTTCTTTGTTCCGTAGAATTAGTGTTTTGACTATGATGTGACATGAGTTTCTTTTCTGGTTTGGTCTGTTTGGTGTTCTGTAGGCCTCTTTTTTGTTTATGGACATCTCTTTCTTTAAGTTGGGAAATTTTCTTCTATTTTTTTAAAAATATTTTCTGGACCTTGGAGCCTGAAATCTTCTTTTTCGACTATTCCTATTATTCTTAGATTTCATCTTTTTATGGTATCCTTGATTTCTTGGATGTTTTGTGTTTGGAACTTTTCCAATTTTACTTTTTCTTTGAGAGAAGTATCAATTTCTGCAAGTATATCTACAGCACATGAGATTCTCTCTTCCATCTCTTGTATTCTATTGGTGATGATTACCTTTGTGGTTCCTGATATTTTCTCCAAGTTCTCCAGCTCCAGGGTTTTCTCTGTTTGTGTTTTCTTTATGGATTCTAATTCTGTTTTCATGTCTTGCACCGTTTCCTTGGTCTGTTTGAATGTGGCTTCCTGTCTTCCCATCATAGCCTCTATGTTTGTTTGTTTCCTCTCCATGTGCCTCTACTTGTGCTTCTACATGTGCCTCTAATTGCTTGGCTGCATTTACCTGTATTTTTTGAGAGCTTTGTTTGTTTCTTCATGTGCCTTTAATAACTGGATAAGCATAGATTTGATATTATTTTTCTGTGTTTCCTATTAATTAGAATATTCACTGATTTGGGGGATTGCTGGTGAAGCCGTAATATCCTGATTTTTGTTGGATGTGTTCTTATGCCAACCTCTAGCTAACTGTTTATCTGTAACCTCCACTATTTGTTGCTGGAGTCTGCACTTAAGACTGGGTTCCTCTGTCTCTGGTGTCTGGAATGTTCTCCAGGAAGATGAGAGAGGTCCACTGGTTTGAGAGTGGATGTTGGTGTTTCAGCTTTAGCTAAGGGAGGAAGGTCACAGTTACATATGATCAGTGTGGGCATGTATGTGGTAGTGTGCCTTGAAGGACAGGGTGCTAGAGCATGTAGATACCTGGAGGGGTACTGGAGCTGTTTGCAGGTGCAATGGGCCTGCTCAGGTGCCCTGAATGCTTCCTTGGCCCACAGACCTGGCTGACTGTGCTCCCGTTAATTCAGATCTGTCTGTGTTGCACCATCTTGGCTCCATGAATTTTTTACCTGGACTCCCTGGGAGATCCACAGAACAGGGACATCAATGTTGAGAACGCTGTCCCAAGGCTCCCTATGTTGCCCCCCGTTGGGGTATGGGTGGGAAGGATCTGATGTCTGGCTGCTAGTGCAGAGGGGCCCTGGATCTGGAGCTTTGCACACACTCACTTGAAGGTGCACTCACTCACTCACAGGGCTAATTGGAAAGCACAGGGGTCCCCCTTTTCTCTACTCTCAGATCTGTGTCTGCAGGTACAAATGAAAGTGTAGGAGACCCATGAGCTCAGTGCTGTCCACTGTTTGGTCACAGGGTAGGGAGAACAGTATTGGGGTAGCTGCCTCTGCTGTCTCAGTCTCCGAACATGGAGCCTCAGGCTTGGGCAACCACAGCTGCCTCCACTGAGCAGGGAGGACTGTGCTTGGACCAAAGGGAAGTGCAAGGGGTTGAATATTTGCCACTCTCAGTCACCAAAGATGTGCTAGGGTGACCTGGATCCAAACTGTCCCAGCTCAGGGGTTGTCCCCTCTCCCCCAGGAAGCCTCAGCTGCCCCTCCATTCACCAATGTCAGAGTTTAGAATCGTGTGCCCCTCAGATACGGTGCGTGCTGGCCGCCACCGTCTTGGACTCCCCAACATGTAGTTCTTTATCACCATAAACATTCATGAAGTTCTTATTCATGCTCATGGCTGCTGCCGCTTTCTCTGAAAGCACACGCGTATGTTATTGTTACTGTACTCGCTAGCATAGGGAGTTAGAAAGTACAGACTAGGCAGACAGATGATAGAGGAGGCCTAGCGGGAAAGGCATGCGAAGAACAGCCCTAAGGGCGCTGATGCGACGGGTTCCCCTGCAGCGTCTTCCCTCTTCGTGACGTGGCGCCCTGCTGCTGTCTCTTGACTCCATGTGGGATTAGGATATGCATGTCATCTCTATGGGGTTATTTCACTCACCCTCACCTTGAGTAACATGGACTGGGAGAGCACCGGGATATTTCTTTGCTCTAAGGACTTATAGAAATGCAGTATATATTTTTTTAAGTTTGGTCAAGTTTTCCACACAATTTTCTGCAACGTCTCCTGAACCATAGGTGAAGGCTTTGTTTTGCGGGTGTATCCATTGGGACTGAGAGCCACAACTCTTCATTTTGATTAGATGTATTTTTCTGAAATAGTCTCCATCTCTTGCAAAGAGAAGTCTTTGATGAGAGGTAATATCTATACATATCTGATGGTATAAAGACAAATATTTAGAATATTTTTAGGGATAACAATGGTTTACTAAAATGGTCACTGAATAGTGTTCAAAGATCTCTGATGTCACTGGCCCTGAATTGGGCTGGTTCAATTGGCTGGGTAGTTGTCTAGGTTTCCAGTACCAGCCATGAATCTAAGAGCCAGAAATTTGAGTAGTTTGGCATGATATGTTTCTTCTAGTAATATCAGAAGATACACAAAGTCTCAGTAACATGATTGTCTAAACATAAACTGAACGTGGGTAACAACACAGAATTGCCAAAGTGAACAGGGCAATATACCATTACAAGCAGCTAAGTATGCTGTGAGCTGTAGAAATCATCTTTTCCAGGGAAGAGCCCCAATTTGCTATCCAATACAAAATGGTCATCACTATTAGAGAAACAGAGCAGGCTATATTGAAGAATATATATTCATGCATGTATATATCTATATATATTATATTCATAATATCTTAATATATACACATATATGTATATTAATGTTACATAACAATTAATGAGAAAAGCCAACTAATTTCATAGAGAGCAAGTAGGGGTATATGGGAGGCTCTGAGAGAGGAAAGGGAATACATAAATGATATGATTATATTATATAATCACAATAAATAAAAGAAGTAGTAGAAAAGAAGCTCAGATGTAATGGTAGTTACTTTGGTGTTTTGTGGGACCCCTAACAGTGGGAATGGGGGTGTCTGTGACTGCTCTTGGGGCCGTTTTCTTCCTGCAGGGTTGCCTTGTGCAGCCCTGATAAGAATGCTTGAGCCTCGTCTTATTATATCTTGTTATGCTGTGTTCAGTTGATGGCTCTGGGATAACTGTTCTTTTCTGAAGAGCAACAGAGGAGGAGTGGGGCTGGGGAAGAGAAAAGGGGGCACTGGTAGGAACTGAGAGGGGAAAACTGAAGTCAGAGTATAGTGTATGAAAGAAAAGAAATATGGATAAGTTATAATAAGTACATGGTAAATAAATATGTTTGTGGAAGCTGTGATTACTCTCTTGCTAGTCGGCAATTCCATAGTGTATGTAATGATCCCGGCTATACTTTTCCATCTTTCCATCGCCCGTCATTCCCAGCCTCCTCTCGGCACTACCTCCCCTCCTCCAGTCTCGTGACCTTCGGTTTGGCTTTGTGAGCACTTTAGTTTAATTTCGACCATCTGTGTGACAATTGGATTAAAACAGTCCCACAATTCAAACCAATATATTTTCTTCCCCTCCACTTATCAGTATTGAGTTATTCAGCCTTGAGAAGTTTGGTTCCCTGCATCTCTCTCATCTGTCTGTGACAGCTGAGCTCCATTCCTATGCAGACTGCATGCCGGAATGCACAGCTGCTATGAGTTCTTAATTGCAGCGGCTAGCTATTCAAAAGTCATCATTTCTTAACACTGTTCCGTATCTTCCAGCTATTCAAAAGTCATCATTTCTTAACACTGTTCCGTATCTTCCAGCTCATACAGTCTTTCCTACCCATCCTCTGTAACGCTCCTGGAGCCTTACAGGGGATGATATGACTTATTTATGTCTAAGCATTTGTCTGTCACTTATTCTTAGAACTTGTGCAATAATAATAAATCTCTGCATTCACGGCCATTTACTTCAACTAGAGAAGCTTCTCTGGTTAAACTTGAGAGTAGTTTTCTCTGTGGATAAAAACATAATATTTAGAAAGCATCTTGACATTGCCATAAACAGAAGTATTTGGCTAAACAACGATACTCAGTTCCTCAACAAGATCTCCCTAGAAAGGGATTTTGACCAGATTTCCACTAATAGGAATGTATCCCTTTCCTGGGCAGCAGCTATTAAATGCAATTCGAGAGGGCTTGTACCTGCCACCCCAACAGCCCTGCCATTATTATGCAAATAGGCACATTTTGTCTGTCAGCTGGACTTGTAGCTCATCAAAAAAATGGCTAGGCCCATTGGTGCCTTCTCCTATCAGCCTGGAAGCACTTCTGTGAGGTGAAAGCTAGCCAGCCGGGAGGGTTCTGCCACCTCAGCTCCAGGCTGGTTGCTCTGTAACATGCATGCAAGTCGTGCTGCTCTCTCATCAATAAGGCCTTATCTAGTTTTCGTGGGCAACCAAGAGTACTGGCAAGAGCCTATCCTCTCTTGTGCATTGCTAAGGCTCAAGACCCAGTCACAATGTGGGGAAAAGGCATCCATGTTCATTCTTTTGGGGAGTAAAAACACCTGCAGCCAGCATAAAAATCAGTATAGAGGTTCTCACAAAACTGTAATACCAGTACGTTGCAATTCATATTTGCTATTCCTGTGAATATATCCACAGGATTCTATATCCCAATTCAAAGATGCTTGCTCATCTGTCTTTAGTTTTAAATTCATTTGTTCATTTTGTTCCCAATAGCTTGGAAATGGAAACAGCCTAGATGTCCATTAATTTATGAAAAGGCAAAAAAAAATATTGGCACACATACAGAATGGAATTATATTAATCTGTAAAAGAAAATCAAATTGGGACTGAAGAGATAGCTCAGCATTTAAGAGCACTTGCTGTTAATTGCAAAGAACCTGCGTGTGACTCCCAGTACTCATATGTGGTTTCTAACATTGCCTGCAATTCCAGCTGCAAGGAATCAGAATTTTTTAGCCTTGTGAGGTTCTGCACTCAAGTTCACAGATGCAAATGCATACATATAATGGTCTATAAAAGAAAGAGAAATGAAATTACGAAAATTTCAGGTAAATGGCTGAAGGTGAAAGAATTTTATGAGTTATTTCAGAGAAAGAGAAATAAATGCGACATGATCTCCCTCATACATGGATCAGAACTTCAAACCTCTAATTTTCTCTGCTCAACCTGTGATCGCTGTAGAAGACAGGAAACAAAAAAGGAACCATTTGGGAGGTTGAAAGGTGTGGAGAGCTATGGGGGTGGGAGGTATGGCTCACCAAAATGAAGCTGGTATTACAGAACTATAAGGAAACCTATTAATAAATCAATTGTTTCACAGGAGATAACCTGCATGGCTAGAAAATTGCTATTTTTGAGATGTCATTAGGGGAATATGAAAAATAAAACAAGAATGTAAGTGATGTCACTAAAAGTAGGTGATGCTGTGAGCACACTCTTTTCTGCCCTTGGTCTTCTATCACTCTGTGAGCACTTGTTTCCATATCTGGCTATCTATCACATCCAAGTATTACATGTCATTCACAAATGAGAAGCCGAAGTTCATGAGACAAATAATTAGCCCATGGAAATGTACAACCATGTTATGGCTCATACAGCTGCACTCAATCCTCCCTCATCTCTAGTGCATGCCAGTAGTAGAACCCACGTCTAACTACAAATATTGAGAATCCATGCAAGGATGAAACCATCAATATTAAAGGATTGCATTAGCTGGAACTGTTTGCAAAATTATCACTGGTCTGCCTCAAGTAAAAAGCCAGCACCTATGTTCAGGGCCTATGGAGTAAATGCACTTTAAGAATAATAATACATACTCCAGCAGGAATTCTAAGTGTCTTGATTGTTTCTCAGTTTTTTGGCTGAGAGGTGTGGTGTGTTGTTAACTGAGAAATAAGGGTCTTTCTGTGTCTAGAAAGGCAAATGTGCACAATAAGTAAATTTGAATGTTTTCCTCCAAGAGTCTAGACCCATCTTCCAACAATCAGCTCTTTCTCATTGCCAACCACAAGGATAAGGAAAACATTTATTTTACTTTACAGTCTTTCCCCCTTTACTTGCTCAGACAATTTAGAAAATAGCTCTGTAGGGAACTTCTTCAATAATGTTCTAGTGCTGACATTCCTGGGCACAGCATTCAATTGCATTCTTGTGTTGGTGGGTGCCAAAGAGCCCCCTTCAGCAGACAGCAGCAGTAAATCACTGCACCTGCCAGAGAAGTAAATCACCAGAAATATGGTGAACCATGGCAAAGGCTTTTCAGCCTTGTTTAACATAATCTCTCTCTCTTTCTCTCTCTCTCCCTGCCTCTCTTCCTGCCTCTCTCCCTGCCTCTCTCCCTCCCTTCCACACACACACACACACACACACACACACACACACACACACACACACATTTTCTGTCTCTCTCTATGTTTTTTTTTGTCTGTCTTTCTTTGAGTTTGTCTCTCTTTCTCCTCCATAAAATATAAGCCAATTGCTTGTTTAGAGAGAAGAAGTATTCTGTTTTTACAAAATGGGACAAATTTGTCCCACAGGCTTAATAATTTTTTAAATGAGTAAGTTTTTGTGTCTTTTTCACTTGTAAGGACTCTAAAATTTCTGCCACGTAGACTATATTTCTGTGTTGTATGTTTTTACATTTTTCGAAAGTCAGCTTATGTTGTTAAAAGCTAAAAACTTTCAAGTGCTGCTTTAAAAAAGGTCTATAGCAATAAACAACCCAGTTACATGGCCATTTAAGCAGAACAAATGTGGTTTCTATGGCTCTTGTCTCACTCCGTTACTGGATGTGCTGTGCATTTACACAAGTAGTCACACATTTATCGAGCACCTACTAGATACTAATTAATCTAGAGACAGCATACTTTACATGAAGTTTCTTTCATTAGGCAGCATAAATGTTGAGACTTAAAACAAACCAGTTAAACGATATTAACTCGGCTTGTAAATGATTTATTAAGCTTAATGGCATCAAATAATGGAACAGAATTTCTATAAGCATTTCTGGAAGAAAATATCACATTGGAACTCAGTGAGTAATAGAAGGATCATTGGAGACACTAGTGGAAAGGGAAGTGTGCACAGAATATAAATTTTAAAATAGTGCTTTGTGTCTTAAGATGAACTCTGAGCCCATTAACTCAGAATAAAGGGTGTTTACGTATCAAACTCAATCATGGCCAGATCTGTGGATTTTAGTAACAGGTTCACTGATGTCAGATTCTATGGCTTCAAATTCATATTTTATATGTGTATCCATTCTGATGAACTTGCTTAGATCTAGTAAAGAACAAATCATACTAGCATAAGGAAGATGAAAGTCTTTAACTAAGATGTTGCATGGATATATGCACACACAAAGAAGAAAACAGTAAGAGGGCAACAGTTATGCTTCCAAGAGTCCAATTAAACCCCACCATTTCCTGCAGGCCAACGCGAGCTGGAGTCTAGAAAGGTCTCTTCTCACACCTTGGTGGCAGCATGTGCTGTCACTCTGCTATCACCGCTGCTTGTGCGTTGGTCACCCGTTGTTTGGTATTCTGTGGTAGCATCCTAGACAAGCTAACCCATTTGAATTCCCCAAGACTGGCATGTCCTGTGTTAACTTTCACTGTGCTGACACTGACAGGAGGTAACTTGGGAGCTAAGTCTATGCTCATAGTTAGGTTCATCTGTCCTTCTGAACATGAGGACACAGTGTTTGTTCCTTTGTCCATCTGCTTCCTGTCATCAGAAACCTCAAGAATGGGAAAATCTGAGCAAAGACACAATACATCCTTAGTCATGAGCATTAGTAGCACCAGGAGCCTTAACTTCTACAGCAGTGAGCAATATTTAAGTTAATCTTTCATTACTCACTGGTTCTCAGGTGTTTGGTTATAGCAATGGCATCTGAAGTAAATGGAAACATGCTCAGAGTTAAATGGTTTGACAGTGAATGTCCTGGTTCTGGAAGCCACAAATATTAAAGAGAGTCTCTCATCCTTTAGGGTTTTCAAATATGAATTTCAACAAGACCTTCCTATGATGGCAGAAAAAGAAAGGAAGGAAAAACTGAAGGAAGGAGGGAACAGAGGAAGAAAGAAAGGAAGGGAAAAAGGAAGGAAAGAAAGAGGGAAGGAAGGAGGGTGGGAAAGGAACTTATTTGAAGGTATCCTATTCTTTGGAAGAGAACACTAAACAAAGGGGTTCTGGAAGAGAGCAATTGGTCAACATTCTCACAGTGTTGCCTGGAGAAGAGACAGTCACTAGGGAATATCTTCCAACACTTACATCCTTGATATTCCCTGAAGAATAGAGGTAATGCATATCAATAAATGTTGTGGCCTGTGGATGTGACAGACACGCAGGAACACTAGCAGAGGCAAAGCAGTACACAACAGCCAGCGCCGGGAAGAGGCATATTTGGGAAGGATGGATTTCTGACATTTAGCATGTGCTGGGAATTTTTACGTCATACCTGAGAGAGAGGTGCGCAGCGGCCACCTAACACTGAGGCTTAATCAGAAAAAACAGAGAGCATCCTCCCTCCCCTTCCTAGCCCACAACAACGCAACTCAAAGCTAAAAAGTAGATTATCTCTGAACGATAGTGTATAGGTTGGTGGAGGTGAATGTCAGAGCCAGGAGGGAATCACAAATGGAAGGAAACAGAATATAATGCAGAGGTCCAGGGTACATCAGAATTAATGGAGACTTGGGTTCAATTCCTACCACAACGGTATATAGTAAGCCAGTGGATAAATACATACTAGAAATATAGAGTAATTTTCCAGTTAAAACTAGATTGCAAGGTCCCTGGCAGAAGTTGATATTCCACCCTCTATAAAATATATGCAAAGATTTAGCCCGAGTGCATTCTGAGAACACTGCTTAGCAAATATCTTCACCCGTGCTGATAACATACTGAGCCAGAACAACTTTATGACGCAGGAAACTGCCAGGTAGTCTGAACAAAATGGCTAGAGGGAAAATCAACAGCAAAGAGCAGTAAACATATCCATATCCTGCCTAAATGGGATGAGAAATTATTTTCTAAGTATAATTGCTCCTGAAACATATATTTGCCTTTTTGTTTTATCTTTAGAGTGAAGTAGCAACATTTTCTTTAATTTTTCATGCTGGAATTTAGTTTCTTCTTTGTTCACACATCAATCTTTTTTTGTTTTTTCTTTCTCTGAATTATTCTCCCTTAAATATGAGAGTGCATAAAGAGAAGTATGAAGTGACCTAAAAGTGGAGGAATCCTGTTTAATAAGCCTGTAAAAATGTATAAAAACTGAACTGGTGGAACTGCATAGATTGACACCATGCTACCTCCTGCACTTTCTATCAGCGCCACAGGAAGCCATGAGTGAGCCTGGGCGTGGGAGAAAGCTGGTGGCTGTGGGTGAATGATGTAAATGCGGAATAGGCATGTGTGTGTGTGTGTGTGTGTATATGTGTGTGTGTGCGCGCGCGTGTGTGTGTGTGTGTGTGTGTGTGTGCATGCATCCCGTTCAGGTGGGTCTGAGCTGAAGCATTCAGCATGCCCTCCTTTGCAGACCATCATGCGTCCCGGCTCGCTGTGCCTCTGGGTGGGGATATTAAGTCTCTATTAAGTGCATGTTGCTACACAATGGTACACATGTGGAACACACTGATTAGGAAGTGTCAGAAGCTATCTCATACTCAAGTATTCTAAGGATTTCAGCTCTCCATTCAAGCCCACTTTATTTTTGAGTGCTGCAATTCAGCGTCTTTAACTGCGCCCAATTAGGAGAAGGCCTGGGGAACCCCTAAGGTAATCTAACTTTTCACAGAGGGGAAATTTTTCTTTAGCAAGTTTCAAATTAATCACATTTCTACTTTCGATAGGATTGTCAGACAACATAATACTTAGTGACAAATATGTAACTATTTATTGAGAAAGTCAGAAATATTAGTATGCTACAGAAGCTAATTTGTTATCACTGTTCAAATTATTTTGACATGTTAACCTCAAGTTTATACCATCTGTGGTTGCACACTGTCTGCAGGATTACAAAAGCAGATTCTATGCCCTCAAACCATCTTAAAGAACTCCATGACTCTCTCAAGCTCTTGGTTCATATCACAAATGAATGACATAATTAAGTAACATAATGTGAAATGACAAAGAGATAATCAGGTGCTGTTAGTCTTGTTCTTACAGTTGTAAATTATCCAACAATTTGTAAACCAGGAGAACACGCCAGGGACATGGTTGCCGCAAAGCTCCAGTTCAATCCTGGGACCCACACCATGAGATGGATCTGACTGCCTGTGTTGTGTTGTCGTTTACTCTCTTATGTGCTCACTGCAAATGTGCCAATACAAACACACACACACAGTACATTAATTTAGTTTCAATGTCATGTCTGAGAATCAATGAGGAGAACATATCTCCCAGTGCCTACCTCAGATCTTTCTGATAGAAGAGCAGCTGAAAGAGACACTGGCAATGACAGACCATCCGAGGTGAAGAAAGGTCATGCCTCTCAACCTGTGTCTTCATGTGTTTCAGAAGGAGCCAAGGAACAATCTGTCCATAGCTTACACAGATTGCTGTGGGAATATGTGTCTCACTTTATTCAGTCATCCTTTATTTGAGATCAAAACTGGAGAAAAATCTGCGTCAGGTATTGTTCTGTTTTCTTTCTCTCCATAATAATATTGTTATTAGTAGTACTATTAGTATTATATATTACAGTGTGTTCACTTTGTATCAGGGTTATTGCCCCCTTCTACATCTGCTCCCATTCCACCTCCCTCCCTCCCCCACTGTATCCCTCCCCTAGTCCACTGATACGGGAGGTGATCTTCCCCTACTGTCTGACCCTAGCCTAGTCCCATCAGGACTGTCTATAGCCTCTTTCTCTTTGGCCTAGTAAAACCACATCACCAAAGGGAGACGATCAAATAACAGGCAATTGAGTTCATGCCAGTGACTGCCCCTGCTCCCTTAATAGGGAACCCAATTGGAGACTGAGCTGCTCATGGGATACATCTGAGCAGGAGTTCTAAGTCCTCTCTATGCATGGTCCTTGGTTGATTCATCAGTCTTGTGGCTCCCTAGGCCAAGATTATTTGGCTCTGTTGGTCTCCTTTTGGAACTCCTGTCCCCTCCAGGTCTTTTTTTTTTTCTTTATTAATTACACTTTATTTACTTTGTATCCCCCCTGTGGTTCCCTCCCTTTCCAATCCCTCCCTTCCTCACCCTCTGCATGCATGCCCCTTCCCAAGTCCACTGATAGGGGAGGTCTTCTTTCTTCTTTTCCTTCTTTCTGATCCTAGTCAATTAGGTCTCATCAGGAGTGGCTACAATGCAGCCACTCTTCCAGGTCTTTCTATCTTCCCCTTCTTTCATAGATTCCCTGAACTCTGCCCAAAATTTGGCTAAGAGTCTCAGCATCTGCTTCGATACTCTGGTGGGTAGTCTTTTAGAGATCCTCTGTGGAAGGCCCCTGTCCTATTCCTTTTCTTCTCTTGATACTGATATCTATCCTGATTGCCCTTCTGAATGAGTATTAAGCGTCTTCCCTAGGATCCTCCTTGTTGTTTAGCTTCTTTAAGACTATGTATTTTAGTATATTTATCCTATGTTTTACAGCTAATATCCACTTAGAAGTGAGTATATACCATGTTTTCAATGTCTAAATGTAGAGAAAATAAGCTGGAGTTGAGACATGCTTTAGACTTTGCGACAAACATTAAGTTTCAAAGGTCAAACTGATTGATTTTACTCCAAATAATGATATGCACACATAAGAATGCATTGCCTTTATTGTGGTGTGGTTATATTACTTGACTCAGAAATACAATTTATGCTGTGTTTTGGCATTTTGTCATCAATACATGATATGGGATGTTGAACACAGCTTTACAACTCTCAACACATTGCCTAAAACTTATGCAAATATTTCTTTGCTATGAAATGATAACTTCTTGATAGCTAGTGCCAATAATTCTGGAGTTAAGCAAGTGAAACATTTCATTGTTCCCAGCAAGTGGTTAGTCTGAAGATGTCATTCTCAAAGAGGAACAACCATATGTTTGGTTAATGATAAGTCCAATTGCTAATTGTAAAAAATGATCTTATGAACTGGTGAATAAAGAAAGTTAAAGTCTTCTCACTGTATATATATATCATTATATATAATATCTCAATATATATATATAAATGTAAATATCCTTCCTTAAGTTAATATCATTGATTTATTAATGCTATGCCAAAATTGAATTATAATGTTCTTCTCAGTAATCACATTTATAAGAGAGTAGTAAAGAATTTTTTTTAAAAAAAATCTCTCAGATTTTATTGACTTAGTTCAAAGCTGAGCAGGTGTTGGGTTTGCCCGGCTGGAATCTTTCCTCTCCTTGTGGAATCTTGCCTGGTTATTTCCACCAGGAGGTATGGATAGCTGTGTTGCTCAGGACAGGGCAACACAGGTAAGAGGTAAGAGCCTGCTTTCCCCAGGTCGGCCTGAGGTGTGCTACCTCTCACAGCCACTTTGATGAATTTCCTAATCTAGATCCTCTCTGTCATGCCCGGGGGAGGCAATCAACAGCTTGTACTGTAGCTGACTCTGTGCGTACCACTGCTGAACAGCCCTCGCTGTCTCTGGAACTGCCAGGGGCACCTGTGCCGAGGCAGTGTCTTTACATTTTAGTGGAACAAGAACCATAGGGCTGAAGTTTCCTTTTAATTCCATCTGCTTCCTAATTGGTATTTTTAAGGCATGAAATTCCATGTTGTTTAGCCAGGGACCACACCAAGCTACTATTAGAAACACTTTCTACTGGGACTAATTACATCCCATGCCATTTTGATAAATACATATCAGAATGATGTATGACTTCTACCATCCAAAAATCCTAACAAGGGAGAGAGTTTCATAATGAAAAAGATTAATTTCACAAATCAGATACGCCCACTTTCACCGTGGCCTCCTACCATATTTAATAAGGGGGGTTCATTGCACGGAATATTTCATCAGTAAGAGGATTTTCACATTAAAGGAAATATTTTTTCTGTGATTCATGTTGCTTCACATTTTAACTTATTTTTAAAATATTTAATATTTATTTTCAGTATCTATACAAATAAAAATTTTGTGCAATGAAAAAAATTAGAGGAAAGATTGCTGACTAAGTCTCAGAGACAGACATTGGTCTATGGCCTCACTGGGATCCATGTGACTCAGCAAAAGAAAATCAAGGAGGTGGTAACAAAGGGCACACTAGCCACTTTACTCCGCTGTGAACAGGGAGCCACAACAGAAGAGCCATGGAGAATGGCGAAATCCCTAGAGAAGCTCCTTCCAGTGACGCATTTTCTACAAGTAGCTACATGTCCTGAAGCATCAAGAAACTTCAAAACAGTGCCAGCAGCTGCAGATAATGATGTATTGAACACATGGGAGACCATCCACACTCAGACCATAACTAGGTTCACATAATTAGCTGCTTTCACCCCCCAAAACAAAGATGACTAGCTCTGAATCAACCTTCAACAGAACACTAGACTTAGTAACCGCTGAGCTTTATACCTTCAGGTGACACTGGAGGTTCTATTATAGATTACAACTATAATTTTAAGAGAATGTAGATTTTAAATTTAAATAATTACTCAGAAAACACTATATGGTTAAAAAAAATACATGAGTGAAATTTACCCTTAAAAGTGCAATAGCCCTTGGCTCCAAATGCAGTAACTACTTGTCTTCCTCATGATACAGAATAAGAATGTGAGAATGCGATAGTGGTCTTAATTTGCAGGTTTTTTTTTTCTTTTTTCTTTTCTTTTTTTTTTTTTTTTTTTTTTTTGCTCTCTTCTCCTGGCATCTTAAGCTCTAAATATAACATTAGTTGCTGCATCCCGTATTTCCTACTGAATTGTGAGTGAATATGAACTTTTGATCCATGATAACGTACTTTTTAGAGAGGAATTTAAAAGTTAGGAATATGCCTCTCAAGAGCTTGACTGACTTCAGTCACCTGGCCCACAGCATCAGGCCGCAACCTCCACTCCAGCCCTCCTGATCGATCATCTCAAATGGTTATTAGTTAAAAAATAAAAGAAAGAAAAGGAAACATCAATCTTGAACTTAGTGCCGCTGAGTTATCATTAGGCTGGCGCCATGTCCCCCCTGGCTTGGAGCAGGGGAATGGAGAAAAGGTCTGATGCGCAGACTCACACACGGGAAGCTGGCATCCGTTGAGATGTGCACACTGTGGACTGCGTGGAACAACCACTCCATCAGCGCAGAACTTGAGCTTGTTAAGGACACGCAGGGCATGTGGGGTGGGCAGCAGAGCTGGTAGAAGGTCTCTGCGGGCGAGCAGTCTGAGGCTGTTTACAGCCTGGAGAAGCAAACGGCAATTGCTGTGTTTGGCACACACTGCCAGCATTCACACTGAGATCACAGGGAAGCTGTGCCAGTTCTGAGCTGTATGGGGAAGGCTTGGCTAATTCCCCAGGGTTTAGGTGTTGGTCCTTGACCTGATGGCACCCATGTCAGTAACACACAACCACTGTGGACTTTGCCTGCTCCTTAGACATTAACTCAGGGCTCTTGCGCCCTGTCCCAACATAGTGACAAGGCTAGTGACTGCCTATCATAACTTTTAGTATTTGGATGATTTAATGTGACATTAAAAGCCCATAGATGTTTGTATTTAAAACTGTACTTGATTCATTATTAATTAGCTCTGTAGAACCCCTTTAAATTCATTTCATTATTTTTATAATGGAGAATAATGGATGAATCTTTTTTCCATTTCTATGTGCTTAGCGTCATCTTTCAACAAAAAGCAGAGTTTTCTTGTCTTATACTTTTTCACAGGGTTTATAATTTGAGTATTTGCAAAACATGAGACCACATACACCTGTGGTCAGCCAAACAGTGGCCACAAAATGACAGGCTGACTGTGATGGGCAGTCAATGTGCCTATAGCACATAGATATATTAATAAGTGAAGTCTACTACCTTTGTGCTGTGTGGCCAGCTGTTTCCCACAATTGGAAATGACTGCCGTTCTAATGAAGAAAATCGAAATTTTTATGCCCATATCATGAGACCCTCAGAGACCACCAGGAGACGACTCTGTTGCAAGAGCAAGAGAGCTTTATCATGAGAGCAATTGAACTCGGGACCCAAGTCTCACTGGCGCAGCAGCATAGAAGCAGGACCTAGAGCTCTGGGTGAAAAGGGTTTTTAAAGGGGAAAACTGCAGCGGGGGTTTGCAGGCCTTGGCCTTACGTGATTAGGTAAAACCTCAGGAGTGAGGTAACCACTGAAGGCTAACCATAACTGCTATTCTAAGCTATCGGAAAGTACATCTGGAAGGTTGGGGAGTTCTCCACTCTACTCTGATTGGCTGTAGCTAGGGGAGTTGACCCAGTTCTCTGCCTAATGTACATTCTGTCGTTTTTCCTGGAACTTGGGTTCAGACCTGGGTCACAGGTGTGCACAAGGTGGCTTCTCATCTCAAAATGGAGTCACCCAAGCTAACTTACGCTCTTAAAAATGGGATCTGGTTAAGGAACATCCTCTTTATGAAATGGGTACCTGAGATATCTCACTATGTTCAGGAGAGATAAAAGCACCCATTCTTGGAAAATGTGACGTCTTGGCTAAGTTTCTGAGTCATTTCTTCAGTAGGGTAAATTTTGCCAGTGCACCAGGCTATACATGGAGTTTTCAGTGTTGGAGCTGACTCTTAATTACCTTAGGGACTTTACTGTGTTGGTTTGATTAACCAATGCTTTCATAATTAATTCTATTAAAATTGTTAGTTCACCATGGTGGATTTGAACAGTGTGCTTTTTAAAATAGTTCAGGTTACTGTCTATCTGGGATAAATAGCAGCTGTGTCTATAGCCCCTAGAACATTCTGTGATGCTTTTTTTTTGTCCATTGAAATAAAGCAATAAAGAGATAGAAATTACCAATTATATATTAATGCTAATTATCGTATTGCTAGAAAGTAGTCAACATCTGGTGACAATGTAAAGGCAGAAAAGAAAGAAGAGAAAGAAAGATTTCAACTACAGATGTTTGTTTGACTATTGATTCAAGATAAGGAAAATTTATAAAGAAGACAATAATTGAACAAAATATAGGTATCGTATCTTCAGCTTATAAAAAACAACTCTGCCAAAAATCTCTTAGAACTGATAAAGATAACTAGAAAAAAATAAAAGTGCACGCTGCAAATTCAAAATATTAAATTAACAGGGCGTACTGACTGATTTTGTGTGTCAACTTGACACAAGTTAGAGTCAACAGAAAGGAAGAAGATCAGTTGAGAAAAATGCCTCAATGAGATCCAGCTGTGAGGCATCTTCTCAATCAGTGATCAATGTGGAGGGCCTATCTCATGGTGGGGGTGCCATGCCTGGGCTGGTGTCCTGGGTTCTATAAAAAAGCAGGCTGAGCAGGCCATGGGAACCAGTAAGCAGCACCCATCCATGGCTTCTGCCTCCAGGATCCTGCCATTTGAGTTCCTGTCCTGACTTCCCTCAATAATAAACAGCAATATGGAAGTATAAGCCAAATAAGCCCTTTCCTCCCAAACTTGCTTTTGGTCATAGTGTTTTGTTGAAGCAATAGAAATCCTAACTAAGACAAATTGGTCCCAGCATAGCTCTGACAAACATGACCATATTTTGGGAGGCTTGTGGAAGGACTGGAACTTTGAGATGGAAAAACCGCTGAATGTTAGGAGCTCTGTGAGATGATCTGTGGGAGCTTGGAAGATAAGAATACTGAGAAGTCAGAGGATGGAGGCCTGGCATGTGGAGTTTCGGGTGGGGGGGAGTTTAAAGACTCTCAGGGCCATTTGCTATTTTTATTTAACATTCTGTGATTCTGATTTGCTGGGGCTGAAGAATAAGTAATGATTAACAAGAAAGCAGAACTAACTACTGAAGTGAAACCTTTATATTACTAGCACAGTTGATGCAGGTTATCTGGAGCTAAGAAATTAGCAATGATTAAGAACAGACCAGCATTCCTGAGGGGAAATCTTCTGGAAGTCTTTCCTGAGAACACAGGGAAGCTATGCTCCAGAGATAGCAAAGTTTAAACCTATGTTGTCAGCTGGACTTGGAAATGTGTAAAGTTTTCCCAGGGAATATTGGTTTTGAAATCATGAAGATGTCATGGAGAGCAGCTGAGGCTGGCACTGTGAGAGGCCAAGAGAGGCCATTAGTGATGGTACAGCCTCAGTGTCAGTTGAAGGCCCAGAACTGAAGGGGTTATGCAGAGAAGCTGAGGTTTCTACCACTGAAGGAGTATAAGGGCAACTCAGTTTCTGCAGAAGACTCCAGCATTTTGGAGAACGCAAGTAGCAAGGAACAGCAACAGCAGTGGAGTAGAGCCAGGCAGAATATAAAACCAGCTGTGTGTGTTACAGACAGGGAGCCAGAAAAGTGACCAAAGCCCTTTGGAGGAGTCCAGAAGACTGTGAGTGGATCCCAGACACTGGACAGTTGGAGTTTGATTTTGATTTGATTATGGCTGTGCACTGATTGCTTGCTCTTGAAATAAGAAAGTATTTCACTAGAGCCCACAATTGAGAGACTTTGAATTTTAAAGGACTTTAGATTTTAAGAGTTTGGTTATTTTATAGGGACTGAAATTTTAATGTATTTAAATTTGTAAAGACTGTGGTACTTTATTTTTTTAAATAGATCTTGGGGCTGAGTAAGAGAGAAAGGGATATGGCTTCATAGCATTATGTTTGTGTGTTACCTTGACAAAGGGCCAGTTGTACTGGTTTTGTGTGTCAACTTGACACAAGCTGATGTCACCAGAGGAGGAAGGAGCCTCAGTTGAGGAAATGTTTTTATGAGATCCAGCTGTAAGACATTTCTCAATAAGTGACCAATGGGGAGAGCCCAGCTTCTGGTGGGTTGTGCTGTCCCTGGGCTGGTGGTTCTGGTTTCTGTCAGAAAGCAGAATGAACAAGGCCAGGAGAGCAAGCCGGACAGCAGCACTCCCCCATGGCTTCTGCATCGGATTCTGCCTCCAGGATCCTGCCTTTTGCTCCTGTCCACACTTCCTTCAGGAATAAACAGTGATGGGGAAGTGTAAGGCCAACAAACCCTCCCACACAGTTACCTTTTGGTCATGGTGTTTTGTTACAGCAGTAGAAACCCTAACAAAGACGCAGGGCTCCCACATAATGAGAAACTCACTGAGATTGGAAGTATGAGGTAAATTACTGGAGACAACACATGTCTGCTTTGAACGTATACTACAGAGCCATAATGAAAACACATCCACACAGTATGAGCACTAAAAGAAGCTCATAAACCAAGGGAGCACAACAGAAGATCCAGACATATCTCCAGGTAACCACAGCAATCTAATTCTTGATAAAGGTGCCAAGGTATATACTGGGAAAAAGTGAGCCTTTTTAACACATGTTAAAAGACCAAACTGAAATCCCTTCTGCTGTGTACAAAAGTTCAACTCAAGAGAGTGGGAGAGTATTCCGTGGTTAAGAGTGTTTGCTTTTCTCAGTGTCCAAGAGGGTTCCCCAGTAATAGGAACAGGAGCTGTCTCTGATATTAACAGAGGGGCTGGCTCTTCGACTACCCCCTTCCCGAGAAAGGAGCAGCCTTGCCAGGACACAGAAGACATTGAAGCAGTCCAGATGAGACCTGATAGACTAGGGTCAAATGGAAGGGCAGGAGGTCCTTCCCTATCAGTGGACTGGGGGAGAGACATAGGAGAACAAGAGGAAGGAAGGGTGGGATTGGGAGTGGATGGAGGAGGGAGCTACAGCTGGGATACAAAGTGAATAAACTGTAATTAATAAAAATTAAATAAAAAGGGAAAAATGAGTGTTTGCTTTTCAACAGGGCTTGGTTGCAAATGCCTTTCATCCCAGCACTTGGGAGGCAGAGACAGGCAAGATCTCTGAGTTCCACGCTAGTCTGGTCAACAGAACTGGCGCCAAGATAGTGAGAGCCATACAGAGAAATTCTGGGTTAGAAAATGAAAACCAACTGAAGAAAAGTGCCTGCTGCTCTTGTAGAGGACCGACTCCCATCTCCCACATCATGCTCAACAACTTGTAGCTCCAGCTCAGGGCATCTTCTAGCCTCTACAGGCACACCTACACATGTGGCAGACATATAATCACGCACAGAAACACATGCTTTTAAGACAATTAAAAGAGTGCATCTGCCCCCAAAATGTCATGGTTTTGATTGGTATGATTTTTCTCATGCTTTTAGTTTTTGTTTGTTTTGAGAAGGGTCTCTGCATGCAGTCATGGTGATTGGGTTTACCTCTTACTTCAGCTAATGCTTTTGGAACTCTTTGTTGATATTTCATTGCTTTTTGTGTTTTGTTTTTCTTTCCCAAAGACTGAAACCTCTATTACCCGATTGAGGAATCAAGCAATTGACAAATAGTTTCCATAACTCAAACTAATATACCAAGGAGGAATATTTCTTAATAATTGAAACTAATTCATCTTTTATTCAGAAAAAAAAATGTTTTGTATGGATCAGAGTCCTGCCCTTGAAATGACTTTGGAAAAAAACATGGCCCCTTGAACTTGTTTTTATTCGTCATAGTTCCTGTGGTTTTGGAGCTACTCACACACTTGTTACTTCTCGATCACTGAGTTACTATTGGTTTGATCTTGTTGACAGAAGAGCCATCGTGAATGCAAGTAAACTGTCATATCCAACATTACTTCTGCCATCTTCAGTAGCCGTCAGTACAGCCCCATTTTCACTGTCTGCAAGCAGGGGTGATTTGAGTGTGGCACCATGGCACTGATAGCAGGGTGAGAAGGAAACTGTTTATATGCAAAGTCTTTGTCTGTGATTTCAGTATTTCAGGAGTCGTCATGTCAGCTATCACAACATGTTTCATGTTTCACTCAGCTCAAGCATGAATAGTTATTTAACAGCTGGAATTTTGTGGCTAATGGTTTTCAATTTAAAAAGCATAGTTAGAAAAAGTTAACATATATCTGAATAGGTAGATATATCTCATTCATGAAAGTATACAGGAATGTATAATACTGGTAATTTTTCCTCTATCCAAATATATCTGCAAACTGGACAAAATGCTTCCAAACCCACTATCTGATTTGGGTAGACACTTAGAAGGCAATTATAAAATTACAATGGAAAGCACCTTGAATAGACAAAGCAACTGAAAAATAAACCAAAGTTAATAGTAAAAATGATTTTACTTCAGGAAAACCAGTAAGATACAAGTGGGACGACGCAATGCGTTTTAGCTGGACAATGAAGAAATGAAGAAACTAGAATTTCTGAACTCAACTCGAATGTATAAGCACAATTCAGTTCAAACAGGAACAATTGTAATTTAAATATGAGAAAGTAAAATTCAGTAAATTTTACTAAAACACTGGTATTTTATGCATAAAATAAATTTTATAAATAGTTCACTTCAATATAAATTTATACAAAACTTTATGTAGCTGAAAGTACAACCAGAAATAATAATTTTGAAATAAAACGTGTTATACTGGCTAGACAAATATTTCTTTAAAATTTTTCTTTATTTGTACTCTATTGTGTAGGAGCTTTACTTTGATCATGACCCACAGAGAAAGGCCTGCGGTGTTGGATCACCTGAGAAGAGAGACTGTGCGCTTTCATATGGGTGATAGGGATGAAGCCTGGGTCCTCTAAAGCAGCAGCCGCTTCTCTTAACCATCATGTCGTCTCGCCAGGCCCTGACAGAGATCTCTCAAGGACTGTATTAAAAATAAGAATGTTTATGGAGAAGAGAATGTTAGACTCAATAAATAACTACATTTTCTGAATTTAAAAATAAATGAAAAAGATGCATTAGAGACTGGAAGAAAACTGTAACCTAAGTATGATCATTTTTTTAAAATTTTTTTTATTAATTACACTTTATTCATTTTGTATCCCCCCATAAGCCCCTCCCTCCTCCCCTGCCGATCCCACCCTCCCTCCCCTTTCTGCATGCATGCCACTCCCCAAGTCCACTGATAGGGGAGGTTCTCCTCTTCTTTCTGATCTTAGTCTATCAGTTCTCATCAAAAGTGGCTGCATTGTCCTCTGCTGTGGCCTGGTAAGGCTGCTCCCCCCTCAGGGGGAAGTGATCAACAAGCAGGCCAATCAGATTATGTCAGAGGCAGTCCCTCTTCCCATTACTATGTAACCCACTTGGACACTGAACTGCCATGGGCTACACCTGTGCAGGGATTCCAGGTCATCTCCACGAATAGTCCTTGGTTGGAGTATGAGTCTCTGGGAAGTTCCCTGTGTTCAAATTATCTTGTTCTGTTGCTCTCCTTGTGGAGTTCCCATCCCCTCCAGCTCTTACTATTTCCCACTTCTTACATAAAATTCCATTCACTCTGCCCGACAGTTGGCCATCAGGCTCATCATCTGCTTTGACAGTCTATACTGCAGAAGCTTTCAGAGGCCCTCTGTGGCAGGTTTCAAGGTTGTTTCCTGTTTTCTTCTGGCTTTCAGAGGCCCTCTGTAGCAGGTTCCGAGGTTGTTTCCTATTTTCATTTTCTTCTGATGTCCATCCTCTTTGCCTTTCAGGATGGGGATTGAACATTTTAGTTAGGGTCCTCTGTTTTGCTTAGTTTGTTTAGATGTACAGATTTTAGTGGGTTTATTCTATATTGTATGTTTATATGAGTGAGTATATACCGTGAGTGTCTTTTTGCTTCTGGGACAACTCACTCAGGATGATCCTTTCCAGGTCCCACCATTTACCTGCAAATTTCATGATTTCCTTATTTTTCATTGCTGAGTAATACTCCATTGTGTAGATGTACCACAGTTTCTGCATCCATTCTTCAGTTGAGGGGCATCTGGGTTGTTTCCAGCTTCTGGCTATTACAAATAAAGCTGCTACAAACATGGTTGAACAAATGTCCTTTTTGTGTACTTGCGCCTCTTTTGGGTATATGCCTAGGAGTGGTATGGCTGGATCTTGAGGAAGCGCTATTCCTAGTTGTCTGAGAAAGCGCCAGATTGATTTCCAGAGTGGTTGTACCAGTTTACATTCCCACCAGCAGTGGAGAAGGGTTCCCCTTTCTCCACAACCTCTCCAGCATGTGTTGTCTCTTGAGATTTTCATCTTGGCCATTCTGATGGGTGTAAGGTGAAATCTCAGGGTTGTTTTGATTTGCATTTCCCTAATGGCTAATGAGGTTGAGCATTTCTGTAAGTGCTTCTCTGCCATTCGATATTCCTCTGCAGTGAATTCTCTGTTTAGCTCTGTTCCCCATTTTTTAAGTGGATTACTTGGTTTGTTGCTTTTCAGCTTGTTTAGTTCTTTATATATATTGGATATGAGTCCTCTGTCAGATAAAGGGTTGGTGATGATTCTTTCCCAATCTGTAGGCAGTCGCTTTGTTTTGATGACGGTGTCCTTTGCTTTACAGAAGCTTTTCAATTTCATGAGGTCCTATTTATTGATTGTTGCTCTTAGAGCCTGTGCTGTTGGTGTTCTGTTCAGGAAGTTTTCTCCTGTACCAATGAGTTCTAGGGTATCTTCTGGAGGTATCTCCATCCCTGATCTCAAGCTGTACTATAGAGCAACAGTTATAAAAACTGCATGGTACTGGCATAGAAACAGAATGGTGGATCAATGGAATCGAACAGAAGACCCAGAAATAAACCCACACACTTACGGACACCTGATTTTTGACAAAGATGCCAAAGCCATACAATGGAAAAAAGATAGCATCTTTAACAAATGGTGCTGGTCCAACTGGAAGTCTACATGTAGAAAAATGAAAATAGATCCATACTTATCACCCTGCACAAAACTGAAGTCCAAGTGGATCAAAGACCTCAACATAAAACCAGACACATTAAATCGGCTAGAAAAAAAGTGGGGAATACCCTAGAACTCATTTTTTAAAATCTGGAGTATGGAAACTTACTCATAGCTAATTAGGAGGTCATCTCTGGGGAACACTAATTCTCTCTTTCTCAGAAGTTGTGAGTTGCCTGCAGCCCTTTTTATAAGAACTGGTCAACTGTAAAAGCATATACATACCAACAACACTAAATGGACTCAACAGGTAATATTAGCACGCCAGTGTGTGTGTGTGTGTGTGTGTGTGTGTGTGTGTGTGTGTGTGTGTG
>NW_026596962.1:4760992-4776710 GCF_907164565.1 Psammomys obesus | reverse complement strand
GTGTGTGTGTGTGTGTGTGTGTGTGTGTGTGTGTGTGTGTGTGTGTGATAATAAAGCTTAAAAATAAAAGGCTGGGGAGGGAGGAGGTAAGGGTGGGAAGGTGGGATTGGGAGGGAAAGAGGGATCAGGATACAGCAGGGATACAAAATTAACAAACTGTAACTAATATAATAGAGGATGGACATCAGAAGAAAAAGAAAACAGGACAACCTAGGAACCTGCTACACAGGGCCTCTGAAAGCCAGAAGAAGAAAACAGGAAACAACCTTGAAACCTGCCACAGAGGGCCTCTGAAAGCCTCTGCAGTATAGACTGTCAAAGCAGATGCTGAGCCTGATGGCCAACTGATGGGCAGAGTGAATGGAATTTTATGTAAGAAGTGGGAAATAGTAAGAGCTGGAGAGGACGGGAACTCCACAAGGAGAGCAACAGAATAAGAAAATTTGAACACAGGGAACTTCCCAGAGACTCATACTCCAACCAAGGACTATCCGTGGAGAAAACCTAGAACCCTGACAATGCAGCCACTTCTGATGAGAACTGATAGACTAAGATCAGAAAGAAGAGGAGAATGTCCCCTATCAGTGGACTTGGGGAGGGTCATGCATGCAGAAAAGGGGGGGGGGAGGGTGGGACCAGGAGGGGAGGAGGGAGGGGCTTATGGGGGGGATACAAAATGAATAAAGTGTAATTAATAAAAGTTAAATAAAAAATTAAAAAATTAAAAAATGAATAAAAATTAGAAAAATATATAAGGCCATGAATTAGAGAAGACTTGAGAGACATGAAAGAGAGTGGATGGAAGAAAGAAGGCAAAGTGCTGTAACTACATGTTAATAAATATAATTCACTGACGGGAGGAAGCTCAATTATAAAATAGGCAATAAATATACACTGTTACTTCATGAGAAATGTACAAATGCAAATAAGCACAAGAAATTTGCCTCAAGGCCATGTATGAGCAGAAGGATGGAAATTAACACCACAGCCATGGACTAATACATCTAACCACTAATACTAAAGACATAGACGTTACTAAGTGTCAGCAAGGACTTGGGGATGAGAATACACGCACTCCTTGGAGAATGTCAACAGTGAGGCTTGTCAGGAAACTTCAGTACGATGCAAAATGCAATGAGACAAACTCTCTACTACCACCTGCTTAAGAATACTGACGGTGCATGACTTACAAGAACTTCACTACATGTTCACCCAGGGTTATCTACCATAGCAAGTCCTGAAAGAACATACATGAACAGCACAGGGTGAAGGGATAAGGGATCATGACACCCTGCGCCGCAAACAACGTTTAGAGGCCGTTAATAAAGAACACTTCACTGCTGCAGACAGTGATCAGTATCAAGGTGACTGTATCCTAAGAGAGATGTAAAACAAACATGTCAGCCTTATTACTGCTTAAACAAAGCTTTCAGGGTGGAACGACATCTGTGCTGAGGTGACGCAAGCTTAAGTTATGAAGGAGTAAGACGGGAATCGAGTGTGCGTACCTTAAAAGTCATTTGGGGCAATCAATAATTGCATCTGTTCTGTGTGCATGCTTGTGTCTGTAGTGATAGCTGGACTTCAGAACAGCTGTTCCCAATTTAAACTTAAAAAAAACCTGAGAATTAAGGGTCTCAACATAACCAATCTTACATTTTTGTCCAAAATATTTACATCTGATATAGGAATTATCGTTTATAGATGACTCAGGTTAATGGAATTTTCCAAAGCAATTATCTTAATTTCACAGAAAACAAACAAACAAACATGTTTTTATCCAGAATAAGTTCATGTAAAAATTCTAATTTCTTTTTAGAATTTTTGGAAGTTTGTTTGCTTGGTTCAAACAAACATACCTTGAGAATACAGAGGACATATTTCATTATTATATCCCCATGTATGTGTTTCATGTAATTTGGTTAAACATCAAAAAGAGGTTCTTTTCTCACTGGTGTAATGATACACTCAGAACAACAATTTTTTTAATAATATTTTTATTTTTTTAAATATTAGTTACAGTTTATTAACTCTATATCCCAGCTGTATCCCACTCCCTCATTCCCTCCCAATCCCACCCTCCCTCCCTCATCTTCTCCCTACCCCTTTCCAAGTCCACTGATAGGGGAGGACAAATAATTTAAGGAAAGAGAGGGCGCAGAACTTGAGGCTGCAGTGGGAGCCATGGCTCTACGGGCACAGGAAGTTGGTTTGTTATGTTCACAATCAGAGAAATGAGGGCTAGTGCTCAGCTCACTTTTGCCCTGTTGTTATGTCCCGGTGTGCAACCTGTGCTGCCATGATGTTCAGAGTGGGATGTCCCGTGACTGACCCAATCTAACATTCCCTCATAGGTATCCCAGAGTCTCGCTTCCTGCACGATTCTAAATCCTATCAAGCTGGCATTGTTAGGCACGATTCAGAGCCAGCTGACATAATCTAGAAGTAACTGAGTGTGGTTAAATCATGTTTTACATTCGCGAGGATGTGTGCATTCTGGACAGCCTTCTAGATAAGGGAAAAGTCGGTCATTTTTACAAATGTTCTATTAAAGTAGAAATAGGAGCCTGGAGACACAGCTCAGTGTTGCGCACATTGCACTTGGAAAGGCCCAAGGTTTAGTTTGTACAACAAACAGTACAAAAGTGCCTGTAACTCCAGCTCCAAGGGATCCAATTCTCTCTTCTAGCTACCATGGGCACACAGCAAACATGGAATGCACAGAAATAATTTCAAATAGGTTTTCAAAATAAATGTATATAAACTATAAATGAGGCATGTCTTTTTATTTTCTACCTTACTGTCATCAAATACCCACTAATGCTGAAATAAAACACTAAAAACTCTCATGATCTAAAGCATGTATTCACTACTCACTGAAGATTTTCATCTTCTGGTTTTTTTTGTATGAAAACTACCTGATTATTGTGTGAAAATGTTAACTTGTTTCTTTCACACACTCATTTCATAGTTATTATTTTGAATGTAAACTCAACCAATGCTAGAAAAAAATTTCTGTGCATATTCACTTGCAATTGTAGGGAAGTGTGATATCCCATTCTTAAAGGGACACCTCAAGTCCTAAAGAAGAATCAGGCATGTCAAAATAAGCAAAAGCAAACACATTTCCTGAATCATATTTTATACATACAGCTATTCTTACAGGAATTAATTTTAGATAAATGACTAATGATTGTATCACATGGAAAAGGAGCAATGATAAATACAT
This sequence comes from Psammomys obesus, assembly GCF_907164565.1. Lineage (NCBI taxonomy): Eukaryota > Metazoa > Chordata > Mammalia > Rodentia > Muridae > Psammomys > Psammomys obesus. The sequence goes on along the minus strand of NW_026596962.1, from coordinate 4,773,481 downwards.
AAAAAAGGAAATATCACCAATAGTTTTTCAATAGAAATGAATATTTTTAGCACTTTTCTATCATTTTTTATTTCCCAATGAAAGAGTTGCCAAGGAAACCTCATGCTAAACAAAACCCACTGTCTAATGCCATCATTAACGTATGAAAACATTACTCACTGATGCCTCTCTTGGAGGCTCTATTCATTATTTCCTAAGTCTGTAAAGCTATCATTTCCAGATTTTTTTCTGAGTACTGACATAAAAAGAACCAATCATAATTTGTAAGTGTGTCAAGTGAAAAACACTCTTTCCTCATCTCCAAAACTGTTGTTAGGAGAGAAGGGGAATCTAGCCTGCGCCTCCTGACACTTCCCTGGGAAGCTGAAGCAAGTATCAGCTTATCATTCGCTCTCAACAGAAGGGAAAACATTTCTATCTAAGTTCAAGTAACCACTTTCATCACTAAAAGCTGACCTGTAACACAGTGAAAGACTCCTGACAGGGAGTTTTCTCCTCATTTCATTATTTGCTTCTCTGGCCGGAATTACCTGACAAAAATGCTGATTGTGCAGAAAGCTATCAACTTCTGCTTTCAGCAATAAACATACGGAACACTTCAGAATGGCTCAAAAGCAAAGCTTGGAACAGAAAATAGAGGAGTCAAGTAAGAACAGACCTTTTCCTGCCTTTGATCTATTGTTATATTGCTTGGAAATTGTTTACTGTAAGTGGCAGAGGTGAAAGGTTGCTGAGGGCATAAAGGGGGCATTGTCAAGACATGGGCTTTGAAGTCAGACTCAAAGTTCATGCTGCCAGGTTCCTACTCTCTATAGCACCTTAAATGTCAGCTAATGTTGCTCTTTTCATCTGATTTTTATTTTCATTTTAGTTTCAAAATCAGAGGAGGCTGGTTGTGGTAGAAAGGACTGTAGCAATACCTGGGAGCCAGTGGCAAGAACCCGTTGGGTCTGAGGCAGTCTGGGCTACAGGCGGCTCTGAAAATGACAAAACAGAACAACAATAAAATCAAAACTAAGGGCTAATAGGGTGCTTGACTGCCTTGTGCAAAACCCTGGATTCAATTTCAAGCATGGAAAAATAATAATTATGACAATTATAAATGTGTTTAACAGCATGGCTGGACACTAAGCTTACTTAAAATTTATATAACAGTTCTAATTTAAGAATTATTAAACACAGCAATGGTACAACCATTGTTAAAATTTACCTTAGGCAGAGAAAATATGGTCAAAATATCCCTGTTACATTTTAATTTGTCCATCTTTTAAATGTTTAAGCATTTTAAACAATGAAAGAACCCCACTAGCTTTTGCAATTTAGTTTCTCTGTAGTGAAAGCACTGAAGTTAATGTCAGTTCAAATAAAACAGAGTTCTCTCTGGTAAGAAAGTGGAGACTCTGCAGAGATGTGAACACGTTATAAAGAATCAGTGCATTAAAATATCCTTTGGAAAAAAAATATCCTTTGGATCATTTCTTCTGATTTCTGATGGTGAAGGTTTTAATGCAGAAAGGTTTCAGAGCATAGGAAAACACACAGAGGCTGAGGTTATTCTTCTACACCAAGATGCCTGCTTGATTCCAGCATCGCTTCTTCCTTCAGTCTGCCACTGTTAGTTCACATTCTCAAGAGTGTCAGAGGAGCACACACTACCCAGGGAAGAGTTCTGCACCTTAGTTGAAAATGGAAAATTGTCACTTGAGTTTTTTACCATAGCCATTCTGATGGGTGTAAGGTGAAATCTCAGGGTAGCTTGGATTTGCATCTCCCTGATGACTAAGGACGTTGAGCATCTCTTTAAGTGTTTCTCTACCACTTTGATATTCCTCTACAGAGAATTCTCTGTTTAGCTCTGTTCCCCATTTTTAACTGGATTACTTGCTTTTTAACTTCTTTAGTTCTTTATATATTCTGGATATCAGCCCTCTGTCAGATATAAGGTTGGTGAAGACCTGCAGGCTGTTGTTTTGTTCTGACAACAGTGTCCTTTGCTTTACAGAAGATTTTCAGTTTCATGAGGTCTCATTTATTGATTGTTGCTCTTAGAGCCTGTGCTGTTGGTTTTCTGTTCAGGAAGTTGTCACCTGTACCAACGGGTTCAGATGGAAGGAGAGGAGGACCTCCCCTATCCCTGGACTTGGAGAGGGGCATAGGAGGAGATGATGGAGGGAGGGTGGGGTTGGGAGGGGAGGTGGGAAGGGACTACAGCTAGAACACAAAGTGAATAAACTGTAATAAATTGAAAAAATAAAAATTTAATTAAAAAAGAAGTTAAAGAAAAAAGTAGAGAAGCAGTGAATTTTTTGTTCAAAATAAAATATCTGATACTATAAAAAAGAAAATGGAAAATTTTAAAACTTTTAGTTTTGACAAGTTATTTTAAAGTAGGAAGATGTAAATAATAGCAGCAACAACAAAAAAAAATAGAGGGATGGGAGAGCTGTGAATTATGGGACTTACTCTTCATAAGGAAATCACAAGCTACCAAGAAATCTCATAAAACAAAAGCTTACAAAGAAGAGTTCAAGAGTGTCAAAAGTTGAGATAGCCCCAACCTCATCTTCAGCTACAGACATCCAAGCTACAGCTGTTTCTTGTGAGAGCTCCATGAATAGGCTTAGAGAAGCCAGGGGGATGAGTTAATTAGGACTGCGCCTGGTAGTAGTGTTGTGCGCTAGTGTCAGAAGCACAAGAAACTGAGTCCAAGTCTCTAGCATTCATGTAACAAACCAGATGCTGGAGTTCAGGCTTGTGCTTTCAGCACAGGGGAGGGGAAAGGAAGAAGGTCCTTAGCAACAGGAGCCCCTCAGTAAGCTAGTCTTTTCCAGACTATGAGCTCTGTATTCAGCAAGAAAACTGCCCAAAAATAGAGGGAAGAGTTCAAGGGAAACGCTTGTTAGCAGCAAATCTTGCTCCTACATGATGGAGGTGGTCTTCCCCCCATTGACATATTTTCCCATCTCAGCCTTGGCAGTATCATGGAACTGTCGATAAAGGGGTCACTGACGGTGAAAATACACAATTGCTCCAGGCAGCCCTGGAGACCAGACACTCAATATTGCAAATCTATTCACTCTGACCTTCCTCATTCATCAGGGCCAAATCTGGACCCGCATGAGGGAATATAGTTGCTTGTAGAACAAGTGAACAGAGCACCATTTACTCTTTATTGTATTTATTTGAGAGAGACCTACTATGAATTTCTCCAGAATTTAGAATTTTCAGAAACATATTTTATAAGGTTTATTTTTAAAGCCATAGTTATTTCAAGTGAGTTAAATATCAATTCAGAAGGAGAATATATAGTGCAAATACAGAGAGTTATATGAAGTACTAGTCAAAAGCAAACCAAACTATACTATCTGAAAATATTATCTTTCTTCTTCTGAATATATTTCAAAATATAATCTTATCAAAAATATTTCCTGTTGAAATCCAATTTCCATTTTGGCAAAGGAAAAAAAACTACAATAAAACGTAAAATATAACACAAATATTTGAAATTATGCCAGTGCACATATCAGGATTTTTGCTAAGAGAAAAAATGCAATGGCTGTATCCAACTCTTTACAATACTTAATTTAAAAAATCACTTTAATGGTCTTGTATTTGCATCTGAAAAACAAAGGAAAAGAACAATCATCTGGCTTACATTTTGCTTTACCAACCCAGCATCAGTTAAGTTCAAAACTGAATACAATCACTGTGTACAGGAGAGAATCAAACATTGAAGTATGGAACCTGATCTCAAGTCATGTCCAGAATCACTGGAATTAGCATTGTACTTATTCCCTGGTGTATTTATATCCTTATAGTCTGGTAATGCTACTGTTTATTTTTTGGTGTTTTAAATAAACAATGATGATAAAGATTTTTGCTGAAGCTGTGCCTTTTAAAATTAGAACAACCTATTTCTGTATTTATTCCGTAAATTGAGATTTATTTGTTCATCCATTCAAATATATGTATTGGATTTGGGTATTAGCTTGGGCAATGTGAAAATCATATTAAATTAAAAAAATCAGTTTTGGGTGTGGGCACCTTTATTCTGCTTTATATCCACATAGTGACAGGCTCTCTGATCACCTCACCCTGGGTGTGGGAGGGGATGCTGTCTTACCAGGCCAAAGAGGAAGATGATGAAACCAATCCTGATAGGCTAGGGTCAGATAGAAGGGGAGGAGGACCTCACCTATCAGTGGACTAGAAGAGGGGCATTAGGGGAAAAAAGAGGGAGGGAGAAGGGAATTGGAGGGGACCAGGGAGGGGAACACAACCAGGATACACATTGAATAAATTGCAATAAGTGATAATTGAAAAAAAGAAATTAGGGAGTCAAACAGTGTTTGAAATACATTTTAACGAGAAACTGAAAATATTATCAAATGAAGCTAGGCTCATTGACATATGATGATAACATGTGGATTAAAGCAAGAAAGGATGTAAAAATTTATCTGACTTAGTAATGGCAATGTTCTATGAGTCAAGTGCAGGTAACCAAACAAATAAGGAAACAGCTATCTCAGGAAGCAGGAATGGGTGTGTGTCTGAGACAGATGTTATGTGAGCACAGAGAAAGACTCTTCCCGGGGGAAAATATTTCTCCAGCTGGAGTTTCTTAGTTGCCTGCCATTTTTTGTGTAGGGCTGAAACACAGTGGTATTCCCTTATTTCACCTTGACACATCTATTGTTGCCATTCTTCAGCTCATGTTCAGAAATCATATTAATGAAAGTTTAGTGGGTATAGCTTATGACATAGTGGGACACAGAGTCTCATTAGAAAACCTCTTCAATCCTCTTATTCTTATAATCTTTCTATACCCTCCTTTGCAATGGTCCCTAAGCCTTAGATATGTGAGGTATTTTATAGGTGTATATGTTGGAACTGGAGTTAAAGGGGGAAATGACATAATTATATTATAATAGCAAAAATAAAAGAAATGATTAACATTAGAAGAAAAAATGAAAAGAAAAGAAGGTTGTCTAGAGGTTAAGACAATACAAGAGCCAAAGCAGGAAGAGACCATATTTGATCTTTAATCTGTGTGTAATGAGAATTACTAAGTTTTACTTTTTTAACATAATCAAACCTAGAGTATGAACAGAGAATCAACACAGCCATACAGAAAACATGTTATCCACAACTCTGCCAGATTGAGTCTTACTGGACTTAGAGCGTTTGAGTCCAACTGTTATACACCCTGAATTGCTGCCTCTCTCCAATTTGGACTGAATTGTCTTCAAACTTTCTCAAGTGGTTTCAGATACAAACATGAAGCATTTGCTATATTTACACAATGGAATGCTACTCAACAATTAAAAACAAGGAAATCATGAAATTTGCAGGCAAATGGTGGGGACTAAAGAAGATCATCCTGAGTGAGGTATCCCAGAAACAGAAAGATACACATGGTATATACTCACTTATAAGTAGATATTAGACATATAATATGGGATAAAAACACTAAAATCTGTACATCTAAGGAAACTAATCAAGAAGGAGGACCCTGGCTAAGATGTTCAATCCTCATTCAGAAAGGCAAACAGGACAGTCATTGGAAGAGGGAGAAAACAGGGAACAGGAGAAGAACCTATCACAGAGGGCCTCTGAAAGACTCTACCCAGCAAGGTATTAAAGCAGATGCTGAGATTCATAGCCAAACTTTGGGCAGAGTGCAGGGAATCTTATGAAAGAAAGGGGAGATAGAAAGACCTGGAGGGGACAGGAGCTCCACAAGGAGAGCAACAGAACCAAAAAATCTGGGCACAGGAGTGTTTTCTGAGACTGATACTCCAACCAAGGACCATGCATGGAGATAAACTAGAACCTCTACACAAATGAAGCACATGGCAGCTCAGTCTCCAAGTGGAATTCCCTAATAAGGGGAACAGGGACTATTTCTGAAGTGAACTCCGTGGCTGCCTCTTTGATCACCCCACCCTGAGGGGGGATCAGCCTTACCTGGCCATAGAGGAAGACAATTCAGCCAGTCCTGATGAGACCTGATAGGCTAGGGTCAGATGGAAAGGGAGGAGGACCCCCCCATCAGTGGACTGGGGAAGGATCAGGGGAGAAGAGTGAGGGAGGTGGGATTGGGAGGGAACGATGGAAGGGGTACAGCTGGAATACAAAGTGGAAAAATTGTAATAAATAAAAAATTTTAAAAATGTAAAAGAAAAAATATGAAGAAAAGAGAAATGCACATAATGAAAAAAACTGTCTACAGTGGAGTGAGAAGCGAAAGCAGGTGATGTTATCAACGCCTCTCGACCCTGTCTGGACACACTCACTGTCCAGAAACAACCTGTCTGGATACACCCATCCAAGAACCTGCGCTTCTGTGGACTTGACCCAGGTCACGAGCACTACACTCTCAGACGTCAGGCTTTTTCAACCCTAGCTAGTTTCTCTTTAAACTCATTGCATTCCGTTTTGAGGCCCAAAATGTGTTATTTTTCACTCTTTTTTTTTTTTTCCTTGCTGTCAGTCTTTATTCATGACTGTTCTCTGGAATTGTTTTGTTGTGAAAGCCTAAGACAAACAGTACACATGCTGCTTCAAGTTGAGAAACTATGGCTTGAGACCCTGTTCACAGAGCGCTAATGAGAAGGTCTACCTGTGCATAGCAAAAGAAACAAAGATTAAACAAAGACGCAGCGTTGGAGCACAGTTTGTGCCCGGTCTTCTACTCAGCCTCACGTGGATACAGTGAGATCCACATACACACTTAATTGCTTTGGAGGGCACAACTCAGTGAACTCAGGTGCACTGAGGAAGGGTGCTGGATTCGAGCCTAAGGAAATCTTTGACTTAGTGGAGAGAGTTGAAATGCAGCCTCATGGCTTGGATATTCTGGCCAAGATGAAGCACCAGGCTTAAAGTCCTAAGAATCGTCCATTCTCCTGCCTCTTCCTCAGCTTCCTCTTCTTCTATTTAAACCTCTGCTCCTTCCTCTGTTGCCTCTTTCATCTCTTCTGTTGTTCCCTCCCCTTCTCCCTCTTCTTTATTCTCTTGAGATTCAGCTCACTGGCGTCTTCATTGTCCTCTGTGCCTCGTGTTCTCCACTTTCTTCAGCCTTCTCTGCTGCCTCCAGAGCGCCCTCCATCGCTCCTGCCACATTTCCATTGCCTCAGACTTTGTCACGTGCTTGAACTCGGTCCACAGTTGATGCATTCTGTGGAAAGGCACCTTTAGGAGGTCGAGCCTTCACTCTTGCGGCAAACTCTCCTGTCAAAGAAAAGTGAACCTCAGTGGGAAAATATGAACTAAAACAAATAACTGAAGGCTAATTTGAATACAGAAAAAGCAAGGAAAGTCTGTTGTGCCAAGATGTAAGGGTGTTGTCATGGCGTAGACACAGGGCTGTCCCAGACTATGGCGTAATATGTGAATGTTATTTATGGCAAGGTGAACACTAGTGGAGCCCAGAGATCATCTTGCTTGAAGACAAAGCAGTGTGTGATGTAGTTTCAGCAAATGCAGACTATTTAAACCAAGTTGTTCCTTGAAGTAACCTAGGAAATGAACAAGTCAGTCACAAATTACTACCCTATTCGTTTTATTTGTGGTTAGGTATGTTAAAGACAGGCTAATGTCACTCAGGGTTACTTGACACTGTCTTATAGAGCCCCGATTGTCCTTGAACCCCGTGCCTCCATTTTCTATGATTGCTACGATTACAGGTGTCTGCCATCATGAATAACTTCCCAAACTGCATTTAAAAGTTTACCTTGTGATTGTTTTTCCTGCTTTACAGCAGGAAAATAATCTAATAATCTATTAATAATAATAATAATCTATTATTAATCTAATAGATTATTAGAACCTGCTTCTCTGTCTAATAAGCACTGGAAATACAGATTTGGAGTTTTGTGATATTTCGTGTAGAAAATGATGACATTATATAAGGTAAATAATTATTTAGTATCTTCATTCCATTTCTATAATTATTAGACTATTTTGATTTTTTTAAAGTTTTATTTTGTTTTAATCTTTTCAGAAAGCATCTCATGTAGCCCACACTCTCCCAAAATTGGCTGTATATTTAAAGATGAAAGGCCTTAACCTCTGAGCACATGTTCATAGTAAATTATTATTTGAGATGGATTTATGAGTAGATGTTATTGTTAGGTACTTTATCTTACATGTCTTCATGGTGAATGACATTTACTCTTTTGAAGAATTCCTCTATTGACTTCTACATATGAAATATTTTATGATTTCCAAAGTGCCCTGGTAGGCTGTAGCTGCTTTACCTGTCTTTTCTACAGTGTGTAATGATGTTTTAAAAACTTGAATACATCTGATGTGTGTGTGTTTGTGCATATGTTTAAGTGTAGATACACTTCCCCTGTGTGCAATTTGGAGTCCAGATGAAAACATCTGAGGGAAAACATCCAAGTAGATATGAATTGTACTAGGCTAAATTCCAGTTTTTCATGTTTCTTAATGAAAACTGATTTTCATAATTAAACTAATTTTTACAAAAGTCCAGTGAATTCTTTTAAAAGATAAAACATCTCTTATCAGCATGTAATAAATCATTAATAAAATGTTAGAGCATATCTAAGATTCTCAAATACATCTCAGAGGCCGAAAACATTCTCGGCCTACGTCAGCAGATGGAGGCTGGAAGCTGAAGCCTCCAAGCTCTGGGCTTGCAGAAGTTCAGCTTGCACAGAAGCTCGAAGACCCCATGCCTAGAGAGAGTCAGACACAACCACTCTGGGCTCAGCCCAAGCCCTGTGTCCATAATGCTGGGGTATGGCTCTCATCTCATCCCCTCTTCTGAGGGAGTAAAAACTTCAATTAGACACTATTCTTTCACTTTTCAAGCTTGTAAAATCTATCATCATGACTATGTTTTACCTGTTTTTTATTCTGCTAATAAACCAGAGCAGGAAGGCTGATTCACAGCTTTTTAATAGACAAGTATTTCTAACTAGGAAGGCATATGCCACTGCTTGTGGACATCTGAGGATCATTTGGGGGTGTTCATTTGTTTGTAATATATGTGTGTCCTGAGTATTAAATTCAGGTTATCAAGCATATATGTCAGGTCCCTTTACACGGTGAGCCACATCACCAGTGATCTGGAATTTTTAAATGAAATATACGTTAATGTAGAATTGGGGGTTCTCGTGTATGGAAATAACCTAGAACCTCTGCGCGGATATAGTCTATGGTAGCTCAGTATCCAAGTGGGTTCCTAGTAAGGGGAACAGGGACTATTTCTGACATGAACTCAATGGCGGGTTCTTTGACCTCCTCCTCCCACCCTCCGAGGGAAGAGCAGTCCTGTTAGGCCACAGAGGAGGACATTGCAGCCAGTCCTGAAGATACCTGATAAACCAGGGTCAGATGAAAGAGGAGGAGGTCCTCCCCAATCAGTGGACTTGGAAAGGGGCAAGGAGGAGATGAGGGTGGATGGGACTGGGAGGGAATGAGGGAGTGGATACAGCTGCGATACAAAGTTAATAAACTGTAACTAATATTAAAAAAATAAAAAATATATAAAAAAGTAGTGGGTGTTCTCCCTTATGAAAGCTCAGAGCATAGCTTCACCTCCATCTTTCCTTGCTTTAACCAGATTCCATGCTGTACATTGTACAATCTTCTCCTGTGATCCTCATGGAAATGCTTGGCTTGGAATGGGTGGTTTAGGAAGTCCCAAGACCTCTCCAAAGAATAGTTATCACATTTTCCTGCTGCCTAGATAATAGAAATTTGCTTTTTCTCATGCTATTTTTTTTCTTTTGAAATGTACTTTTTTGCCAGCTGTAAATGGAACTCAAACCCTAGGGAGCAGAAACTCATTTCTAGGATTGAAATCTACATTACTCTAGTGTGTTTGAGATATGCAAAACTCATTTTCTCTACACCTCACGGATGTGTACAAGGCTCCCAAACCAAGCAAAAGCAAGATGATCACCAAGAACAAAGAAGGCTCTTAGCACTTTGTTCCTGCTGCTCTTTCTGAGGTATGAGTCATCGGTGGTTTCAGAGACTTGAAAACGTTTTCAGTACCTCAAAATATACAGTACATTTTTAATAATTTTTATTTGTAAAATCCATTTCAAATTTTCAATAAGAGAAAATCTGATACTTTTTCATTTCAGTATAACACACAAAACTTTCAAGAATTTGTAAAATGTAGTACTTTATATTTTAGCCAATGTTGGTAGTTTTGAAATTATCATTATTTTTGAAATTTAAATTTAAATTTATTCCATCAAGTCATCAAAAATGTTGGGACTGCTGAAAGAGAGTGGCCATCATAAAGTTACATTTAAGTACTTTGTTGGAAAAGAATTAGGAAATGTGGCCATGGTGAAGAAAATTCCTCACTGAATGGAGCTTTGATGTTTTGAAAGCCTGGGCCATTCCCAGGGTTTTTCCTTTCTTTGCCTCCTGCTTATCTCTCAAGATCTCAGCTACTGATCTGGTGCCAGGCTTTTCTGCTTCCTGTCACATTTCCTGTCACACCATGGTCTTCATGGGCTCATCCTCTGAAACGATAATCCCTCAATAAATCATTTCTCCTCTAAGTTGTTGAGGTCATGGCATCTTATCTCAGCAATAGAATATTAACTAAGTCAGAAGCACATTTTTAGATAAATATTATCAGTGTTGTCTGCAGAAATAAGGGAATAGTCTACAAATAAACATTCTGCATATAAGCAGAAATTATCCATCAAAAATGTGTAGCAAAAATGAATTCAAAATTTGTAAAATATTCACTACTACTTGAAAAAAATTAAGCCAGGGTAAGAACTTGGAGTAATGACATTTAAGCTATCCTGTGTCCTCAGGTCCACCCAACCAGCAGGAGCACTAGAGGTTGCTTGAAAGGAAAGAATTTGTTTAGTCTTCCAAGCCCTAATGCCCAGGCAACTGCCCTGGGTGTTGAAAGGGCAGCTTCCCGGAAAAATCCACTCACAGACTTCTCGCTAGTTGACCTGACTCACAGGGCACTCAGAGCAAACAAAAGCCTTTACCTGGACCACTGCTGCAGCAATTATATAACATCACGGCCTCTAAAGCCTGTGAGTCACCTCTTACCCATCAACCACACAAGCTCTGCTAGGACACTCAGTTAAGTATTTTTTTTTTAATTTTATAAAATATTTTATTTTATTTTTCTTTTTAGTTACATTTTGTTAACTCTGTGTCCCAGTTGTATCCCGCTCCTTCATTCCCTTTCCAACCCCACATTCCCTCCCTCATCTCCTCCCTGCCCCTTTCCAAGTCCACTGATAGGGGAGGACCTCCTCCCCTTTCATTTGACCCTGTTTTATCAGGTATCTTCAGGGCTGGCTGCAAAGTCCTCTTCTGTGGCCTAACAGGATTGCTCCTCCTCTGGGGGGGGGGGGGAGGGTCAAAGAGCCTGCCCTTGAGATCCTGTTAGAAATAGTCCTTGTTCCTCTTACTTTGGAAAACTACTTGGTTACTGAGCTACCACGGGCCACATCCGAGAAGAAGTTCTATGTTATATCCATAGATGGTCCTTGGTTGAGTGTCAGTCTCTGAAAAGACCCTGTGCCCGGATATATTTGGTCCTTGTAGAGCTCCTATCCTTTCCATATCATACTAACTCCACTTCTTTCATATGATTCCCTGCACTCTGCCATGGTTTGGTTATGAGTCTTAGTGTCTGCTTTGAAACACTGCTAGGTAGAGTCTTTCAGATGCCTTTTGCGGTAGACTCCTGTCATACGTTCAATGCACTGTGCTTTTGTTTTGATTTTGTGTTTCTGTGTTTGTTGTTTGGCATTGCTTCACACAGCCCTTGCTGTAAAATAAGGCTGACTTTCAATTCACCGAGCACCACGCTGTGGTCTCACACTGATGGCAGTCCTTCTGCCCCAGCTTAATCAGGAGTTGGAATACAGATGTAAAGCACCACGCCCACTGAGATGTCGATAATTTACTGTCATTCTCATTTGATTTGATTTCTGTGTTTTGAAATCAAGATTATAAAGTCTTGGCTTTTCATCTATATAATTGTGACATATTTATCATTTTCATAGCTTTATTACCTATAGTATTTCAACTGCAAAAAGTTCTTACTAGATTTTATTTCATTTAAATAACTTTAGATAATGCTGCCAATTATTTTTGCCATATTTTTTAGTTATTTTATCATATATAAATTTCTATTTAAATATTTTATTGCCACATTCAGAAGAAAATATTGTTTCACCTAGTTAAAAAAATTTTAAATAAAAAATGTGTAATTAAAGAAAAAGAGGCTATGGTTTTGAAAAGGAGTAAAGAAAGACATGGGAATGGTTATGTTGGGATCAATAAGCAGGCACCTCTATGGCCAGCCCCAAGGGACCTGACAAACCGGTTATCAGGCCTTTGTGAAGACACCCAGACCACCTGCTGACCACCTGGAACTACCTGTGCATGCCCTGGGTCACTCTATAAGAGAACTGGAGCCCCCCTTCTCTCTCCTCCTCTCTCTCTCTCTCTCTCTCT
>NW_026596962.1:4729428-4760982 GCF_907164565.1 Psammomys obesus | reverse complement strand
CTCTCTCTCTCTCTCTCTCTCTCTCTGTAATCCCCCTTCCCCTAATAAACCTCCCACGTGGAACCGATCTCGTGGTGTGATCTGTGAACCCACATGTAACCTTCACAGGCGCACAGGCGCACATTTCCTAACATTTGCACATTTCCTAACAAGTTAAAGGGGGGCAGGCGAAGATATAATTGTACTTTAATTTCAAAATTATAAGAAATAAAATGAAATTTATAGTGAAACTGTGATTAAAATTTAGTCCATTGTAGAAAATGTCTAAATGTATAGCTAAATAGAACAAATGTATTCTTTGCATTTTTCCAAATGTAAATGTCCTTCCTAGATCTAAAACTAGCTTGTGAGTTTGTTCTGTTGACCACCATGTCCTTTGCTTTACAGAAGCTTTGCAGTTTCGTGAGATCACATTTATTGATTGTTGATCTTAGAGCCTGAGCTCTTGCTGTTCTGTTAAGGAAGTTGCCTCCTGTGCCAATGAATTCAAGGCTCTTCCCCACTTTTTCTTCTAACAGATTTAGTCCGATTGGACTTTAGTTTTGTGCAGGATAATAAATATGGATACATTTGTATTATTTTACATGTAGACCTCCTGTTAAACCAGCGTTGTTTTTGAAGATGCTGTCTGTTTTCCACTGTATGGTTTTGGCTTCATTGACAAAATTCAGGTGTCCATAGGTTTGTGGATTTATTTCGGGGTCTTTGCTTCAATTCCATTGATCCATCAGTATGTTTCTTTGTCAGTACCATGCAGTTTTTATTACCGTTGCCCTATAGTACAGCTTGAGATCAGAGATGGAGATACCTCAAGAAGTTCTTTTATTATACAGATTGTTTTAGATATGCTGGGTTTCTTTTTCCATATGAAGTTGAGATTTGTTCTTTCAAGGTATATAAAGAATTATGTTGCTATTTTGATGAGAATTGCATTGAATCTGTAGATTGCTTTTGGCAGATGGTCATTTTTACTATGTTAATCCTACTGATCCATAAACATGGGAGATCTTTCCATCTTTTGATATCTTTGTTAGATTTTTTAATCTTAATTTTTATTATTTTTCACAATTTAATCATTATATATCCCGATTGAAGTCTCCTCCCTCAACTTCCACAGTCCCACACTCTCTCCTTATTCCTCCCTATCCTCCTCCCCTAGTCCACTGAAAGGGGGAGTCCTCCTTTGCCATCTGCCCATGGCTTATCAAGTCTCTTCAGGACTGCCTGGATCCTCTTCCTCTGTGGCCTGGCAAGGCCGCATCACCAGGGGTGAGTGATCAAAGAGCAGGAAACTGAGTTCATGATAGGGGCAGCCTCTTCTGTCCTCATTGAGAGACTTGAAGTTTTTATATTTTCATACAAGTCTTTCACTTGCTTGGATTGAGTTACACCAAGGAGCTACATGTTATTTGTGGCCATTGTGAAGTGTTGTTTCCCTGCCTTCTTTCTTAGCCCTTTTTTTTTTTTTTTGTCTTTTGTATACAGGAGGGCTACTGACTTTTTTTTTTAAGTTAATTTTATATCCAGCCACTTTGCTAAAGTTACTTATCAGCTGTAGAATTTTTCTGGTAGAGTTTTGGGAATCACTAATGTATACCATCATATCATCTGCGAATAGTGTTAATTTGACTTCTTAATTTCAGTGTATCCCCTTATCTCCTTTAGTTGCCTTATTGCTCTGGCTAGGAGTTCTGGTCTAGGTTGAGGAGATATGGAGAAGGTGGGCAGCCTTGCCTTGTCCCTGATTTCAGAAGGATTGATTTATGGGAAGATATTTACTATCCCTAAATATGACAGAGGGATAATATCCAGAATATATGAAGAACTCAAGAAATTAAACACTCACAAACCAAATAATTAAATTAAAAATGCGGTTCAGAGTTAAGTAGAAAATTCTCAACAGAAGAATAGCAAATGGTAGAGAAACACTTAAATAAATTCTTTTTTTTAGTTTCTTTTTATTGTTTATTATTATTAATTACATTTTATTAACTCTGTATCCCAACTGTATCCCACTCCCTTATTCCCTCCCAATCCCACCTTCCCTCCCTCAGCTTCTCCCTGCCCCTTTCCAAGTCCACGAATTGGGGAGGACCTCCTCCCCTTTCGTCTGGTCCCTTCAGGGATAGCTGCAAAATCTTCCTCTGTGGCCTAGCAGGACTTAAATAAATTCTTAAAGTCCTTAGCCATCATGGAAATGCAAATCAAAATGACTCTGAGATTCCATCTCACACCAGTCAGAATGGATATGATCAAAAACTCACGTGAGAACACATGCTGGAGAGGATGTGGAGAAAGGGGAACCTCCTCCATTGCTGGTGGGAAGGTAAACTTGCACAACCACTTTGGAAATAAATCTGGTACACTCTCGGGAAACTGGGAGAATAATGATACCTCAAGACCTAGCTGTACCACTCCTGGGCATATATCTGAAAGATGCTCAACCATATAACACGGACATTTGTTCAACTATGTTCATAACATCTTTATTCATAATACCCAGAATCTGAAAATAACCCAGATGTCCCTCAACCAAAAACTTGATCCAGAAATTGTTATACATTTACATAATAGAATACTACTCAGCAATTAAAAACAAGGAAATCATGAAATTGGCAGGCAAATGGATGGAACTGAAAAAGATCATCCTTGTGAGGTAACCCAGAAGCAGCACGGTATATATGCACTTTTAAGTGGATATTAGCCAAATAATATGGGATTATCATAATAAAATCTACAGACCTAAAGAAGCTAACCAACAAGGAGGACCCTAGAGAAGATGCTTAACTCTCATTCATAAAGGAAAACAGGATGGACACCAGCAGCTGTAGAAGAAAGGGAACAGGATGGAAGCCTACACAGATGTCCTCCAAAAGACTCTACCCAGCAAAGAATCAGAGCAATGCAAAAAATCACAGACAACCTTTGGACAGAGCACAAGGAATCTTATGAATGAAAGGGGATATAGAAGGTCCTGTAGCAGACAGGAGCCCTACAAGGAGACTAACATAGCCAAAAAGTGCTGAGCCCAGCAGGGACTGCAGAGACAGACTAATGCATCAACCAAAGACCATGGATGGAGAGGACCTAGACCCCATGCTCAGATGTAGTCATAGACTTGCTCAGTCACCATGTGGGTTCCCTAGTAAAGGGAGAAGAGACATTCTCTGAAATGAATTAGGATGCCTTTTCCTTGATCACTTCTCTCTGATGAGGAGACCTACCCAGTCTACAGAGGAAGTGGATCCAAGCAGTCCTGATGGGATCTTATAGAATAGGGCCAGACAATAGAGGAGGAGGACCTTCCCTATCAGTGGACTAGGGGAGGGGAATAGGAGAGGAAGCGAGGGGGAGGTGAGACTAGGAGGAGATGAGAGAGGGGACTACAATTGGTATACAAATGAATAAATTGTAAATAGTAATAATAACAATAACAATAATAATAGAATACAAAAAAAACTAACTTGAGGTTGAATTTCATCTTAACAGACACACCCCTATTTATTTTACTGATTTCATCTAATTATGCATTCACAGGTTCATGCACACATTGCTTGAAGTTACCATTTGTATATTCTCATCACTAGTTTGTTTAAAATAAAAGTTTTTAACATTAATTTATAAATTTATTGCAATTCCAACAAAAATACAAAGATATTTTTTAAAGCAACAAAATTCATATGAACATTGCCATTACAAAAGGTTTCAAAAGCCAGGCAATAGAAACAGAGAAACACTTTGTATTACTTTGTGATGAACCTACAGCATCACTAACAGGATAACGGGGAGATCAAGGGGAAAAGCTTCATTATGTTGATATCTGACTTTGTTCAGTGCTGGCCTGGAAGTAGACTGTAGAGCAGATACGCTTTACAATTGGCAATACCAGCAAACATCCAATAGAAAAGTAGGTGCCCATATGGAAGAATGAATTGCAATTTTTATTGTAACATGCAGAAACAATTTGAAATGCATGTGGTAGCCAGCAAAACTGTGAAAGAGAATGGAGAAGAGTCCATGTTTTGTGCTCAAAGCCCTGAGCATGTTAATACCAGCATATACAGTAACACCTCAGAGCTTCTTTGTTTCAATATGTTACTTCTAATTAGCAACAAATAACTAGATTACATATGATGTTCTTCAATTTCCAGGTGTTTGTTTATATTACCGAAATCTTAGGTGTTGCCTTTTCTTTTTAACCTGTCTTTTCTATGGTGAACATTTTGAAGGCTAATCTGTGCCTGGATTGGTGGTAAGGGACACCAGGACTTTTTCTCAGAGACTGATTACAACTTATCAGTAGAATCTTCAACAATCTTTCTTCATGTTCTCATTCTGTCCCCCAGCTTACTGATAGATGCAGTGTTGTTATTGATTTGTATACTTTTAAATTAACAATTTTTTACATACACAAATCCTATTTCTTGCAGGATTTAGGTTCATGTTTCCTTAAAAGTATAATGTGTCAAGGATTATCAGGGATATTATCTAAATTTGTTTTATTTATTTAGTAAATGATTAGAAAATAGTAAAAGTTAATAATATTTCTTTACCTAAACGTTAGATGTCCTGATGAGACCTGATAGAATATGGTCAGTTAGAAGGGGAGGAGGAATATGGTCAGTTAGAAGGGGAGGAGGAACTCCGTATTAGTGGACAAGGGGAGTGGCATAGGGGAGAAGAGGGAGGGAGGGTGGAATTAGGAGGAGAAGAGGGCGGGGGCCACAGCAGGGATACAAAGTGAATACATTGGAATAAATAATAAATGTTAAAAAGAAAATGTTAGATAAACCACTGTTTTCTTCTATTCCTATTATGGTTGGGAGAAATTATTTTCCTTCGATTACTGTTCCACCTTGCTTTTTGATTGCTGTGATAAAACACTTGGGGATGAAAATCTTTATTTCAACGTTCAAGTGTGTATGTTACAGAGGGAATTTGCAACATGAAGTAAAGCAAAGAACCTGAATGTAGGAACAATAGCAATGACTGCAAAGGAAAGCTGCTTATTGGCTAGCTCTCTCGGGCCTAGGGATGGCACCGAGCACAGTGGGCTGGACCCTGACAGTTCAACTATTAATCAAGGAAACGACCCATGGAGCTGCCTACAGGCCAATCTGACAAAATCAATTACTTGGTTGAGATTCCCTCATTCCAGGTATGTCTTTGTCAAGTAACTAACTAGCAAGTAACTAACTTTGTCAAAAACTAACTAGCACATTGCCAAGTCACTGTGGGCATAAGGTTATCGTGTAATTGAAATGTTGATTTCTGTACTCCCCATATCTGTTTGCAGCCTTTGTTCTGAGAATCTCCTGTCTCAATGTTGCGTAAACACTGAACTCTAATTGTCCCTTGATATGTCAATAAAGCATCTTATGACCAATCACTGAGCAAGAGAGAGAATAGGGCTGCAATTTCTGCCAGCCAGAGGAGGAGGGGTTAGAGGAGAAAGGAGGGGATTCAGCAACAGGAGGGGTTCAGGAGACATCAGGAAAAAGAGCAAGCAAACCTTTAAAGTGCAAGTTCCTCTAGGATGTACGCTGGAGAGAACAAGATTAATTTAAAGGGTTAAAAATGAGTAATAACTGCTCACCTATTAATCAAATATAAAAGAGTCTCAATTATTTGAGGGATAGCTGAATTAAGAGAGAAATTGAGAGAAAAAAACAATTTTCATAAAAATAAACACAATATGTCAACATTAAGGATACTAACCGTTCACATAGTAGATTGATCAGTTAAAATATGGCAAGTTAATAATCAATAATGGATTTTTCCCTAGAACGGGGAGTTGTAAAAACTGTAGAATTAGCTTAAGGAGCTGGCTATTGAATGCAATCGATATTTATGACACTGTGACACACCTCTCTCTCTCTTTTCTCTCTTTTTCTCTTGCTTTTTCTCTCTCCCATACTCTGTCTGTCTCCTTCATTTCTGTCCCTGACCCCCGCCTCTCTAATTTTTCCTAAAGCTCAATAACTTGCTTATTTTTATTCTATGTGCATTGGGCACATCTCCTTCCATGAAGCTGTCACTTACTATGCAAAGAAGGAATATGTCAAATTTTATACATTAGTATATTTGCTTAAAACTTTGGTTTGAAAAAGAACAATGTCACACTTATGGCACTTCTCAAAGGCTTTAATTTTTACATATTTTAGGCAGGATTTTTCATTAAATGTTTACCACTTTTCTATCCCATAACCTAAAGTTATAAGACAGTTTCTCTTTTATTGACCATTCAAAATAGTTCTTTCAACTGTAACTGTTAAGCAATGTTTTCTACCATATGATGGTCACTAATTAGTCACACTCAGTTATAATTATTTCTATTTTTTTTATTTCTCCTAACCTAAAACCCTGCCTTAATAGGAAGAAATATTATTAAAATTTAAGATAAGAAAAATGAGTCAACTCTTAAAACCAAGAATGCACACTTTCTGTTAAAGCCAGAACATAATAACTAATTTAGGTTTTGTGAATGATAAAGTCTAATGCCTATCTAGCGGTTTTTCATATTCTTTAAAGTAATTTCTGATGCACATTCCCTGTGGTTGTGTAGCCTGGTGTTCCTGTGGGACTCCCAACAATAAGAATAGGGCGAAACTTTGACTTTCTTGCATACACTTGTGACCTTTTCATCCTACTGGGTTGCATGTCCAGGCATGATATGAAGGTTTGTGCTTATTTTTATTGCATGTTGTTAGGCCACGTTGCATAGATATCCGTGGAAAGCCTGAATTTTTTAGGGGAAACAGAGGAGAAGTTGATCTGTTAGACAGGGAAGTGAGAAGTGAGGAGAAGTGAGGAGGAAAAGTACAGTCCAGATGTAATGTATGAAATAATAAAAGCTAAAATATTAATTTTTGTCAATTATTTGTGGCATATTTTTTTCATATTTTGCATTGTTGCCATGCAATACTAGGTTCTGCTTGAGATGAAAAAGTAATTGAGATTTTTTAAAATAATTTAACATCATTTATAAAATGCTTCCCAGAAAAAAAAAGCAACAAAAAATTTAAAATATGATTAAAATAATTTTAACATATTTGGCTTAGCATTGTTGTATTCAGAGCAACACCATTTTTCATTAAGTTGAACATGAGAATATGTCATATGTTTATAAAGTCTTACAGTTACTAAGCTTCTCACATTCCCAGGCTAGCTATGTATTGCATCTCTCCTTAGTGAGATTCATTTGCCAAATGCCTGAAACAATATTGAAAGATCTTTTCAACTAAATCCCCTGATTTTCCTTCAGATTGTCCTTAATTTCTGTGTATCTCTTTTGAGCTCTCTTTTGAATATCACATTTTATTTAGTTGTCACATCTCTGAATCTGCATGGCTATGGCACAAATATTTCTTGATTTTGAGAGTCTTTATTTCTAACATTAATTCTAAGTTGACAGTTAAAATTGTTTATAATTAGCCTTTTGCCGTGATGTTTTGAAGTATTTTTTACATAATGAAATGTGGAGATATCTCGAATTAGAATAAATATTCTTTACATTACTGTTTTACCTTTTCCGGAAAGGATATTTTCAATACTCTTGTCAGTTTAGAGAAGAACGATTTAATTTGTTTCTTATTAAGAAATGCCTGTATTTGCATCCCTTCCTCCTAGTCGGGCGGCCTTAGTAGGCATCAGTGGAAGCAGATATGCTCATTCCTGATGCTACCTGCTGTGCTGGGGAGGGTTGATATGAGGAATGTGCTCCTCTTCTGAAAAGTGGAAGAAAGTAGGAGGGTGGAGCCAGGAGAGGAGGCAAAGGGTGGCATTTGGGGATGCAAAGTGAATAAATAAGCTTGTAAAAAAAATAAATAAAAAATAAAAAGAACTTTTTTTAGATACTTTACAGAATGTTCCACAAATGTTAAGAATTTGCTGTTTTCATGTTATTGTTATTCTTGGCAAGAGGAAAGAAATGAGTTATTTAATTAATTTATTTTTTTATTGATTACAGTTTATTAACTTTGTATCCCAGCTGTAGCCCCTTCCTTCCGCATTCTCTCCCAATCCTACCCTCCCTCCCTTATCTCCTCCCATGTCCTTCAGCAAGTCCACTGATAGGGGAGGTCTTCTTCCCCTTCCATCTGACTCTAGCATAACAGGTCTCATCAGGACTGGCTGCATTGCCTTCCTCTGTGGCCTGGCAAAGCTGCTCCCCACTCAGATGGAGGTGATCAAAGAACCAGCCCCTGAGTTCATGTCAGAGACAGTCCCTGTTCCCATTACTAGGGAACCCACTTGAACAATGAGCTGCCATGAGCTACATCTGTGCAGGGGTTCTAAGTTATCTCCATGAATGGTTCTTGGTTGGAGTATCAGTCTCAGAAGAGACCCCTGTGCCCAGATCTTTTGGTTTTGTTGCTCTCCTTGTGGAGCTCCTGTCCTCTCCAGGTCTTACTATCTCCCTCTTCTTTCATAAGATTCCCTGCACTCTGCCCAAAGTTTGTTTTTGAGTCTCAGCATCTGCTTTGAAACCCTGCTGGGTAGAGTATTTCAGAGGCCCTCTGTGGTGGCTCCTGTCCTATTCCCTGTTTTCTCCTTCTGATGTCCATTCCATTTGCCTTTCTGAGTGAGGATTGCTCATTTTACCCAGGGTATTCTTCTCCAATAGATTAACCCCGTAGTCCTCTGTGTTTCTATGACTAGTTCTTAAATCCCGTTTGGTAAAACTATGTAGCCTTTAGGAGGTAAAGGCTGACTGCAGGATGGGGGTCCACATGGTAGTGGTTTGAAGAATTGTTGCAAGGAACACTTCAAGCTCATTCTGCTTCCTGACTGCAGGTGGAAATTGACCAGACACCGTCCACTCCACCCTGCATGCCCTTCCTGACCGTATTTCCACAAGCTGTATGCTAACTTAACTTCTCACCCCTCACCTTATTTCTTTTCAGATATTCAATTACAGCAGCAAGAAAAGTAGCTGAAACACAAATGAAGCCAAATCCTAGCAAGCACCATCACAGTGCTGATCTGTTACAGTGGTGACTGGAGGGGATCACCTTAGCCTCCTTGTCTCTTCTTCTATTACTTCTCATTCCAATAGAGAAATCTGGAAAATCCAGTGTCATGCCCAGATTTATTTCTCTGCTCACTTCTAGTTCACACACACACACACACACATATCTATATCATAAGTTTTAGCCCACAGCCATGGACAGTAGTTTTGTTAGTTATGGTATCATATTGCAAGGTTTTATTTGTACTTGAACTTATGGATTCTATTAATTTATGAAGTTATGCAGATGGCCAGCTTTTTTTTAAATTTTTCCTTCCTTTGTTGCTCTCCAACATATTCTTTACTCAGTGGAGTTGCCTGGGAACCTTCTGCTTTCTTTCCCAATATACTCTCCCATCTTTAATTTTTCTTAGTGTTTGCATATATTAAGGTTTCTTCATTTTAATAAACCTACAGTACCTACAAGTTCTTATGCAAGTATACTTCCAAAGTCATTGATAAAAATGTTCAACAAAAGAATTGCTGGATTTTTCAGTTTTGCATGAAACTCCCAACCTGACTTCCATAATTTGGACATAGTTTCACATCCCAAAAAATAATTACTGAAAGAGTCTAGGACTCTGTACCTCATGAACAACTGTCACTGTTAATCCTCTGTCTCAGCTATTCCAGGGGTTGATTCCTAGCACGCCAGTCTTACCGTTAACATTCCATTTGCTAGTTACGGATAGTGTTAGACATCTTCTTATGGCCTTCTCTAGAAAAAAGATGTATGTCTTCTTTGGAAAAGGAAAAAAAAATATTCTTTGGAAATTGAACCTACTTCTAAATTTAAGTTCTTTACTTGTATTCCCAAATTCCAGGAATCTTTTTCCTACCTTTAATTAATTTTGTCCAATGGATGTTTATGTGGCAGTATCTCTTAAACTTTAATTTATCCTTTCATTCCCAAGGACATTTAGAGAGCTGAATTTTCTTGTTACTATTTCTGAATTGTTATTTTCTTTAAAGCTAGATGATTTTATTATTTGCTCGAACTCTTTTCCAACTTTAGGGTGACATAGACATTTTATATTTTATTCTAAAAATATTGTCATTTCTGAATGTGTATTTTATATGAACGGCTTTGGAACTGTATTTTGAAAGAAGTGTGACACCTATGTCTACATTACTTATTTAGCTGTCTATCCGTGTAGAGTATACGGTGGTCCATTTATTCTAGCACTATACTTTGCTGAATTTTATTTGTACCATTGTTTTTGAAAATGACTTGGTTGTACTTGTGTAAGTCGCCTGCTCCTTTGCTGTGTGCTGGTGAGCCACATGTGTTCTTTGTTTCACCTTCTCCTTTCCCATGTGAAGCCTTGACGCCTGGCACACGTCCTGTTGGTCCCATTCCTCACAATTACCATAGCTCCTCTAAGTCATTTTCTTACAGTCCATTTGCTAACATCTGTACAAGTTTACTGAGATTTTCTACTCATATTCCAGGTTGTGTCAAAGCATTCTTTTATAGGGAACATATGATAAATAATTTCTAAAATGTATTGCCAGAAATAATTTTTGTTCTCCTCAAGACAATCAATTTGTTTAAAAACAAGTGTCATGGCTATGTTCATTATTTTTTAAAATATTGGTTCCAAGAAACTCAAGAAATAACACACAAACACACACAGATACACTTTAGTCATTTACTTGGCTATTTGCATAGTAATTAATCTGTTTTATAGTTTAACACCTAAGCCTACACACTATGTTTTCATTTATTCATATGCTTTTAAACTTATTATTAATGTGATGTGAATTACAGGTAGAGGTGTAAACTCAAAAAGTGCAAATGTGGAAAGTACAATACACATGTAAATTAAATAAAAAATTAAATTAGAATTCCATTAAATTAATTTCTGTAAAAGTTTATAATTTGTATTTAATTATTCTCTGAGTTGTGGAGAGGTGTATTTTGGTTTTTAAAATTTTTTAATTATTATTATTATTTTACATTTATTTGTTTTTTTTTAAATTACAGTTTATTCACTTTGTAGCCCAGCTGTAGCTCCTTCCCTTCTCCCCCCTAATCCCATCCTCCCTCCCTCATCTCCTCTTATGCCCCTCCCCAAGTCCACTGATAGGGGAGGTTCTGCTCCCTTTCCATCTGACCCTAGTCTATCAGGTCTCCTCAGGACTGGCTGCATTGTCTTCTTTTGTGGCCTGGTAAGGCTGCCCTCCCCCTCAGGGGGAAGTGATCATAGCGCCAGCCACTGAGTTCACGTCAGAGACAGTCCCTGTTCCCCTTACTAGGGGATCTCACTTGGACACTGAGGTGCCATAGGCTACCTCTGTGCAGCGGTTTTAGGTTATCTCCATGAATGGTCCTTGGTTGTAGTATCAGTTTCAGAAAAGACCCCTGTGCCCAGGTTTTTTTGGTTCTGTTGCTCTCCTTGTGGAGCTCCTGTACCCTCCAGGTCTTTCTATCTTCCCCTTCTTTCATGAGATCCCTGCACTCTGCCCAAAGTTTGGTTATGAGTCTCAGCATCTACTTTAATACCCTGCTGGGTAGAGTCTTTCAGAGGCCCTCTGTGGTAGGCTCCTGTCCTGCTCCCTGTTTTCTCCTTCTTCTGATGTCCATCTCGTTTGCTTTCTGGATGAGGAGTGAGTGTCTTACCCAGGGTCCTCCTTTTTGCTTAGCTTCTTTGGGTTTACAAATTTTAGTGTGATTGTACTTTATTATATGTCTAATATCTACTTATAAGTGAGTAGATACCATGCGTGTCTTTCTGCTTCTGGGATACCTCACTCAGGATGACTTTTTCTAGTTCCCACCATTTGCCTGGAAGTTTCATTATTTTCTTGTTTTTAATAGCTGAGTAGTATTCCTTTGTGTAAATATACCACAATTTCTGTATCCATTTCTCAGCTGAGGGACTCCTAGGTTGTTTCCAGATTCTATTACAAATAAAGTTACTATGAACATGGTTGAGCAAATGTCCTTGTTGTATACTTGAGCATGTTTTAGATATATGCCTAGCAGTGGTACAGCTGGATCTTGAGGAAGCACTATTCCTAATTGTATGAGAAAGCGCCAAATTGATATCCAAGTGGTTGTGCAAGTTTACATTCCTACCAGCAGTGGAGGAGGGTTCCCTTTCTGCATATCCTCTCCAGTACATGTTCTCACTTGAGATTTTGGTCTTAGCCATTCTGATGGGTGTAAGGTGAAATCTCAACGTCATTTTGATTTGCATTTCCCTGAAGACAAAGGACGTTGAGCATTTCTTTAAGTATTTCTCTGCCATTCAATATTCTGCCTTTGAGAATTCTCTGTTTAGGCCTGTACCCCATATTTTAATTGGATTACTTGATTATTTGGTGTTTAAATTCTTGAGTTCTTTATATATTCTGGATATTAGCCCTCTGTCAGATATAGGGTTGGTGAAGAACCTTTCCCAATCTCTAGGCTGTTGTTTTGTTCTGACTACAGTGTCCTTTGCTTTACAGAACCTTTTTATTATTAATAATTACAATGTATTCACTTTGTATCAGGCTCTACCCTCCTCCTCTATCATCTCTCAATCCCACCCTCTCTCCCTCTTTCTCCCTATGCCCCCCCCCCTTAGCCACTGATAGGAGAGGTCCTCCTCCCCTTCTATCTGACTCGAGTCTATCAGGTCTCATCAGGGCTGGCTGCGTCATCTTCCTCTGTGGTGTGGTAAGACCACCTTGCCAGGTGGAGGTGATCAAAGAGAAGGCAACCGAGTTCATGACAGTGATTGCCCCTGCTCCCCTTACTAGGAAACCCACAATGAGAGTAAGCTGCCAGGCGATTCTTTTAGAGAATTGACGATGTGGCATAGGTAAGTCCACAACCCATGTTCTTACCGTATCAAAGCCTATGAGCAGGATGATTTTTAGGGGCTTTGAGGATCAATAAAGACTCAAATATTCTATCAGTCTTGAAACTCCCATTTGTCCTGCTAGCCAAGTCGCTTTGGACTTTCATTGAGTGATCATCGTATGAAAGGATTTAGAGTAATTTTATAGTTAGATTCTTTTCATAAACAAACATTTGTGGAATACTTGAATACGTGTGCATTTTTGTCCTAGTTTATGTGAAATCTGGTCAATAATATAGTTTACATCTCAATGGCAGGAAGAAGAACCACTGCAGTTTTTAATGGCTAAGCTGTTCTCTCTGGCATGCCTTTTGTGGTTCACACGTAAAATTAAGAACAGAAAGACGTTCACAAAGACATAGTCCAAGAGATATTATGTACATACAAGTTAGAAAACCCAGAAACTCAGAATAGGTCCCCAATATGTTGTATATTTTTTCAAGTTATAAAATTATACTGCATTTTTTCTTATTCAAAAGGTGGTTTGATCATGGTACAAATTTAAATATTTTCCAAATGGATTACCTACAACAGCCAGTTTTAAATTAAAAATGTCACTTGCCCATTAACTTTGGGATTTTTTTCTGCACTCATATCAGTTAGTGGACCATCATTTATCTTCAATAATATTCACTTTGATTTCTCCCTAATTCTAAGTTCATTTGAAATCGTGGTGTGTCATATTTCAGTCATTTGCTCACACTTTAAAATCTACAGTCACAGTGGCCACAGTGTTATGACCAGTGCTGTCCTACACTGCTGAGCACGGCTGAACAGTGGAGCACAGGGTGCATTACAAATCCACTACTGCTGTTTTCTGTGGGGAAGGAAACATTTCATGAATCTGGTGGCGGCCTTCGGTATGTGGAAGTGTCTGCCCACACGAGCAAACAGCCTGCCCCTTCTTCCATTCCTTATGCTTAGAAAAATCATAACTAAAAATCATTCCAAAGGCTGAGTGTCCTCTGCACACATAACAGTGTTTAAACTAACATACAGAAAAGTAAAATAAAACTCAATAGCTTATAAGAAAAAAAAACTAACACTAGAGTACGCTATTTTTATTTTTTTTTTCTAAAACAAAGCAGCTTGATATTTTCCTCTGATATGTGAGTATTTTTGCATCTGAAACTCTACCCAACACTTAATAGCATGTGATGGAACGTATAACTCTAGCAAACTGAAGGTAAATATAGACTATTCACTGGCAACACACAATCCTAGACTTGAATGAAACTTTTGAACATAAACTAAGGAAAGAAAAAACAAAATGTATTCTTTTTTTCAGTTGTAAAAATGATTACCGTTTTTTATGAAAAATAAAAGATTATAGACCCAACTCTTCATGTTATAAATTTATTTAACTTAAAAATGGGTTTATTTTTTGGTTCTATTGCTCTCATTGTGGAGCTGCTGTCCCCTCCAGGTATTTCTATTTCCCCCTTCTTCCATAAGATTCCCTGTACTCTGTCCAAAGATCTGGGCCCAGGGATCTCTGGAGAGACCAATATTCCAACCAAGGACCATGTATGGAGATAACCTAGAAACCCTGCACAGATGTAGGCCATGGAAGCTCAGTCTCTAAGTGGGTACCCTACTAATGGGAACATGGACCATGTCTGACATGAACTCAGTGCCTAGCTCTTTGATCACCTTCCCCTGATAGAGGAGGAGCCCTACCAGGACACAGAGGAAGACAATGCAGCCAGTCCTGATGAGACTTAATAGGCTAGGGTCAGAGGG
Organism: Psammomys obesus; assembly: GCF_907164565.1. Classification (NCBI taxonomy): domain Eukaryota; kingdom Metazoa; phylum Chordata; class Mammalia; order Rodentia; family Muridae; genus Psammomys; species Psammomys obesus. The sequence goes on along the minus strand of NW_026596962.1, from coordinate 4,746,378 downwards.
AAAGGTAGTAAGACCTCCCCTATCAGTGGACTAGGGAAGGGGCATAGGGGAAGAAGAAGGAGGGTGAGTGGGACTGGGAGGAGATGAGGGATGGGGTACAGCTGGGATACAATGTGAATAAATTTAAAAAATTACAAATGGGTTCATTTGTACAGAGACTGAGTTCTCATAATGTGTGTGCACGCACATGCACATTTCTTAGGTTTTGCAAGTTAGTTATAACTAAATAACGGTATAGCTGCAAGTCCTAGTATCAATACAGTGTGTGCACCATAACCAACCCATTCAAATTCACTAACAAAAGCTAATTGAAACTGAACGGGAATATTTCTCTCAAAACCTTTGAAAGGAGACGTGTGTAGAGAGCAGCACATCAGTGCCTCGCAGTCACGCGCAGAGAGTGAGTTCTGACAGCGCGTCTGTAAGACTCTGCCTGGCAGATAAAACACGCCCACACGTCTGCAGGCAGCAGGCGCTTGTTAAAGAACTAGTGTTAAATTATGCTCCCGTGTCCTCAGACAAATCACGCAGGTGACTGAGCAGGCCTGGGAACGAGGGAGGGGTCCTCCACAGGGAAAAGCACACCAAGGTGTGACCTAGTCAGCCCTGAAAACATGCATATAGGTAGCAGTAAGTAGACTGAGTGTGTGTGAGATAACAATTAGCAGAGAGTGAGCAGCATTAATTAGAAGTATATGGAGGGTTTGGATGGAGAAAAGGGAAGAAAAGTATGTTGTAGTCAAATTATAATATTAAAAATATAAGATATAAAGAAAATGTCAAGTGAAAAATGGAAGTTTGGGGACTATGTCATGCTTTTCCAGTCAAATACCAAGTAATGCTGTTAGTCTCAGACCATCCGACAGAACTCTACATGAAAATCTTCTCAGAAATTCATGGGGCTAGTTGACAAAGACATATACACATCTGTTCTAGTTTTAGTCTGTTGTTGTAGCAAATACAGTGACCAAAGCAAAACTTAGAGGAAAAGGATTTATTTTGCTCACATTCCCTGGCAAGGACCATCACCAATAGAAGTCAGTGCAGGACGCTAAAAATCTTGAAACAGAAACTATGGGAGAATCTGGCTTCCTGGCTTGCTTGCTTGTTGGCTCAGTCTTGGCAAGCATTTTCATACCAGGTAGTAGGGCCTGTCTATGGATGAGGATGCCATGCCCAGTGGTGCTGCATGTTTATATAAATGATTAAGGCAGTTCCTTAGAGAAAAGTTCTAAATTCTATCTGGGCAACTGATCAGTGGAGACTCACTTTTAACTAGACCCTATGCTCTGTCTAGTTTACAAAGCTCTCTAGACATATATGCTATGCATATTATACTGTTTATTAATAGAAATATTGTACAATGTCCTATTCATAACAATTAATGGAGATACACATATAAATAATGCAATGTCAGATTGTACCATAATAATAAAGTTTCTTGCTAAATATGAAACAGGTGTCTTAAGAGTCCCTGATGTTTATGGGCAGTGTCTGGGCTAGGGGACTGGAGTTGGGGGTGCTTCTGCCACCTAGTGGACAGAAGCCTTCGCTGCTGCTGAACACTACACTGTCAGGGAGACTACCCCCAAAAATAAACACCTAGCCATCTTGGCATCACTGAATATTCTACTCTGTGCAGGACATGACACTCGAGTACTTATCCAGCAGGCCATACTACCTCATACGCAGCGATCACGGCCATATTACACCATGGAAAGATCTCTATGCGGACATGGCCATTAAGAGAAAATGTGAAAAAAAAAATAACAATAAAAGAAGTGTGAAACAAAATGGACTTTGGTATCTAAGAGAGAAAAACGTCCAGAGCTCTGGCTGTGGGAAAAATTCTGAACTACATTAAACAAGAGTTAGAAATCCCTTGACAGTTCTTAAAGAGAAAGATTACCTGATTAAGTATTCATTTAAATAAAATCACCATACTTAATGTGTTTTTAATGCAATGTGAAATAAAAGAGGCAACACAGTTTAAGGTAATGACCAGCGTGACAGATGAAGTTACTTGGTACGCACGCAGTGGTGTAACAAAGAAGAAGCAAAGTGAAGAACTTCTGTACATATTTGTGGTGAAAACTAAGACTTAGTCACTGGTTTGGGTGCAGTGTTTACACAGAAAAATCAAGCTACCAAAGCATGAATTGGTAATGTTTTTCCGTGTTTTAGCTAAAGGGACTGCAAACCTAACTCTGACGTGGTAGATGTCAGAGATGGAAAAGCAAATACTGGAGTAAAACTCAGAGAACTTTCCTCAAGAGAACACAGGCGTATTCTGGTCGTGGTAAGGATAAATGTGCTCACAAACGACAGGTGTAAGGAAAGACAGGTGTCTATAACGAAGGCCTTAAAACTGTAAGCATTTGTCTTAGGAGAGGATGAAATGTAAAAAATATCTGGGTCAAAGGAAGTATGTAGAAAAGACTCTGACTCAGAGAAAGCAAACAAAAAGATGACGTCAGGAAGGAGACAGGGCTGCTGCTCTGAGCTGCTCGGCTGCTCAGCTCCGGCTTGGATGCAGGCATCTCTAAGTCTTGCCGCATGGTAAGAGCCTGTGTTTTTGTGTCCAGGATTTGCATACATCAAGACAGAAGATCATGTGATTTTCCATGTATCATCTTAAAACACATAAATAACACCTATATACTGATGCACACAGTATAAACAACCAATAACAACAACAAAAACAAGACAGTCTAAAAACCCCCAGGCACGGAAAATTATTTCTGGTAATCATTTCTATAAATATCTTTATATATTAAAAAATTTTAAATGAGATTTAAAGTATCTGTTCTTATTTGAGATCATAAAAATTAGACCTTAAGAAGAGACAGCACCTGAAATTTTAAAAACAAATTTGCTCAATTTTGCTCAAGGAATTAAAGAACAGACAGACAGAAAGTTTATACAATATTTTGCATGAATAAAATATTACAATGAGATTACTAAAGAAAAAAGTCATAAATTTGAAAAAGGACAAAGAGGATTCATAGATGGGATTGGAGGAATAAAATAGAAGGGGGGATGATTTAATTGTATTAAAATCAAACATAAAAATTAAAGAGAGAAATACATAAATCATGTACAGGTACACTGTGCTAAAATTAGGAGATGCTGATATAAATGAGAGTTTCAGAGAAACAAAAAATATATCATCAAAACTGTGGCTTATCTCTCACAGAAAGAGTGAGGGCCAAGAGGCAAAGCAATAATTCTATAACAGTTCAGGATATAAACAACTGTTGACCCAGAATTGCTCAGCCAGAGAAATTATCTTCATAAAGTTGAGATGAAATAAAGACATTCCAGAAGAAGAAAAGCGGAGGGGGTTTAACACGATTCTATTTTCATCAAAGGAACTCATAAAGGTTTGCTTTGCAGTGAATGGATTTCTCCAGTAAAAGTCTCAGTGCAAAAACACTGATGAGGACACAGCACAAGTCCTGTGGTGAACACAGATGAACACTTTACTTTTTAATGGAAACAAAGCTTTTCAATTTTTACCATATTAAATACTACAGCATATATAGTGTCGGGCAGAAGAAATACATATAGACAGAATGAATGCTACAGTTTTTCAGTTGGGTTTGAAGAAGAAATTGAATCCCCATTGAGAAAAACTAGTGTGTACACATTTAAGTCATACCGTGTCAAACATGGCTGATAATATTTAAGTTACTACAAAAATACATCTATTCACAAATGAATAATTACAGATAGAAGTAGCCAAGGAAACTAACATGCCAACAGTACATCAACATGTAAGTTGCACGAAAATGAAACCAAATTAACTAGAAATAATAATGTTTTAGAAACAAATGAAAGCCAAAGCAATCAAGGTGTTCACTAACTATCCCACCAGATCCAAGCGCAAGTTCCTTCTCTACCGTCCGCAGACAGGCCAGTTTCCACCCTTTCGGTGAGTCTATGTCCACAGGCCCTCTCCTTTTAGGGGCGTGGGGAGGCTTACACAGCAGTCAGCTTCTTCCGTATCTCACGCCCACATACAAGCCCTTCCTCCCAAAAGTAATGATTCATTAAAAACATTTTCTAGAATACGGCACATCTCACTCCAGAGTTCTGTAGAGCTTGGCCTTTGATACATGTGTCTGACATGGGCTGAGAAAACAATTGTGTGAGGTCAGTCACGAGACCCTCCCTCGGTGAGGACGGGGATGGCAGGCGTTCTCTGGGAACACATTTGACGTATGTTCGAGCAGGGGAAAGGGAGCGGCACGGTCCGAAGGATTGACCCAAGGACTTAGGAAGGAAGGATGAACAGAAAGTCATAAAGCACCTGTTAGTAACCATACATAAATGTTTTGACAATGATTTTTTTTCATACAATATATTTTGATCTTAGTTTCCTTCTCCCAAATTTTCCCTGATTCCACTGACTCCTTACCTGTCCAACTCCATGCTCTTTTATTCTCTCTCTTTAGAGAAAAAAAAATGGCAAATAAATTTTAAATAATCTAAAAGGAAAAGAAATGTATACATGTATACAATAAAAGCACAAAATTTGAAAACATAATATGCAAATAAAAGCAAGAAAAAAAGACACAGTAACATAATGAATGCCCAAACACAGCCAGTCATATAAGACAGAATACCATTAAATTAGTTCATTCTGTGTTGACATGGGCCCTAATCTTATGTTGGTTAAAATACCAACTGAGACACCAATTAGATTCTTTGAAAATGGGTTTCAATTGGAGATAAATTTTTGGTGAGGCCTGGGAACTTGTGTCTACCTCCCTGTCTTAGATCTAAGAATACATTTGGCTTAGATCTAAGCCTTGTGCATACTGCTGCATTCTCTATGATTTCATATAAGCAGCAGTACTGTTCTCTTCAGAAGACACTCTCCTGGGTGTCACCCATCCTCTCTGACTCTTTCAATCTCTACCTCCTTTTCTGCATAGCTACCTCAGCTCTGAAGGGAGGTGTTTAATGAAGACATCCCATTTAGGACTTACTGTGACACATTTCCTCACTCTCTGCGCTTTCAGCTTCCATTTTGCATGTTAGTTGCCTTCTTTAGTAAACATTATTGATGTTGGTCATAAAGAAAAGGACTAATTTCAAGAAACAATAATAAAAGCCAGAAGAATAGGTCTGCTACAGAGCTGCATCTCTTGAAAGAACGGCAGGGTAAATTCCAGGAGTCAGTCTTAAGAATGGACTCTACCTCCTGCCATCACAAATTTCAGACAGTGAATGGAGCACTCTGATAGGACAACAACAGAGAGTGTATTTTCAGAAACTGATGTGTCTGAAAAGACACCACCATGACTGTTGCTCACAGGAATCTCCTCCACCTTTCAAAACACTGAGAAATAGTTGATGGTTACTTGTTAAATAACATAACTCATCATTCTGATGTCTGAAGAAGAGGACATATTTTCTGGGATAATTATAGACTGATGCAATTTCAAACTCAAGCCAAACCTGTGTCTAGCTACAATATATTTAGGCATGGCATCTTAGCTAAAGTAGAATAATATGAAGGAGCTTTAGAATGATCAATGAGTTAGTAATACATTCTGTTTATCCCAGTCTGAGAAGGGGATCAGAAAGTTTTCAAAAGTATGGAAAGGGTTATAACACACATTTGCAGTTGCCCAAGTGACAAATCCCATGCACAGAGCCAAGAAACAAACAGGCGTTTTATTCTGATTGCCATATTGAGAAAAAAAAAAGCAAATACTGAAATGGATCCTCCATGGTGAGATGAAGATTCAATTAGAAACACAAGAGGCCATTAGAATGATACCTTGAAGGCAAGGCAGGAAGGTCTACATAATTTCAGGCTGAAAATGTGTAATAATTGTGTTGGTTTCAGTGATCAGGCACAGATTTAGAAAAGCAGCAACCACTGTCACCCTACCAGCATGAGAGAAGGTTCATAGGTGTCTGGGAATAATTAGACAGTTCACATGCTAATATTTCTAAACATTTTTTTTTTAATGAGCAGCGATGGCTGAGAAAGAAAATAAGTTAGGAATCTGGACATTAAAAGAATAATTGAAAACAAAGAATATTTATAAGGTAAACAAGACATGCCAAAATAACATGTCTGCAATACAGGAAATCACAATGAGAACTGCAGTATTTTTTCATTTACACTTAATTATGAGCATGGCACATAAAAATTTTGTTGTAGTGGACTGGGTGTTCAGTGCAGTTCAATGGTAGAACATTTGTACAACAAAAGTAAACGTCCTCATTATTTTTACTGCCAGACTCACAAAAAATAGAATAAGCTACAAACAGATATTGACACTGATGAAATTACGGGGAATATATGTAAATAAAACATTTTTATTAAATGACAGGAAAATATAAAGTTAAACGTGATTTTCAGGTTGAGAATAGAGAAATTGGGGGTGGAGAGATGGGTCGGCATTGGACAGCATTCTGCTCTTGCACTGTGGCAGAGCTGAGTTCCAGCACCCATGCCCTGTAGGTAACAACCTGTGTAGTTTCAGCTCCAAGGATGTGATGCCTCCTCTCTCCACCGGCACATACACACATGTGCAAATACCCAAGAAGATAAGCAGCTAGACAGGTGTACGCTAAACTCAAAGGGAAACAGAAAATGAAATACCTGAGGAAGGATTTATACTGGTAGAACTCAGTAAACCCCAGGCTCAGTCCAAAGACTGCAGCAATCTGGATGAAGGAGCATTTGCCTGTAATCCATGCCCCAGGAAGTGGAACGCACAAATCTGGATGTAGGAGCATGTGTCTGTAGTCCTCCTTTCGCCTAGATGTGGGAGCACATGTCCTGCATGCTTCTAGTACTGCATGTGTCTCTACTCCTGCATGTGTAGGTGTAGCAGCATGTGTCTGTAGTCCTGCGTGTCTGGATGTAGGAGCATGTGTCTGTAATCCAGCACCAGGAGCTGGAAACAGCAGTCAAAAGCTCATTACTGTCCCCTGCTAGACAATGAGTGGGGTACATCAGATGTGTTTTCAGAAACCCAAGGAAGAAAGATAAATAGATAAATGGGAATATGTATATGAATGATGGAATAGAAGTCATTTCTATGCCATTGGAAAAAAATCGATAATGAATACAAAACGTGAAATAGCAAAAATATTTTAAACAAAACATCTAGTAATTTCTTCACTGAAACTTGATATATTAAAATACATAATTGTAATTAGTTTTTTGTTTACCCTCTCATATATTATTGCTGTTTTTCCTCCCTCCTATCTACCTAATCCACTATTCCTCTATTTTCCTTTAAAAAAGAGTGGGACTCCCTGGGATATCCACCAATCATGGCATATCAAGTTGTTATAGTACTCCATGTCTCCCTTCATATTAAGGCTGAATGAGGCAGCCTAGTAGGAGGAAAAGGATCCCAGACGTAGGCAAAAGAGTCAGAGACAGCTCCTACTCCCACTGCTAGAAGTCAGACAAGATAGCCAAGCTACATGGCTATAACACGTGCAGAGGGCCTAGGTCAGACCATGTGGGCTCCGGGTTAGCAGTTCGGTCTCTGGGGGCCCCACAGGCTCTGCTTAGTTGATTCTGTGGTTTTTCATGTGGTGTCCTCAACTCCCTGGCTCCTACTGTCCTTCCTTGCCATCTTCTGTAGGATTTCCCATGCTCCACTTTATGCTGGCTGTAGGTCTCTGCCTCTGTTTCTATCAGTCACTTGAGGGAGCCTATCTGATGGTGATTATGCCAAGCCCTGTCTATGAGTATAGCAGAATATCATTAGGAGTCATTTACTTGCCTTCCCCATCCCCGGTCATGTTTTGTTCTCTCCTAGGTCTCTGGGATATACAGCCCCTGTTTCCTGCACCTCCACCCCTGTAGTGTCAGGGGTGTGCTCTCCCTCCTGGCATGGTTCTCAAGTTGGATCAGTCATTGGTTGGTCACTTCCGCAAGGTCTGTGCGTCCTTTACACCAGCACATCATAATGGCAGGCAAATTACAGGTTTTATGTAGGTTGGTGTCTCAATGCCTCATCCTGGTTACAGGAGATAGAAAGTTCAACGTCAGGGTTCCCCATTACTAGGAGTCTTTGCTAGGGCCACTCTCAAGGATTCCTCAGAGCTTCCGCTGCACCAGCTTTCTGCCTTGCACTGGAATGCCTCCTAATTCCAGCTGTCTCTCCCTCCATCTTACCCCTGCTGGATTCCTCCTGTTTCCATCCCCACCTGGCCCCATCCACCCACAAAATGATTACATTTCCGAATAGCGGCTGAACATCATTATAGTCATCAGTGGTATTCAAAGGTGAATAAAGAGATGTTACTAAAAACTCAGCATGAAAATCTGGACCCACGATTGGACTTAAAATGGCCAAGGAAGTCAAAGTCTAAAATACTTAAAACTTTCCTGGTATATAACTTGAGTAAATGTAGAACCAGTGATTAATAAAAATAAAATTAGAGTTTGAATTCTTCTCAAAATTAAATCCCAAGCCTGCATGGTGTCACTAATAAAAATGCTTATGAATAGTTTAAGAATATCCCCTCATGAACACAGCCTCTTTCAGGCAACACGTGATATTTCCCAGTTTTCTTTGTGAGGTGAATTATGAGGTTAGCATTATTTTCTGTGTAAGTCAATATTCTAAAAAAGGAAATCAATAGGTTAAACTGTATGAAATCTCTATGAGCCTTATAAAAATGCCTCATATGATTTCTAAAATGAGATGTCCTTGATAAGCTGCGATCCAAGAAGGCCAGGAGTTTAATTTCGTTCAAGTATAAAGACCTCTTATTCAAGATCTTGGATGTCTGAAGATAAGACAGGTGTTCTAGCCAGAGAACAAAGAAGGAACACGCCATTCATTGTGATAGGATTCTCCATGTACTAGGCGATGCCTACCCATGCTAATTAGGGTCAATCTCAACATAATCTACCAATTTCTATGCTGATACTGGTTGCGTAAACCATCAACAGTTCCCACAATTGCTCTCTTAAGAGTTATTGAGGGTCCTTTATCCCTCTATAGTGACACATAAACTTAATTATAACACAACAGCTTGAAGCCCATGTTCGAAAAAAAGGAAGCAGACAAATATTCTTAAGAACATGAAAAAAGTCAATGAACTGACAGATAAAGTTTATGCATGTTTACTAAAATAACATACAACAGCCAACTAGAGTGCGCCTCGAAATAAGAAGCTTTCCATTCAGAGTTAATCAACTTAATTCCTATTATTAATTGGAAAATACACTTGACTTTATTAATCAGTATGAAATAATACCATTTGATATTTCAATACAGGTTAATGATAAAAGCCTCTCAGCACATAGTCATTAAAAAGTAACACAAAGCATCAATCAAAGTACGGGCAATCTGGTGCTTGACGGTGAATGAGGGAATGACTTCACTAGTGTGGCACTAAGTCCAGGTTGTTCCTTCTCATCATCGTATCCACCTGAGATGGTGAGGCCACACCAGTGATGTAAGGCATGAAAAAGACATAAAAGATGTACTCATCAGAAAGGAGAGGAGAACCTCCCCTATCAGTGGACTTGGGGAGTGGCATGAATGCAGAAAGGGGAGGGAGGGTGGGATCAGGAGGGGAGGAAGGAGGGGCTTATGGGGGGATACAAAATGAATAAAGTGTAATTAATAAAAAATTATAAAAAAAGACGTACTCATCATAAAAGAAGTGCTAACATTGTTCAAATTACTAGACAAAATTGCTATGTAAAATATCTAAGGCATCAATAAAAATATCATAAACCTAATAATTGAAAATGGAGTCTACTGAGCACATTTGAAAGACTCTAACTAGCAGTGTTTTCAAAGCAAAGACTCATGACCAAACCTTTGGCAGAGCACAGGGAATCATAAGAAAGAAGGGGAGTTAGTCTGATGAGGAAAGGATAGGAGCTCCACAAGGACCAAATATATCTGGGCACAGGGTCTTTTCTGAGACTGACATGCAACCAAGGACCATGTATGAATGTAACCTAGAACCTCTGCTCAGATGTAGCCTATGGTAGCTCAGTAACCAATTGGTTTCCCATAGTGAGTGGAGCAAGGACTATTTCTAACAGGAACTCAATGACTGGCTCTTTGACTTCCCCACCCCCCAAGGGAGGAGCAGTCCTGTTAGGCCACAGAGGAGAGCTTTGCAGCCAGTCCTGAAGATACCTGATAAAACAGGATCAGATGAATGGGGAGGAGGTCCCCCCTATCAGTGGACTTGGCAAGGGGCAGGGTGGAGATGAGGGAGGGAGGGAGGGACTGGGAGGGAATGAGGGATCGGGACATGGCTGGGATACAGAGTTAATAAAATGTAACTGATAAGAAAAAAATAAAATTAAAAAAAAACAACAACAACAACAAAAAAAAAAAAGAAAATGGAATGTGTTCAGGATACATAAAAGGTCAGCATACAAAAATCAATTATATATCTGCATATTAGAAATAATCTATTAATACTCAATTTCTGAAACCAGTATCATATATAAACCAGCCCTTGAAAGAAAATGGAATAATTGAGTTCTTTTCCAACGAAACTCACACAAGATCCATGTCCTAGAATACTTACAAAATTCTGATGAAATAAATCACAGAAAGCTTTTGTAATTAGAGAGACCTTCAAGGTTCATGAGTTATAAGATTCAGCACAGAAACTCTCAAAATCCCACTTGAGGCAATAAATTTAATTACTATCAAAATTCTAGCATAAAAATTTTTGTAGCTGTAGTCAAACAGTTGTAAATGTTTTATGGATGGGAAAGGTAGTCAGAACAGCCAAGACAATTTTCAAAAGAAGAATTAATTTTGGGGCTCTCATTGCCCAATGTTAAGGCTTCCTCTGAAGCTATTGTAACCCGGCCAGCGTGAAGCTGGAGAAGGATGCGCCGGAGAATCAAGAGCACAGAACGTGGTCCCAAATAGACTCACAGACACCGCTCAGAGCTTCCTGTAAAGCTGACAAAATTCTTTCAATTTAGAAAGGATAAATGTTTCAACATTTATTTTAGAAAAAAATAGACATTTATCTACCAAAACGTGATAACCAAAAACTTAAGTGGCAGTCCCCAGGCAAAAATTACCTCAAAATACATTAAAATAAGAGTGAAACTGTTAAACTTTTAGAATAAAGTAATAAGAAGGACACATTATAGAGTGATTCAGGTAAAATATTTTTAGATTTGAAAAGTAGTGTGTGACTGAAACATTAAAAACCCACTTTAACTGTGGTTTTATAAAAATTAAAAATATTTGCTAAATAGAATATACTATTGAGAGAATGAATACTTGATTTAAGCATTATAAAGACAAGTTTGCAAAGCACTTGTTGAAAAACTAATCCTAGCCATATGTAAACTAAAAAATTAGTACTAAAGAAGAAGTGACATTAAAAGTCTGTTATATACTTGAATAGACGTCATGACTAAGAAGATAAAGAAAATGAGAACATGATAATTATGTCTCCAGGGACAGATCATAGAACAAGAGCACTTCCTTCTTTGCTCTTGTTCAGTACACAGACCCCATGTAGAAACACTCACAATTAACTTTAATTCCAATTTTGGGAATCTGACATTTTTGCTTGCCTCCTACAGACAAATGGTCACACAGATGCAATCTCATATACACAAATAAAAACAAGTGTACATATCAGTAAGAATCCACGTTAAATCATGCTAAAATATCCCACCACAAACCTAACAATGTGGTTAAAATAACAGACAATCCCAAAAGCAGACAGTTATCAAAGAAACTTTCAGAGAACTGGCAAGATAGAAGGTTAGATCACCCTGTGACATTCTTTAGCTGATGATTTAGTTAGTTATGGAAAACATAAACTACCACTTACCACAATAACCACTCTAATAGGGTGTATTTCCATATGTATCAAAAACTGCCCCTGAAAATACATACGCCACTATTCACTGATGCTCCAGTCATAGCCACTGATTTTGAACGGGACACTAATCTTTCAGCACAGGGCTGGCTCACCAGGCAGTGGTATGTCCATGTAATAGAAGACTCTTCAGTTATTGATGGGACTTCTTCGGAGGTCTGCACACAGCATTGATATGGTAATGGTGCTCAACAAAGCTGACTTCGTGGGCATACACACAGCATGAATGGATGCTAATATTAAATGGAAAGAAAGGAAACAGTTTTGAAAATCTACACATTGTGGCCTTCAATTTAAATGCAATTCTCAAAATATTACCAGTGTTACAAAACAAACAAACAAACAAATATCATAATATACTGAAATGAGAATAGATAACTGCATTTTAAATTGATGGAACTATTCTGGATCCTTAACTGTTATCATTTCCACAAATATCATTTTTTGTTTTAATGTGTTTATGGATGGTTACAAGTCAACCCTATTGTTTAGTTATTTGAAAATATAGTTAAGTTGTGCATGCAAATGCACCTTAGCAGTATTTGTTTTTCACTGTCAGGCTTGCTTTGCATACTGTGATATCTCTAAGACGTATTCATGACACTGTACATGACTGGAGATTCTTAGTGAATAAAGCTGAGTGACATTCCACTTATAAACATGTCATTCCTTCTCTGTCCATCCATCTACCTATGGAAATGTCTGAAGCAGAACGTAAAATGGTGGCTGTGAGGAGGCAGAGGCCCTTATCTCCTCAACCTCCAGTTATTCAATTAGGATAAAGCTTCAGCTTAAAAAACTACTTAGGTCTAGGGTCCTGCTGCTTCATGTAGCTCCTATCATCCTTATGCAAGTTGTAAACTGTGCATAAAAATTCATGACAAGGAGGCTGAAAAGTCAGCTCAGGTGTTAAGGTACCTGACTTCTAAGCATGAGGACATAAGTTCATCCCTCACCACTCACAAGAGGCAGGAAGAATTTTCTCAGTTCAAGGCTAGTAAGGTCTACACACAGCTGCCTGGCATCTACTGTCCCAGTAGAGCAAATGATGACTTCCACAGATTCTTAGTTAAAAAGTATCACACGAATATGTTATCAGTCTATGCTTAGCCTTGAAATTTCACAACTCAGGCCCCCACTGTCTGTATTTCCTTAAATCTTCTCTTCTACTTACTGTCACAGAATCAACCTTATCGTCCTCTGACCCAAAGTTTTTGAATCCTCCCATGATCATCAGCTTCTCCCCTGCAGTAACTCAATCCCTGCTACCAGTTTTTGTTCAGCTTGGGTTTTGTTTTGTTTTCTCCTGTTAAACAATAACTAAAAGTGGTATGGTACAGTCAAGAGTTTATTTGGCTTATAGGTGACAGTCCATTACTGAAGAAAGCCATAGCAGGAACACAAAGCAAGCATCTGAAGGCAGGAACTTAAGCGGAAACCATGAAGGACTGCTTGCTTGCTTACTGGATTGTATTCCAGGGCTTGTTCAGCTCTCATTCTCATACAGCCCAGGCACATGTGCCCAGGAACGGCACCACCCACACTGGGCTTGAGGCTTCTGTATCAACTAGCAACCAAGAGAATGCCATGGAGGCATGCCCAGAGTTCAAAGCAATGGAGGCAGTTACTCAGATGAGGCTTCCTCTTCACAAGTTTGTCACACTGACAGAAACGCTTAGCTATCACATGTTCCCCGCAGCAAGAGCTTTCACTCCACAGTCTCCTGTACCTCAGACTCCAGGGGACCCAACTCTCTCATCTAGCTTCTATGAATACTTGTGTTTTCTGGTACTCATAAATTTATGCACACACACACACACACAAACTATGAACAATTCTGTTTTTTAATAAATGACATCATTTTTAAAAAAGCATTTGAACTTTTAAAGAAGTGTTTGAACATCTTTTATTTTGCTCTTTGAAATTGTAGTCACTTGAGTACTCAAACCAATATACAAGGTACTATAAAATAAAGACGCTAAAGATTAAAGTACGTTTTGTAATAAATGTGCAGTGACATAGACAGTAAGACAGATGTGAGAGCTCATGTTTGGAATGCCAGAATGGGATATAGGCTGAGTTAGGAGGGCTGTCGTGAGCTGTGGGGTACAGAGTGGGTTCCAGACTAGCCTGGGCTATAAAATAGTCCACAAATAAATAAATAAATAACTGCATTTGAAAACTAATGACAGCTTTTTTGCACCCCTTTTATCCTTTGTTTTTTCTGAGAGCTGCAGAAAGCCTGGTAATGACTAACTGTATTATCTTATACTGACCAATGGAAAAACTAAAACTAACTGGAGTAGTTTCAGGAAGTCTGTTTCTTTTAAAAAATTGAACATGAAATGCATTTTGATCTGCACAGGTTTTTATTTTTCCCCTCATTTTCCATTTCAAAAGTTCCAGATGCCTTTTCATGTTCCATCCCATAGCAGGCAGCCTCAGATGTGTTCCATTTTAGAATTGTGAGGAACTTTGAATGCCATTATTCAAAGCAAAATGGAATGAAGTTGAGAATTATCAATGAACATGAGGTGAAAGAAAAGTGTTTCAGAGGAAAACCTGTGTTGATTTTTTTTCCTCAAAAACGTATTCAAAAGTGTCTCAAGTGGCGTGACCTCACTATCCGCAGGGCCCAGGCCTTGGACTTGGACCTACAGCCCTTCAGGACTCTCCAGATGTACAGTCGGTGTTGACTTGTATTTGACCTCAGGCTCTTTCCTCTTCCAACAAAGCACAATGGTTCTGACAGACAGGGTGGGATGAGCACAGTCTCTACAACCTGGCCTGCAGGAATTCGTTCACAATACTTGTCTATGTTCACTAAAAAATATGAGAGTATATTCAAAAAAGCACTGTGTCTTTTGCTGAACAGACACCTCCTTAGCCGGCATTTGGCTCTCAAGGAGGCCTTGTTCCCAAGCCACAACATGGTATTTTATATGTTCTTAAGTAAGATAAAGTAGCTGACTTGACACTGTCAATTACATGGTATCTGAAGAAAGTAGGCATGACTATAAGAAATGTACATGAGGAGAGTTTTGCATGGAAGTTTCACTGCACAGTTCTGGTAGAGTATGACTCAAAAGTGAGCTGATGAGGATAATATTTTTTAATCTGATTTAGGCCTGCATTGGGAGTAGCCATCAAAAGGGGAAAAGCACCCTTATATGAGTTTCTTCAAAACTGAGAAGAAAAATACCTCTCAGTATTCAGACTTGCAGGCAAATGGTGGGATCTAGAAAAAATCATTCTGAGTAAGGTATCCCAGAAGGAGAAAGACACACATGGTATATACTCACTCATATAGACCTGTAAGATATGATAAACATAATGAAATCTATACACCTAAAGAAGATGAACAAGAAAGAGGACACAGGGTAAGATGATCAATCCTCGCTTAGAAAGACAAATGGGATGTGCATTGGACATAGGAGAAAACAAGTAACAGGCCAGGAGCCTACCACAGAGGGCCTCTGAAAGACTCCACCTAGCAGTGTATCAAAGCAGATACTAATATTCATAACCAAGCCTTCGGCAGAGTGCAGGGAATCATATGAAAGAAGGGGGAGTTAGTATTATATAGAAAGGATAGGAGCTCCACAAGGACCAAATATATCTGGGCACAGGGGTCATTTCTGAGACTGACACCCCACCAAGGACCATGTATGGATATAACCTAGAACCTCTGTTCGGATGAAGTCCGTGTTAGCTCAGTAACCAATTGTGTTTCCCTTAGTAAGGGGAACAGGGACTATTTCTGACATGAACTCAATGGCAGTCCCTTTGACCTCCCCACCCCTCAAGGGAGGAACAGTCCTGCTAGGCTACAGAGGAGGACTTTGCAGCCAGTCCTGATGATACCTGATAAAACAGGGTCAGATGAAAGGGGAGGAGGTCCTCCCCAATCAGTGGACTTGGAAAGGGGCAGGGAGGAGATGAGGGAGGGAGGGTAGGATTGAGAGAGAATGAGGGAGCAGGATACAGCTGGGATACAGAGTTAATAAAATGTAACTAATAATAAAAATTAAAAATATAAAAAATAAAAATGAAAGTTGACATAGAGGAAAACTCAAAAACTTGTCTTGCTTTAACACAACGGTTCTCAACCTGTGGGTCGTGACCTGTTGGGGTCAAATGACCCTTTCACTGGGGTCATATATCAGTCTATCCTGCATATCAAAAACTTACGTTACAATTCATAACAGCAACTAAACTACTGTTATAAAGTAGAAATAAAAGTGATTTCATTGATGGGGATCAGCACAACATGAGGAACTGTATAGAGGGTCACAGCATTAGGAAGGTTGAGAAACGCGGCCTTCACATGAAAGCTACCGTTATTTCTGAAGTCAATGAACTGAGAAGAATATGCCTAATAGGCCATGAGTGGTTATGATAATAATCTTGATGATAGCTAAATTTAATAATAAATACTAATATGCATGTGGAAATGGTTTAAACTGTAGGAGTCAGTGGAGCAAGGAGTTTGCTGTGACTCTCAGAAGCTACATGCATAAAGTATCACCAGGAAGACTGACCAAACATGAGCTGGACATGGCCATCATCAGTGCCATGCCAAAGTAGACAGGAAAAAGACCACAGAGCCTCAACCTTACATAAAATGATAGGCGGTTGAGTGGGGCCAAGAGCAGGAGGAATGGCCTTACCCTGCAAAATCACTGCAATTGTTTGTCCAGTGTTAGGTAGTCAGCCCTGGAAACACACCTACAGGTAATAGTTTATCCAAGCAGGTAATATCTAGAAAGATGTATGTATACACATAGGCATATGTTTATGTATGCATGCAATAAATTAATGAAATGGTAGCCATGGACTTGGCGGAGAGAAGGGAGAGGCATGTGAGAGAACCGGCGCCATCTTGTAATGGCGGGAGTGGCTCCCGACATCTTTTCGGCACCACTTGTCACGCGCAGCCCTCGCCGATAAGGACGACGCAGCAACAACGGATTTGTCCAGCAGCAACTTTATTGTGAGGCTCTTAACAGCAGATGGAGAAGGACCTCGAACCCTGTGTGCGTTCTGCTTAAGTAGCCAGCAGGGTGACTTGTT
>NW_026596962.1:4702847-4724428 GCF_907164565.1 Psammomys obesus | reverse complement strand
GCAGGAAACCGGCGCCATCTTGTAATGGCGGGAGTGGCTCCCGACATGAGAGGGTGGAGAGGCAAGAGGGAAATGTGACAAATTCATTATACACTCAAAAATAAAATAATTCATTTCTTCATCACAGTTTTTAAACAACGTGCTGTGAGTACTGGGCCTTGCATACATAAACCAAAGAGTGGATTCTATAAGAAGGAAACAATGTTTCTCAGGACAAACTCTGCCTCTGATAATTTCCTACCTTGGTAAGCAAAGACTAATATCCTTAAGCAGCAGGAGGAGGACATCAGCTTCAGAGTTCATCAAGATTAAACTTCTCCAGGAAATCAAAGGACACTCCTGAAGTCCAGAAGGGCTTTATTCCCTTAAATGGCTCTAATGAAGGATCTAGGACCAAAATTAGTTAAAAAAAAAAAAAAAAAAAGCATACCGGACACTTTACCTCCTCGATGGAAAGAACAACCTCCCAGAAAGTAATCTGACTCCCTTCTTTCTCCCGTAAATGTGGACACAGATGGAAGGTTGGCAATGACAGTGATTTCGTCCCCGGAAGAAGTAGCTGTCAGTGGGAGCTGACGGCACAGAGGAAACAGAGAGTTGTATGACACTGTTGAGTGCAGGGTTGAGCTGTCTCGCTGCTCTCTGCAGTCATTTTATGAAACAAAAATAGATAGGAGTTCTTGCCTGACTCTTAAATATAGCATAGGTAAAAGGCATACTTCTTTATATTTGTAATTGTTCAATTACATTTTCTGTTAGTATACAATGGAGGGGTTCATTTGTGCTGCTGGTATACATGTCACATTTAATTGAATGACACTCTGTAAGATGGGAACTTCTTGGCCACAGCAGCATCTTTAAATCGCTTTGCCATCAAGTACATCATCTCTAGTGGTGTGTCTGCTAAAGCCAAACTTGCTGCTGGAATGATAGACAGCACTAATTCAGGGAACTTGGAAGGCAGCGGTCTGCAAACAAATTTTGAGGGAGGTGGCAGGTGCTTTTCCATTATTGCAGCAAAAGACCTGCAGAAAAAAATCACCATGAAGATGTAATTTGATGTACGTTTTCAGAAGTTTCAATTCATTGGTATCTGGTACAGTCATTTCCAAACTGTGGTAGGAAAGGGGATCATGCTAGGGAAAAGTGGTGGCGTAAAGCTGCCCACATGATGGAGGTGGGGAAGCAGAGAGTGCTGGAAGACAGACCAGGAAGGTGGCGGGAAACTGGAGCTAATGAACTGGTGCCAACTAGATGTGCAATATTCAACTGTATTTCTGTGTCTGTTCCATAGAGCACACAGGAATTACTGACCCACTGTTGGCTCTTTCAGAGAACCCAGACACTGGGAGGAAAAAGAAATCTTATATTCTGTGTGTCCTTCACCACAACAGTGGGTGCTGGCATTAAGGTAAAAAGGCACATGATGTTCTGCAAACAAGACACCATACTCAGTGTCAATCCATTCAGAGAGGCCTGGATCTCTACGCTGGGACAAAGAAACTTTTCTAGAAACAAAATAAGAAATAACCTATTATATTTAAAATTTACTTCCACTTTCTGTTCTACTAGATCTCTGTAATAACATCAGCAATATTGTTATAGTTTTCAGTAAATATTTCTCATCATAATTACTATGCACACATATTTTAGCCTCTATGACAGCTGTATGTATCTTATATTTTGTGTGTGTGTGAGAGAGAGAGATGGAGAGAGTATGTATTTGTATGGATGTGTGTATGAGTGATTGACCAGGAAACGAGGTACTAAAACAAAAAAAGATGCTGTCTCATCCTCTTCGTTCCTTTCCAGTGTCTCTAGAACCATTCCCTTGTCTGTTTGTAGGGAGCCCTGTACTCCATTAACATCTTCTCTGGGTCATTTATTGAAGTTATAACTCAAGGCAAACCACTTATGTTTCAAAATTGTCATATGTGAAATGTGATAAAAATGAGTCTAATAATATAAAGCATTAAAACTTCATCTTAGGACTAAAATTTCCTATTTTTACTTAGAATAAAAATCCCTTCCCTGATGCATGCCTATACTTTTTATGTTTTGTGTGTCCATCAAGTTTTATCACTTATTCGTGTGACATTGCTTTACTATTATAACATTTTCAGCATCAGCCGCAGTATTTTTGTTATGTAAGGAAAAGCAATAACCTTACATAACATGGACCTCAGACATCCTCAATAACCACACACTTTCTCTTCCTTGAAATGAACATCTCCAGTGCTCTGACACCATCAGTGCTAAAGTCACAGTCTTTCATTTTCCTTGCAAATGACATCTAACTGATTCACCCGTTTTCTTTACATATATGCCTTTTATGGGACCAGTGAATTTCAATGAGAATTCTAATAATCCCTAAGTATTGTTATTATATTTGCTTTGCTACATGTTTGGTGTGCCCATGAATGGTCTGGGAGAGAGATCCTTATCGTTTGTTCTT
This sequence comes from Psammomys obesus, assembly GCF_907164565.1. Classification (NCBI taxonomy): domain Eukaryota; kingdom Metazoa; phylum Chordata; class Mammalia; order Rodentia; family Muridae; genus Psammomys; species Psammomys obesus. The sequence goes on along the minus strand of NW_026596962.1, from coordinate 4,721,973 downwards.
CAGAATTTGAGGCATATTGCAAATCTGATTTATTACTGACATTTATGTATGGAGTGTTTTTCGGGAAATATTATATAAAACTATTGTAAATAATTTCTAATTTTCCTTATTTATTCATGTATTTTATGGTGCTTCATAATTTCCCACCTAGTCAGTTTTATAGGGAAACAATAAGACTGAAATAATCTTGTAACAGTAACATTGAAATATTTGTGCAATCACACCACTAATAACCTTGTCAAATGTCTTTGCAAATATAGTCTATATGGCTTTAATATTAGCATTGTTTTCTCTAAGTTAAGGTTAGAACACCGAGGATGCCATTTAAAAAACTGTAGATAACTATTGAAGGAAATGGAACAATATACTGCCAAAAGTTGATGCTTTTAAGTGTATAAATACTGTAGTTTCTTTGTAAGAAATATGTGCATGTTAATATGGGAGCAGGCAGAAACAAAATGCTCAAATGTTTACATATTGATGGGAAATAGTGATATGAATATATTTGGGAGTAAACATTATTTAAATGTACTAAAGAAATTATAAATTAATATAACCAAGTTAAGCAGCAACCAGCTTACTTTGTACTGAAACATAAATAGAGATGATGTAGTACTATTCTACTAGAAAAGAATGATGGATCTTAAACCAAGAGAGAATAGCAGCAAGCACAGTGAGGGAAAGAAAGCTGTTCAGGACCTTATTTTCTTTTATAGTTTTAGGCAGGCTCCCTGGTAGTATTGCCAAGGAAAGGCACTTATTTCTATGTGTAGTACAGCTCTTAATTACCAACTGTAGAGTGTTAGGCTGAGATGAAGGCAAATTCTACATTGTCTAATTTTGCTATTCCTTTCCAGGCACTAGGATAGAGCTTAAAACATGACTCCCATTCCAGGACTACAAGCAACATTACCACTTTTCTACATTGTGATTGGATTCAAGTATGGGAAGAGCCTTCAGTTTCTTTACCCTAGCAAGACGTTTATGTTGAAGGCAGTAGTAAGACATTATACACAAATGTTGTTGTTCATTTTATAATGTGAGTAACTAAAGGAAGTAAAGGAGAAACTGCAAACCATGACTGATGTGACAAGCTGTGCTTTTAGAACAGTCTACAGGAGCCAATGAGGCCATCACTCATAGACATTGGACCACGTGCATACACAGGTCTTTCTCTTAATGCAGTTTGAGCAGGTGGCAACATTTCCCAATGTTAGGAACCAAGTGCTCTCATGAAGTTTACAGTGTTCATTATTGTCAGAGAGGCATCTGATGGTCAGTGTCCATCCTTGAAAGGGCATGTTTGTTGGTTTTTTGTATTTTCCATTATAATAAATCAAAACAATACTAAATATGAAACACATGACTCAGTTAGTAGTTATATTGCGTTCTGAAGGAGTATGATACTAATACACCTGCATTACTTCATTAGAGATGATATTGGCCATTGGCCACTATATAAGTCCCTTAGCCACAGCATTCAGTAGAAAATGAATTATTACCAATTTATACCTGCAGCATGGGAAAATGAATGTATTTATATTTTTTAAATTTATTTATTATTTATTAGAATTTATTCACTTTGTATCCCAGCTGTAGCCCCCTCCATGTTCAGTTCCGATATCACCATCCATTCATCTTCTCCTCCCATACCCCAGCCCAGACCACTGATAGGCGAGGTCCTTCTCCCCTGCTATCTGACTCAAGCCTATCAGGTCTCATCAGGACTAGCTACATTGTCTTCCTCTGTGGCCTGGTAAGGTGCTCCACACAGGGAAAGGTAATCAAGAGAGGTTGCCACTGAGTTAGTGCCAGAGATACTATGACTTATTCCTTTCTGATTACTATCCCCTTCATCTTCTTTAATTGTCTTACTCCTCTAGCTAGGATTTCGAGTACTATGTTGATAAGATACACAGTGGGCAGCCTTGTCTTGTCCCTGATTTCAGTGGGATTGATTTAAGTTTCTCTCCATTGAGTTTGATGTTCGTTATAGGCTTGCTGTATATTGCCTTAACGATGTTTAGGTATGTGCCTTGTATCCCTGATCTCTCCAAGACTTTAAACATGACTGGGTGTTGGATTTTTTCAAATGTTTTTGTTTTTGTTTTTGTTTTTTTGGCATCTAAGGAGATTATCATGTGGTTTTTCTCATTCAGTTTGTTTATCTGGTGGATTACATTGATGGATTTCTGTATATTGAACCAACCCTGCATGCCTTCGTCATGGTGGATGATATCTTTAATGTGTTCCTGGGTTCAGTTTGCGAGTATTTTATTGAGTATTTTTCATCAGTGTTCATAAGTGAGATAGGTCTGAAGTTTTATTTTTTGTTGGTCCTTTGTGTGGTTTATGTATCAAGGTGACTGTGGTTTCATAGAATGAGCTTGGTAATGGTCCTTCTCTTTCTATTTCATGGAATAGTTTGAAAAGAAATGGAGTTAGCCCTTCTTTGAAGGTCTGGTATAATTCTGTGCTGAGCTTTTTTTGGAAGGAAGACTTTTAATGACTGCTTCTAATTTCTTGGTGGAAATAGGACTATTTAATATATTTACCTGATTTTGATTTGATTTGGTAGATGGAATCTATCAAGAAAATTGTCCATTTCATTTAGATTTTCAAATTTTGTGGAATATAGGCTTTTGTAGTATGACCTAATGATTGTTATGATTCTCTCACTGTCTTTCATTATGACCCCATTTTTGTTTCTGATTTTGCTTATTTGGACAGTTTCCCTCTGCCTTTTAGTTAGTTTGGCTAAGGGTTTGTCTATCTTGTTGATTTTCTCAAAGATCCAGATCTTGGTTCCATTGATTTATTAAATTGTTTCCTTTGATTCTAATTCATTGATTTCATCTCTGAGTTTAATTATTTCCAATTGTCTACTCCTCTTGGGTGTGTCTGCTTCTTTTTTTCTAGGTCTTTTAGGAAACATGTATAACATGTCTCAAACCTTTTTTTCTGAAGGCTCTTAGTGCTATGAACTTTCCTCTTAACATTGCTTTTATTGTGCTCCATAGATTTGGGTATGTTGTGCCTTCATTTTCCTAGAATTTTAGGAAATCTATAAATTCTTTTTACATTTCTTCCCTGAACAGATTCTCATTGAGTAGAGAGTTGTTTAGTTTCCTGTGTATGTGGACTTTTTGCTATTTTTGTTGCTGTTGAGGTCTAGGTTTAGGCCAGAGTTCCCTGATATGGTTAAAAGAGATTATTTAGATCTTCTTGTACCTGTTAAGCCTTGCTTTGTGCCGAACTATATAGTCAATTTTTGAGAAGGTTCTGTGAGGTGCTGAAAACAGAGTATACTCTTTTGAGGTTCTGTAGACATCTCTTAGGCCCATTTGATTAAGGATTTCTGCTGGTGTCATTATTTCCCTGGTTAGTTTCTGTCTAGATGATCTGTCCCTTGGTGAGAGTGGAATGTTGAAGTCTCCCACTATTAAGGTGTTGGGATTGATGTCTGATTTAAGTTTAGTAACGTTTCACTTACAAATGCATGTGCCCTTGCATTTGGAGCATAGATGTTCAGGATTGTGACCCTCTCCTTGTGGATTTTATCTTTGATGAGAATGAAGTGCCTTTCCTCATCTTTTTTGAATACATTTGGTTAAATTGTGATATTAGGATAGCTACCCCAGCTTGTTTTCTGTATCCATTTGCTTGAAAAACGTTTTTCCAGCCCTTCACTCTGAGGTAGTGTTTATCTTTGTTATCTTTGTTGTAAAGGTGTGTTTCTTGGATGCAGCAGAATGTTGGATCCTGTTTTCACAACCATTCTGTTAGTCAGTGTCTTTTTATTGGAGGGTTGAGTCCCTTCATGTTGATAGATAATAGTGACAAATGAATGTTAGTTCCTTTTATTGTGCAGTTGGTGTTGTTACTGTGTTTCTATGCTTATTTTATTTTGTGAAGTTCTCTATATCCTGTGTTTTCTTGGGTTTAGTTCATTTTGTTAGATTGGAGTTTTCCCTCTACTGTCTTCTGTAGGGCTGGATTGCTGTGTAGATATTGTTTAAGTTTAGTTTTGTCATGGAATATTTTTTTCCATCTATGTTAATTGAAAGTTTTGCTGGGTATAGCAGTCTGGGTTGGCATCTGTGGTCTTTTAGAATCTTCATGACATCTGTCCAGGCCCTTCTAGTTTTCCTTGTTTCTGTTGAGAAATCTGGTATGATTCTGATAGGCCTACCTTCATTTGTTACTTGGACTCTTCCCCTTGATGCTTTTAATATTTTTTCTCTGTTCTGGAGAATTAGTGTTTTGACTATTATGTGACTTGAGGAGTTTCTTTTCTGGTCCAGTTTATTTAGTGTTCGGTAGACTTCTCTTCTATTTATGGACATCTCTTTCTTTAACTTAGGAACATTTTCCTCTATTATTTTCTTGAAAATATTTTCTGGACCTTGAAGCCTGTAATCTTCTTTTTCATCTATTCCAATTATTCTTAGATTTCATCTTTTCATGGTGTCCTTGATTTCTTGGATGTTTTGTTTTGGAACTTATCCAATTTTACTTTTTCTATGAGAGATGTATCAATTTCTGCAAGTGTATCTTCAGCACCTCAGATTCTCTCTTCCATCTCTTGTATTCTATTGGTGATGCTTACCTTTGTGGTTCCAGATCTTTTCTCTAAGTTCTCTAGTTCCAGAGTTTTCTCAGTTTGTGTTTTCTTTATTGATTCTAATTCTGTTTTCATGCCTTGCACCAGTTCCATCATCTATTTTAATGTGGATTCCTGTCTTTCCATGATGGCCTCTATTGTTGTTGTTTATTTCCTCTGCAAATGCCTTTACTTGTGCCTCTACATATGTTTCTATTTGTTTTGCTGTATTTGCCTTTATTTCTTTGAGAAATGTGTTCATTTCTTCTTAATGTGCCTGATTTAAGATCATTTTCCTGTGTTTTCAATGAATTAAAATATCCATTGATTTTTGGGTGAAGCTATGATGTCCTGATTTTTGTTGGATGTGTTCTTATGTCGATCTCTAACCATCTGCTTATCTATAACCTTTGCTGTTTGTTCCCGGAGTCTGGATTTCAGACTGGGTTTCTCTGTCTCTGGTGTCTAGCGTATTCTTCAGTGAGATGGGAGAGGTCCACTGGTTTTCGAGTGGATGTTGGTGTTTTAGCTGGAAGTTTGCAGGCATGGAAGTGTGCCTTGAAGGACAGGGAGCTACAGAGTGTAGATGCCTAGGAGGGTGGAGCAAAAGTGCAGGTAGGGGTATTGGTGCCTGTTGCAGGCATAATGCACATGGACAGGTGCCCTGGATGCCTCAGTGGCCCCCAGGCCTGTCCTACTGTTCTCCAGGTGCTCAGATCTGTCTGGGTTGCACCATCTGGGCTCCAGTAAGTTTTTTCTGGACTCCCTGGGAGACCCATAGAACAGGGGCTTCAGTGTTGAGAACGCTGTCCCATGATCCCCGTGGGGGTGTCGGTGGGAGGGATCTGATGACTGGCTGCCAGGGTAGAAGGACCCTTGATTTGGGGCTTTGGAAGCACTCACTTGAAGGTGCACTCACTTGCTTACAGGCCTTAATTGGAAAGCACAGGGAATTCCCCTGATCTCTACTTTCAGATTCGTGCCCGCAGTGGCATATGAGAGTGTAGGAGATCTGTCAGCTCAGTGGTGTCCACTGTTTGGCTGCTGGGCAGAGAGACCAGTCCTTTGGGCACCAGCCTCTGCTGTTTCAGTCACCGAGCATGGAGGCTCATGCTTGGGGCAGCCACTGCTGCTTCTGCTGAGCTGAGAGGCTCCTTCTTCGGGCAAGGGGAAGTGCAGGGGGTTGACTATTAGCCACTCCCAGAGGCTGCAGATATCCACAGGTAACGTGGATCCAAACTGTCCCAGCTCACAGGCTGTCCCTCTCCCAGGAAGCCTCCATGTCGATTTTCTGGCTTCAGCTTCCCCTCCACTCACCAATTTTGGAGTTTCAGATCCTCTGCTCCTCAGATATGCTGTGTGCTGGTCTCTGCCATCTTGGACTGGTATCTATATCTTAAACGAAGCTTTCTGTGCCAAAACATCAAATGGCAAAAGGAAAGTATCACTTTTATAACCTGTTGCAGAAGAAACCCCAACCTTTTCACCCATCTTCTCACCTGCTTCTCCTTAACTCTCTAGATCTTCTTGTCAGATGGCAAACTTTGGATTGCTTCCTTCTTAGAGGTCCCTAGGAATTGATTGTCTAAAACTGTCAGTTAAGCCTCCTAGAGGATGTTATTAATAAAACATACAGAGTGAAAACTACCCAGATTCTCTTCAGCCATTCCACAAAATAGAAACAAAAGGAACATTACGAAACTCATTCTATGAAGCCACAGTCGCCTTGATACCTAAACCACACAAAGACCCAACAACAACAAAATAGAACTTCAGACCTCTCTCTCTTATGAACATTGATGCAAAAATACTCAATAAAATACTTGCAAACCGAACACATACAAGATATCATCCACCATGACCAAGTAGTCTTCATCCCAGGCATGCAGGGATGGTTTAATATGCAGAAATCCATCAATGCAATCCACCATATAAACAAAGTAAAGAAGAATTTCAACTTTCTTTAGGTGTATTTCAGAAGATAGTTATACCAAAATATCTAGCAAAGGCATAGTAGCATCAAACCTTGAATGAGATATTTCCCAGTTTAACAGTAAAAATATGGTGAAAACAGCAGCATCTTCTATGGTATGAAGTAGGTCTAAAACAAGAAAGACGGTTAAAATTTAGAACAGCCCCCATAATCACGTTAGGTTTACTATTATTGCCCCATGGTTACTGTCCCATCTGTGTACTTTACCGTACATAAATATAACATCATAGTACATGAAAGTATCATAAGTTAAAAATATCATAAGGGTATAATGCATTTACTATCCTTAACCTGTTGAAAGTTAGCATGTAGCATGCTTTGCATAAACATGCTGGAAATTGAAAGATCACCCTACAGCTATAAAAACAAAATATCAAATAAATTTTATAATTAAACTGTTAATTAGCTCATGTAATTTACGGAATATTGTGCTAAAAAGAAAATAGAAGTCATGGTCATTTTATGGACAGGCTTTAGTACAGCAATGATTTTAACAATTATAATGTAAGAACATCTTAATTTGGAGAACATCCAAATATGAAACAGTATGGGAAGATCTCACAAACACTGTCTTGGATGAGAGAACAACCAAACACCACAGAAGCCCGAAAATAAAGTGTAGAACCTCAGGCTTCCAAATCTGAGAAAGCCTAACGATGAAAATTCACTTTTGACACTAGGAAGCAGTGCAGTGAGTGCTGGGTGCAGAGTAATGGAGCACTTGCCGCAAAGGACAGCAGAAAGGTAATGGAATGTGCTTTATCTGGGTAGGAGCTACAATGCATATGTTTGACAAAAAACACGAGGAAAAGGATTTATCAGTAAGAATTCAAACTCAGTTAATACAAACAAAATAGTAGATACTTTGCAATGCAAGTCAAGTGCTCACAGATAATCAAAGTAAGCTGGGTGTGGTGGCACACCTTTGATCCCAGCACTCTGGAAGGCAGAGGAAGGCAGATTGCTGTGAGCTTAAGGCCAGCCTGGTTTACAAAGTGAGTCCAGGACAGCCAAGACTGCACAAGGAAACCCTGTCTTGAAAATAAAAATAAAAATAAAATGCAAATAATCTAATTAAAATATATTTTCAGCTTTCACTAAAAACATTTAAATAGACTTGATTATTTTTTATATAAACACCAGCCATTAGCTTCATTAACTTTTTGTTTTTCAATATTTATGTTAGACCTCCTATGTCACGGGTCACATCAAATTCATGTGAAGAGATGTGTGATGAGGCAATTATATGCTTTCTAGGCACCAGAACTATATACAACATGCATTTGAAAGACTTACCTAGAGTGGTCATAGTTGTCAGTGGTGTCTTACATTTTGTTTTGAGCAGTGCAGAACACAAAATGTATATAATCATTAAAAGTTGAAGAAAATTCTTTTGCAATGTGAATATAAATAGAATAAATATTACTATAGATCAAGAGATGATAAATTATTTTGTAGTCAACTAGATAAATTTCAGTAATACACTTTTTACTTATGTGCAGTTGTTTCTAAAATTTTTTTGAAGTGAGCAATTTGTGATAATTTGTTTTAAAAGAAAGTGGTGAGAAAAAGCCAAATCTATAAGCAAAACACATTGCCTATATAGATACAGCTGCAGGTTAAAATCTCAAAGACAACATTGAGCAAGCCAGAAAACAGAAACCATATTTCCATATGTTGTATATGAATGCATAATTTGCTTCTAAATCTACCTTACCGTGAGATGTGGCATTTTCTAGAGTATTTTTCCTTGCCCTATTTGTAAAAAGAGTGCTAACAGTCTACACTGTTATTCTCATTCTCACCAAGATCTTTCATAAGTCATGCAAGAACTTTAGTGTTCTTAATATTAAAACAGCTCAGAATAGAATGTTCATCGCATTCTGGTTCTGCTATAGTAAGAACCTGAGAGTCTGCACAGCATAAGATGCTGGCTCACATGCCCTCTGCCTTTGATGTGCTTTGAATAAATGCTACAGTACAGTAAGTTAATCAAGATTCAGTAAAACAGAAATGATAAGTTCAAGGTTGAGATAAAAATTAATTTTCTTTAGATGTACATTATGAATAAAATTGGTGTTGCTCTTATCGTTATCAGTTAAATGTAACTCCCAGTACACCTTGAGGCCACCACTGGATATCAGAAAGTCCTATGAGGGGGCCACTGTGGGTTATGGAAAGCTTAACCCTCAGTGAAAAACTAACTGAATTCAATGCTGACTCTACTGAAGAGACTGCGATGGTGAACAGGCTGCTTTGCCTTTCTAGGACTTGGTTTCTGTAGCATGAAAAGACAAGACAATTAGTTACTTTTATATTTCAAGTTTACTAAACTGTTGTGGATATCAACATGGTCTTGTTTTGGTCCCGGGTGTTGGATGTGGGACTGATTCAGATGGTCCACAGCAGCAGGCTATTTGCCTCATACGGGCTCTGAGAGGAGCTCTTTGCCAGCTGCAGACAGTTTAAATATGAGGACTCCAAGAGGGAATAATGCCAGAGCCCACAGACTGTGAAGGAGCTCTGAGAAAGAACAAGGCTGCTCTTGCTTCCCCCTGTGGCTCCTGGTTGCTATTGATGAATGTGAGACAAGAAGTTGGAGATCTCCTGAAACAAGGACTGGACTGGCTCCAAGGAACCTGATGACTCTAACCAGCAGGAAGCAGTTAAGAGAGCTGCACCCCTCTCCCACTAACCCTTTCTCTCTCCTATCTGGTGTTAGGGTGTTGGAAGGGTTGGAGTGGAGTATGAAGAAAAGATTTAAAAAATGTCGATAAGAGTTGTTTTTTTTTTTTTTTTTTTTTTTTCAAGGACGCCAAAGTTTTAGGCAAAGTTATTATAGGTGTTTCTATGAGGCAGTGTTGAAATGTGATTAATATTCTAAGCAGCAGAATGAATAAAACAAATAGGCTTCTGAAATCTGAGCAGTCCTCATGCTAACCCTGGAAGTCCTTAAAAGAACAGAGAGACTGGATTCTTCTCCAGAAATAAAAGAAGGGGAATCTCCTCTACATGAAAAATGGCATCTGGGTTGTTTCCAGGTTCTGGCTACTACAAATAAAGCTACTATAAACATGGTTGAGCAAGTGTCCCTTTTGTGTACTTGAGGAAAGTTTAGGTATAAACCTAGCAGTGGTATAGTTGGGTCTTGAGGAAGCACTATTCCAAATTGTCTGAGAAAGCGCCAGATAGATTTCCAAAGTGGTTGTACCAGTTTACATTCCCACTGGCAGTGGAGGAGGGTTCCCCTTGCTCCACAACCTCTCCAGCATGTGTTGTCACTTGAGTTTTTTATCTTGGCCATTCTGATTGGTGTGAGGTGAAATCTCAGGGTCCTTTTGATTTGCATTTCCCTAATGGCTAATGAGGTTGAGCATTTCTTTAAGTGTTTCTCTGCCATTCAATATTCCTCTACAGAGAATTCTCTGTTTAGCTCTGTTCCCATTTTTTAATTGGATTACTTGGTTTGCTGCTTTTCCACTTCTTAGTTCTTTGTATATACGGGATATTAGCCTTCTGTCAGATAAAGGGTTGGTGAAGATTCTTTCCCAATCTGTAGGCAGTCGTTTTGTTTTGATGACAGTGTCCTTTGCTTTACAGAAGCTTTTCAGTTTCATGAGGTCCCATTTATTGATTGTTGCTCTTAGATCCTGTGCTGTTGGTGTTCTGTTCAGGAAGTTGTCTCCTGTGCCAATGAGTTCTAGGCTGTTCCCCACTACCATGTTTATAGCAGCTTTATTTGTAATAGCCAGAACCTGGAAACAACCCAGATGCCCATCAACAGAGGAATGGGTAGAGAAATTGTGGTATTTTTACACAATGGAATACTACTCAGCAATCAAAAAGGAGGAAATCATGAAATTTGCAGGCAAATGGTGGGATATAGAAAATATCATTCTGAGTGAAGTATCCCAGAAGGAGAAAGACAAACATGGTATATACTCGCTTATATAGACCTATAAGATATGATAAACATAATGAAATCTATACACCAAAAAAGATAATCAAGAGAGCGGATATGGGGTAAGATGATCAATCATCGTTTAGAAAGACAGATGGGATATGCATTGAACGTATGACAGGAGTCTACTGAAGGCATCTGAAAGACTCTAACTAGCAGTGTTTTCAAAGCAGATACAAAGCCTCATAACCAAACCTTCGGCAGAGTACAGGGAATCATATGAAAGAAGGGGAGTTAGTATGATGGGGAAAGGATAGGAACTCCACAAGGACTAAATATATCTGGGCACAGGGTCTTTTCTGAGATTGACATTCAACCAAGGACCATGTATGGATATAACCTAGAACCTCTGCTCAGATGTAGCCTGTGGTAGCTCAGTAACCAATTGTTTTCCCATAGTAAGGGGAACAAGGACTATTTCTGACAGGAACTCAATGGCTGGCTTTTTGACCTCCCCACCCCCCCAAAGGAGGAGCAGTCCTGTTAGGCCACAGAGGAGGGCTTTGCAGCCAGTCCTGAAGATACCTGATAAAACAGGATCTGATGAATGGGAAGGAGGTCCCCCCTATCAGTGGATTTGGCAAGGGGCAGAGTGGAGATGAGGGAGGGAGAGAGGGACTGGGTGGGAATGAGGGATCGGGACAGTGTTGGGATACAGAGTTAATAAAATGTAACTAAAAATAAATAGATAGATAGATAAATGAAAAATGGCAAGCCTAGGATCTCTACAGACCTTCCTGATTCAGGTCATCAAACTCATCAGTCCATCATCAGGTCTTGGATCCCTTATCCACATTTGCATTAGGATATACTTTATAATAATGTAAGGTTTGACATATGTGAGGATAAAGATATTGTACTGTTTTTCTTATTAGTATCTTATTATTATGTGCATCTGGATGGTGCTGCACACACACACACACACACACACACACACACACGATCTAAGTGTGATACAATGTAGAAGTCAGAGGAAAGCTTTGTTTCTCCCTCCTTAGGTAGTTAAGGAACCAGAAGCTCAAGATGGACAGGAGGAAGTGTTCCAGGTCAATGGAATGTTGTTGTTGGATATTAGGCAATGGGGGAGCAGGTGAATAAACAGTCAACAAGCCCAGCTGGGGAGGTCTGTTGAGGGGAAACACAGTTTCTTGGCTTGGAGGCAAGAGCTCACAATTATAGGTCATTCTGTAAGTCCATGAGGATGGTTTGGACAGAAGCATTGCAAGCAGGAAAGCCAAACTTGCAGCCAGAATAATATCTACTCTAGTTCAAAGTGTGGTCCTCTCCCATGTGGAAGTATTCCACTGTTCCCAGTCTTCCTCCAGGTTTCTAGGTGGGGAATCCTGCCATATCTGGGGCTCATTTGACACTTTATGCAGGCAGACTTGACACTGAGCAGCAGTAGCCAAGGTAGCCTTGGTAAGTCCCTGAGCAATCACAGAACATGCTTTTTCAGCCAGTGTGTTGACTAATCAATGGAAATTTCTTTCCAGACTACACCATTGGGCTGGATTTCTCCTCCTCTTCTCATGTGTACTGGAAAGGCGCAGCACTAGGAGATGTGGGTAGCAAAATGCATCCGGTAAACGAGCTCTGTGTTCCTGTCCCGGATGGACTGTCGACAATTCTTCTCCTGGAGTTCCTTTGAGAACACTAACTGCTAAAAATCAATGCCTTCAAATTTTCCATTATGATCCAAATCATTAAGAGTGACTCACAATATGTCAGAGCATACATTTGCTACTTTATTTAGAGCACATAATATCCTTATGTATATAAATTCCTATTGGATCCATTGGGATAGATATCATACTTTCACCTTTCATCAGACAATTTATCCACAACATGGAATACTATGCATCAATAATTGATAAAAACAGATATATTAATATGAAGTAGACTCTTAGATAAAAAAATATATATAGTCATGGGGAGGGATTTTTCTCATGCTCCACAAGAATGTAGAGTTGTTCTGTTATGCATCTATGCAAATTACAATAGAGATCTCTCAAAGATTTACTCAAGTTCAGCAAAAGCAGATAAGTTTTCTAAGATTCTATTTTTAATTTATTGTTTTATATATTCACTGTGCATCCCTCCTCTCCTCCCAGTCCCACCTTCCCCTTCTCTCTCTTTTTCCCTCCCCTATTCCTCAGAAAAAGGGGACTCCCCACTTCTAATCCATCCCAGATCATCAAGTTGCATTAGGACTGAGCTCATCCTCTTCCCCTGTGTGTCTGAAAGGAAAAAAAAAAAGCTACATGATTATCTCATTAGACGCCTAAGAAGCAACACCTCTTCAAAAATCCAAAACCTGTTCATTAAAAATCTTGGAAATCTCAGGGATACAAGGCACACGCATAAACACAATAAAGGCAATAAAAAAACCTAAGCTTATAGTCAACATCAAATTAGATGGAGAGAAACTTAAAGCAATCCTACTGAAATCATAGACAAGACAAAGCTTCCCACTCTCTCTTAATCTTTTCAGTATAGTACTTGAAGTCCTAGCCAGAGCAATAAAACAATTAAAGAAGATCAAGGGGATACAAATTGAAAAGCAAGAAGACAGAGTATCACTATTTGTAAGTGATATGATAGTATACATAAGCAACCCCCAAAATTACACCAGAGAACTCTGACAGCTGATAAACACCTTCAGAAAAGTATTTGAGTACAGAATTAATTAAAAAAAAAATCAGTAGCAGACCTGTATACAAAGTTCCTAAGAAAGAAATTAGGGAAACAACAACCTCACAATATCCACAAATAATGTAAAGTACCTGGGTTGACTCTAATGAAGCAAGTGAAAGACCTGTATGATGAGAGCTTCAAGTCTCTAAAGAAAGAAATTGAAGACGATATCAGAAGATGGAAAGATCTCTTATGTTCATGGAGCAATAGGATTAACATAGTAAAAATGGTCATCTTATCAAAAGCAATCTTCAGATTCAGCGCAATCCATATCAAAGTACCAACACGATTCTTTACAGAATAAAGAATGTCCTTGACAGAACATTCTAAACTTCATATGGGAAAACAAAACAAAACAAAACCCAGAGTAGCTAAAATATTCCTGTACTATAAAAGATCTTCTAGGGGTAACTCCATCTCTGACTTCAAACTATACTACAGAGTAATAGTAATAAAACTGCATGGTACTGGCATAGAAATAGACTGGTTAATCAATGAAATCAAACTGAAGACCCAAAAATAAACACACAAACCTTTGACACTTAATTTTTGACAAAGGAGCTAAAAACCACACGGTGGAAAAAGTAAAGCATCTTCAACAAATGATGCTGCTCTAACTGGATGTCTACGTGTAGAAAAATGCAAATATAGCTGCATTTGTCACCTTGCCCAAGACTCAAATCCAAGTGGAACAAAGACCTCAACATAAAATCAGATACGCTAAATCTGTTAGAAGAAAAGTTAGGGAAGAACCTTGACCTCATTTAGCACCAGAGAAAATTTTCTGAACAGAACACCAACATAAATGTGACTTCTTCAAACTGTAAAGCCTCTGTAACCAAAGGACATTGTCAATAGAGTGAAAAGCAGTCTACAGATTGGTAAAAGATCTTTACCAATCCTACATCAGACAAAGAGCTAATATTCAGAATATATAATGAACTCAAGATCTTAAACACCAACAAAAAACAAAAACAATACAATTTTAAAAATGTGATGTTGGATTTTGCCAAATGCTTTTTGACATCTAAGTGAATGATCATGTGGGCTTTTTTTCTTTCAGTTTGTTTATATGGTGGATTATGTTAATGGATTTTCATTGTTGAACAACCCTTGTATACCTGGAATTAAGCCTCCTTGATCATAGTGGATGATATTTTTGATGTTTCTTGCATTCAATTCAAGAGTATTTTGTTGAGTATTTTTGCATCAATGCTCATAAGGAAAATTGATCTGAAATTCTCTTTTTTTGTTGGGTCTTTGCTTAGTTTATATATGAGGGTGACTGCAGCTTCATAGAATGAGTTTGGTAATGTTTCTTCTGTTTCCATTTTGTGGAATATTTTGAAGAGTATTCATGTTAGTTCTTCTTTGAAAGTCTGTTTGAAATCTGCGATGAAACCAGATTACAGTGCAGATTTCCTGGGGACTTTTGGGATGGGAGACTTTTAATGACTGCTTTTAATTTTCTTAGGGATTATAGGACTGTTTAACTTGTTTATCTGATCTTGATTCAGCTTTGGTAAATGGAATCTATAAAGAAAATTGTACATTTCTTAGATTTTCCAATTTAATGCATACAGGCTTTTGAAGTAAGACCTAATGATATTTTTCATTTTCTTCAGTGTCTGTTGTTATGTCTTCCTTTTCATTTCTGATTTTGCGGATTTGGATAGTGTCTCTGTGCCTTTTAGTTAGTTAGGCTAAGGGTTTGTCTATCTTGTCAATTTTCTCAAAGAACCAGATCTTTGTTTCTTTGTATTGTTCTCTGTTTATAATTTTTTAACATGCACAATGAACAATTTATTTTTATTTTATGTATATTAGTGTTTTGCTTGCATGTGTCTATATGAGGGAGTTGGATTCCCTGGTATTGGAACTACAGACAGTCGTGAACTGCCATGTGGGTGCTGGGAATTGAACCTGCGTCTTCTGGAGGAGCAGCCAGTGCTCCCAACCCCTGAGCCATCTCTCCAGCACTGCAAAATGAATAATTAATGACTCACTAATTTACCCTCATCTTAGACAGTGGTATTAAAGCTTTAGGACTGTACAGACAGCCTCTGCCCATGTAATCTTGCCACTGGGGAGTCTTGCATAATTCCCCAAACTAAACACATTCTCCAACTAAGGTCTTATGTTTGCTTGGAGTAAAAGGACCTTCCACAAAGAACCAACTTTCTCACAAACTAGACCTTATAACCTATGAAGCTATACACACGCATAATCACACACACATATATGATGATTTTGGTAAAGTCAACAATTTAATGCTTGTCATTCACCATTTTATTTCTGATTTCTTGAAGTTTCTATAATTTTCAGCATAATGCTACCTGTTTTGAGGAACTGTCAATACTAAAAAACACAAAAGGATATCTTATGTAAAATCATGCTTTCTAAGATGGAGAAATAGCTCAGCAGATTAAGACCTTTGCCACCAAGCCTAAAAACTGAATTCTATCCCTAGGAATTACATGATGGAACAGGAGAACCAGCTCCTATAAGTTTCCCTTTGCCTTCCACACTGATGCACATTAATTTCAGCTGTAAGTTTGATTATTTTCTGTCCTCTACTCTTCTTAGGTGTGTTTGCTTCTTTTTTTTTTTTTTTTTTTCCTAAAGCTTTGAGGAGAGCTGTTAAATTGCTAGCATGATAACTCTCTAATTTCTTTATTTAGGCACTTAGTGCTTTGAACTTTCTTCTTAGTACTGCTTTCCTTGTGGCCCATAAGTTTAGGTATGTTATGCCTTCATTTTCATTGAATTCTAAGAAGCCTTTAGTTTCTTTCTTTTTTCCCTGAGTCTGCTGTACCTGAGTAAAGAGTTTTTCAGTTTCTAAGCCTGTATAGATTTTTTGCCATTTTCTTGTTGAAGTTCTGCTTTAGTCCATGGTGATCTGATAGAATATGAGGAAATACTTCAACTCCTTGTATCTGTTGAGGTTTGCTTTGTGGCTGACTGTATGGTCAGTTTTAGAGAAGTTTTTTGAGGTGATGAAAAGAAGGTATATTCTTTTGTGTTTAGGTGAAAAATTTTGTAGATGTTAGGTCCATTTGATTCATGACATCTGTTAGTGTCATTATTTCCAGGTTTAGTTTCGGTTTCTTTGACCTGTTCTTTGGTGAGAGTGGAATGTTGAAGTCTCCCATTATTAATGTGTGGGTATTAATGTGTAGTTAAAGCTTTATTAATGTTTCTTTTACAAATATGTTTCTCCTTGTATTTGGTGCATAGATGTTCAGGATTGAGATGTCCTCTTGATTTTCTTTCTTTGAGAAGAATGAAGTGCCCTTGTCCATTTCTTTTGATTAATTTTTGTAAAAGTCTATTTTATTAGATATTACAATGGATACTCCAGCATGCTTCTTGTGTCCATTTGCTTGGAAAAAGTTTTTCCAGGCCTTCACCCTGAGGTAATATCTATCTTTGTTGCTGAGGTGTTTCTTGTATGCAGCAGAATGTTAGGTCCTCTCTATGTATCGATTCTGTTAGCCTGTGCTTTTTATTGAAGAGATCCATCCATTGATGTTGAGAAATTTTAATGACCAATGAGTGCTTGTTCCTTTTACCATGATGGCGGTGGTAGCAGAGTGTTTGTGTGATTGTCTTCTTACAGTGTTTCGCTGTAGTAAAGTTATTATATTTTGTGTTTACTTGGATGTAGTTACTCTCCTTGAGTTGTAGGTTTCCTTCCAGTATCTTCTGTAGGGCTGGTTTTATACATATAAATTTGGCTTTGTCATGGCATATCTTGTTATCTCCATCTATGGTGATTGAAAGTTTTGCTAGGTATAGTAATCTGCTCCAACATCTGTGGTCTTTGAGGGTCTGTAACACATTGCCCAGGCCCTTCTGGCTTTTGCAGTCTTTGTTGAGAAGTCAGGTGTGATTCTGATAGGTCTGCTGTTATATGTTACTTGACATATTTCCCTTGCAGCTTTTATTATTTTTTCTTTGTTCTGTATATTTTTTTATTTTGGTTATTATGAGGCAGGAGTAATTTCTTATCTTGTCTAATGTATTTGTTGTTCTGTAAGCATCTTGTATATTTAATGGCATCTTTTACTTTAGCTTGGGGAAATTTTCTTCTGATTTTGTTGAAAATATTTTCTGGTCCTTGGAGCTGCAAATCTCTTTCTTCCATTCTTATTTTTCTTAGGTTTTGTCTTCTCATGGGGTCTTTGATTTCTTGGATATTTTGTGTCAGGAATTTTTTTGATTTAATATTTCCTTTAACAGATGTATATATTTCTTAAATTGTATCTTTTATGCCTGAGATTCTCTCTTCATCTGTTGTATTCTGTTAGTGATGCCTGCCTGTTTTGTTCCTATTCCCTTTCCTAAGTTTTCCATCTCCAGGAATCCCTAAGTTTATGTTTTCTTTATTGATTCTATTTCTATTTTCAGTTCTTGAACCACTTTATTCATCTCCTTCACCTGTTCGATTGTGTTTCCCTCTATTTCTTAAAGTAGTTTATTCCTTTCCTCTTTGGAGGCCTCTATTTGTTTGATTGCATTTTCCTGCATTTCTTTAAGAGCTTTATTTGTTTTCTCTTTAAAAACCTCTACCATCCACATGGGCATAGATTTAAGGTATTTTTCCTGTATTTCACCTACGTTAGAATATCTAGAGGTTGCTGCCATATTTCACTGGTTTTTGTTGATTGTGTTGTATATTGGCCTTTACCCATCTGGTTGTCTCTGGTGTTGGCTAATTGTTCTTGGAGCCCTGTGGGCTTCTCAGGCACGTGAGGGGAACCTTAGATTGTGGGTTGGATGCTAGATCTCCTCAAGTGCTCTGCAGCTCTTCTTGGCTGGTTGTGTGCCAGTTGGACCTACAGGCAGTGAATCAGGGTATGAGTTTCTAACCTGTGTGATCCTGTGAGATTCTGCAGGTCTCCCCAACATGGCTAGTATATCCGTGAACCAGAGACTGGATCTATACATCTCTGAGATCTAGAGCGGCCCTCAGATGGCATGAGTAGCTGGGAGTCTGAGGGTGGCAGAGTGTGTTTGGCAGCTGGGTCCTCTCCTCTCTTGGGAAGTACGATTGGATGCTGGGGTTTGGAGTCAGCAGCACAGTGACTTGATCACTCCACAGTCACTGTGCTCCTTGTATTCAGACTCCGCTGGGTGCTATCATCTTTGTATGTGACCCTGCATGCTCCTATTGTCCAGCTGGACTCCTCAGGGGGATGGGTTGAACTGTGGATTCAATGTTGGACTCAAGTATCCAGTTGTTAGGTGCCGGGTGCCAGGAGCCTTGGACCGGGTGTGTCTCTTGGACTGGGAGTCAACCATGGCAGCAATGAGTGATATGTGTGTGTGGCGGGGCAGTGGCAGGGCTGGAACTGTGCATCCCTAGCTCCTGAGTTGGCGCCTCTCATCCTGGAAATACAGACACTGGTGTTTTTGGAGTCAGTAGCTAGGTCACATGCTTGGTCTGCAATCTCTGATCTTCTGCTACTCAGATACTAAACATATCCTGGAGAGTCTGTTTCTAAGATTCTTAATTTTCATTTTACAAGAAATGACTATTTAAACATCAGAAAACACAGGTAATAAGAAATAGTTTATATCTTATCTTATAACAACTGGTGTTGTGATTACCTACTTAACAACAAAAACAAGAGCAAGGAAGTATCCAGATTGTATTCATACCTCAGCTGTGGAGATGAAGACTTCACCAAATTTAAAGCCAAACACTCAGGCAAGGAGTGCAGAAAAACAAGCAAACAACAAAATTTAAAATTTCCAGGCATATAATCACAATAATCACTCAGCAAATGGCCCAATGGAGCCTTTTCAAAGTGCATTAAAGCTAACACACACACACACACACACACACACACACACACACACACACACACAC
>NW_026596962.1:4607636-4702837 GCF_907164565.1 Psammomys obesus | reverse complement strand
CACACACACACACACACACACACACACACACACACACACACACACACCATACTCCAAAACTTCTCTAAGACCTCAGTGATGTGGAGAGACGATGGATGCAGACAGTCTAGACCTGTTTTCTAGAACTGTCTTTAGCTCTCCAAACAGCATTCATTGTAACCCCTCAGCATGTGACCTAACTTGTTTGGCCAGTTAGATAATTTATTTGGAATGGACAAACTTATCCCCACTTCCCACTAACCAAAAGGTAAGACTGCCATCAGACTGTGTTTGCTATCTCTGGCTTAGACTCCTCTGCTTTTCTGTGATCTAACCTGCTGGGTTAACTTTTTGTGTATAGGGTAAAAGTTGTGTTTGCCTTAATAAAACGCTGCTTTCTGTATGTGAAGAGACCTGATTACAGGCCAGACTTTGGTATTGTTACTCTTATGGATGCATTATATTTTGTAAACATTCCCTTCACCACCTTTTGATTGGTTTATAAAGAGGTGAACAGCCAATACCGAGGCAGGAGAGAATAGGCAGGACATCCAGGCACAAAAAGAAACTAGGAAAAATCCCAGATGGAGATTTGACAGCCAGAGGCAAAAGAAGAAACAGGTGCTGGGACAGAGGTACTGAGAAAAGGTAACAAGCCATATGGCAGAACAAAGGTTAGTATAAATGGGTGAATTTAACTCATAAGAGCTAGCTGGGAAGAAGCCTAAGCTATAGCCAAGCTTTCATAATTAATAAAATGTCTCCCTGTCATTATTTG
This sequence comes from Psammomys obesus, assembly GCF_907164565.1. Taxonomy (NCBI): domain Eukaryota; kingdom Metazoa; phylum Chordata; class Mammalia; order Rodentia; family Muridae; genus Psammomys; species Psammomys obesus. The sequence continues at coordinate 4,702,080 of NW_026596962.1, read as the reverse complement.
GGAGATAGCAGGCAAGAAAGCCTCATTAAACTATACTTAATATTTTCACTGTTATATTTGTACATCTTTTTTTACTTAATGATTGTCTTTGTTCTGTCACTACAAAATGCCGTGAAACTCTACATTGGAATGCAGAATTTAGGGCAACCCGAATCTATGTTTCTGGGACATGGCATTCTTATTCAATTCCAGAACCGATTTTCTCTCTGTTTTTAAATTTTTTATTAATTATAATTTATTCACTTTGTATCCCCCCTTGTAGCACCCTCCCCCCCCCAATCCCTCCCTTCTTCCCCCTTCTCCACGCATGCCCCTCCCCAAGTCCACTGATAGGGGAGGTCCTCTTTCCCTTCCATCTGAACCTAGCCTATCAGGTCTCATCAGGAGTGGCTGCGCTGTCTTCCTCTGTAGCCTGGTAAGGCTGCTCCCCCTCAGGGGAGGTGATCAAAGAGCTGGCCAATCTTCAGTAGAGAGCTGTGATTTTGCACTAGCAAAAAATGGCGACATTTCAGATGCGTCTGCCAATCATCTGGGCTTGATAACACTGGGGCATTCTACACACTTTCGCCTCTATCTGTACCCAGAATGGCTGTTAGAATTAAACTATCCCCCCAAGAGTGAGGGCGAAGAAAAGGGCATCGTCTTCATGTTTCACCTGCAGAAAACCAAGACTGCCAACATCATGATCGCCCTTGGCTGCATTGTGATCAGCTGATGGTTGTTAATTGACCAGAAAAGCACTGTCATTTGTACACTGGGCCATGTCTCCTCTGTGCGGTGTCAGTGAGTAGGGATTGAATTCGGATTTCTTTCCACGATTTTCAAGTTTCTTCTCTTACATTTTCTATTGCACAATTTACTTACATTCTTTGTTTCTATCATGTGTGATAGAAGGTAAAGAGAAGTGTTCTCTCTTCCTGACCTGTCTTACCCTGTTCTTGCTCTCATAATATAATGTCTACTTGTCTTTCATAAATTGCCTCTAAAATTGTTCCCGATCCTGATATTAGGTTATCAGTCCCCCTGCCCTGTTTTTCTATAGTACTTACTAATAGTATTCGACATTTTACTACTGTGTAGACTCAGTCTGCTTTGCAGCTGTGACTTTGCTCATGTGCCTTCCATATTATTGGAAGTATGAAAGCATGAAGCATACTGTCTACTTGATAACTGCATGCCTGAACCTCATCTGGTCAGAGGCAAATAACTGGTACTGAAAAAATAGTTAGCCATGACATAAAAGCTCCATCACTCTCCTGACCAAGTTGAGATATTAGTTTATCTGAATTGAATTCAATGAGTGCATTTTAATTTTTTTTTGCTTCTAAAAAGATTGAGATGCAATTCAAGAATTGTAGAATCCACGCGCTTAAAATCTCTATTCTATGAATGTGTAGATGGTTTTAAAACAGCTGTTCAATCACTGTCGCAGTCCGCTGTGCAACATTACCAACCCATGAGAAAGAGACACTCACTCTCACTGCATTTTCTTTCTAGGTGTGAGCATACAGAGACTGCGTGTACTTTGTGTAGTTACTGGCCCAAGCTATGACCTACTATGCTTGTATCTATTTTATTATTTTAATACAATTTTCATGAATATTTCTGTGTACGACTGCCATATAGGCACATGTATACATAAACACCAACATATGTGTACGTGTGTGTATACAGACATAGATACATACATATAATGTATGTGAACACGTGCACACATGTACACTTGCACATACACACGTATATACACATTTACACATATACACAAAGTGCTCACACCTTTGCGTATGCACACAGTTACACAATTCTAACACAGCCCTATGATGTAAGCAGCTCAGTTCATTCCTGTTACAGAAACACTTGCTGCTGGGCCGAGGACGCAAGCGCAGTTTCCAGCACCCAGGTGGGGGGCTCACAACTGTTTGTAATGGAGGTGAACACACCACAGTCTTCTGGTCTCCACTAGCACCTGCACACGTGTGCCATACATGTAGCACACACATGCCCGTGAACATGCACACACACTCACATACGTTTCGAAAAATTATTAAATAGTGATAATTATGTGTAGAAGAATTTGGAGAATTATTTGTATGTTTAAATCCATCAGGAATAAGAGAGATACCTTTGCTTTTTCTTTATAAAGCATGGAAAATCACAAAGAGTAATGGCAAGGGCCTTCTCTGAGCATTTAACAGGCGGAGGTTGCTGCTGCAATTTGCCTTCCCTGGCATTTCCAGGAGAGGGGGCACCAGAGGGGCATTAATATTGTAAGTGCAGAGTTATTATCCATGAGTAATCAGCACACCTTCCTGGGAAGATAAAGCAGGATTGTTTAGCTGCTGCTGCTGAGGTTTTACTTTTCCTACAGAGAAAAGCTGCATATCCTCCTGTTATTGCGTTTTATCTAAATTTATATTTTATTTCTCAAAGGGCAGTCGTATTGCCCTCTTTTCTAAGGAAACAGAAAATACTTTTCCAGATCTGTAAGTGCTGATATTAAATTCCTTTCTAACAGGAGCCTTGATGTTTAAAAGAAAACTATTGATTTTTTTTTCTGAGAAATAGAGAAAGTTTCTGTGCCCATCCTTTGAGACAATTTTGGATATAATGTCAAATGCCCCTCCATTTTATGAAATGATGCATATTTTGGAAATGACAAGTTGCTAAACATATAATTCCCAACCTTGACATCACTGGAAAGTAGGCAATACCCTGCTTATAAACACTCATATTTGTCAAGCAATATTGACATCTAAGTTGCTTTCACAGTGTACGTTAGATTTTTAAAGAATTCTTCTATATTTTCAGACAGGGAATGTAGCGAACATATATTTAAATTACCCAACATTTTTTTTCAATCTGAAGAACTAATGAGAGCAGGAGTAGAATAGAAGCTGTGATGTGCTCTCTAGATGAACAGTCACCATGACAACAGGAGCGAGGTGAGACATAGAAGGACTGACAGACAAACAAAAGAAATAAACTGTCTAAATTCATATCACATATTTCGATACTTTGGTGAAAAATTTTATGGAAATATAGCATTAAAGTTTTATGAATTTTTATTACTTTTGGTTTTGTGAATTAATTTATTTATTTTCTTTTAAGCACACACCCTGGTAACACATGATTAGCTTCCTAAGAGCATTCTATAGCATAATTTCAGATTTACACAGTACGAAGAATGCTTTTAAGTCATATAAAAAGCAGGAGAGGAGCCTTTTGCTTTCTTTTGCCACCACATCAAAGCCAGGGTCTTACTCAGCAGAAGTTTTCCACTTAGAAGAACTTTTTAGCAATGACACCATTGGCACCTTTAGTTCTTTCATTTAAGAATTAAATTTGTGTCATAAAAATTCTAAAAGCGAAAGTAACTTTTAAGTTTCCCCAGAACTTTTTTCTGGCCATAAGTCCGGGTCGACGCTTATGCACAGGGTAGGCCTTTCCTCTGTGTGGGGAAGAAGGCAGGAAACCCCCAGCACGCGTGGTGTCCTGTGTGTCTAAGGGGCCTTGGAAATAACAGTCGACAAAAAAGAGAGCAGTGCCTTCACCATCGGGAAAATGAGATAGTCAGCACGCTGATTCCCTGTGAGTGCATATGGAAAAGACAGCTGGTGTGTGTTATCACTATTTGCCATGCATCATGGATATAATTCATTAATATATCCTCATGAGATGGAGCACATGCACCTTGCATTGGAAATTTTGCTTAGTAATGAGACAGATATGTATCTCTATTTTTTAATTATTTTTTTATTTTTTATATTAATTACAGTTTATTTACTTTGTGTCCCAGATGTAGCCCCTTCCCTCATTCCCTCCCACTTCCACCCTTACTTCCTCTTTTTCTCCCTGCCCCTCTCTAAGTCCACTGAAAGGGGAGGTCCTCCTAACCTTCCATCTGACCCCAGCCTATCAGGTCTCATCAGGACTGGCTGCAATGTCCTCCTCTGTGGCCTGGCAAGGCTGCTCCTTACTCGGGGGGTGGGAGTCAAAGAGACAGCCACTGAGTTTATGTCAGAGACAGTTCCTGTTCCCCTTACTACGGCACCCACTTGGACACTGAGCTGCCATGGGCTATGTCTGAGGAGGGATTCTAGGTTATATCAATGCATGGTTCTTGGTTGGAGAATTAGTCTCAGGAAAGAATCCTGTGCCCAGATGTATTTGATCCTTGTGGAACTCCTGTCCTTTCCAGGTCTTACTAACTTGCCTTCTTTCATACGATTCCCTGCATTTTGCCCAAGGTTTGGTTATGAGTCTCAGCATCTGCTTTGATGCACTGCTGGGTGGGGTCTTTCATATTCCTTCTATGGTAGGTTTCTGTCCTGTTTCTTGTTTTCTCCTACTTCCAAGTCCATCCCATTTGTCTTTCTAAGTAAGGATTGACCATCTTACCCCAGGTCCTCCTTCTTGTTTAGTTTCTTTAGGTGTACAGATTTTAGTATGTTTATCATTGGCACAGGAGACAACTTCCTGAACAGAACACCAACAGCACAGGATCTAAGAGCAACAATCAATAAACGGGACCTCATGAAACTGAAAAGCTTCTGTAAAGCAAAGGACACTGTTGTCAAAACAAAACGACTGCCTACAGACTGGGAAAGGATCTTCACCAACCCTATATCTGATAGAGGACTAATATCCAGAATATATAAAAAAAAATACCAAAGAAGTTAAAAAGCAACAAAACAAGTAATCCAATTTAAAAATGGGGAACAGAGCTAAACAGAGAATTATCTGTAGAGGAATATAGAATGGCAGAGAGACACTTAAAGAAATGCTCAACATCCTTAGCCATCAGAGAGATGCAAATTCAAATGACCCTGAGATTTAACCTTACACCCATTAGAATGGCTAAGATCAAAACCTCAAGGGACAACACATGCTGGAGAGGTTGTGGAGAAAGGGGAACCCTCCTCCATTACTGGTGGGAATGTAAACTTGTACAAACACTTTGGAAATCAATCTGGCACTTTCTCAGACAATTAGGAATACTGCTTCCTCAAGATTCAGCTATACCATTCCTAGGCATATATCCAAAATATGCTCAATTATACAACAAAGACATTTGTTCAACCATGTTTGTAGCAGCTTTATTCATAATAGCCAGAACCTGGAAACAACCCAGATGCCCCTCAATGGAGGAATGGATATAGAAATTGTGGTACATTTACACAATGGAATACTACTCAGTAATTAAAAACAAGGAAATCATGAAATTTTCAGGCAAATGGTGGGATCTAGAAAAGACCATCCTGAGTGAGGTATTGCAGAAGCAGAAAGACATACATGGTATATACTCACTTATATGTATCTTTATTTTTAAATAAAGATTTAGTGATAAAATAAAATTAGTTTAAAATTTATATCTTAAAAGTAAATTAGCATTTCTTTTTCTTATGTTTTCCTTGGAACTTCTAAAACTCATTGGTCTATCATTATATTGAATGACAAAATACAAAATTTGTTTATTAGACTGTGAGCTTCTGAGGAAAAGATCACTTATTTTTATGAGAATAACACTGATTCAAAGAGATGACACTCAGTGCCTATGTATAAAATTATAATAATTATTTAACCAGGGTTTTCTGGGGGAAATGTCACAAATTTGATGACATATAGAGTGGTGATAATGATAGATAGATATGTAGATGGATGATTGAAAAATTGATAGATCAATAGTAGATATATATAACTGAAAAAAGAGATAAAATTGAAATTATATGGATAGCTGTCAGATACATAGACAGACAGATAGATAAATATGATAGATAACAGATAGAAGATACATAGATAGATGACATTGATAGATAAATATTTCATGATAAATAAATGAGAGAAGACACGTAGATAAATTAGATAGATATATAGATGATAGATAGATAGATAGATAGATAGATAGATAGATAGATAGATAGAGAGATAGATAGATGGATGGATAGAGATGATGGATAAATGATGACGGCACACAGAAAATGATATAGATAGATGATAAATATATGATAGATGATAGATATATTTATTGATTGGTTGATATGTAGTTATTAGATTGATAGTTGATAGCTGGAGATATAAAGATAGATTTGAGAAGAAATTATAAGAAAATTTCTGAGATAAACAAGGATGTTCCATGTCAGGTTTTCTGCATGCTCATGCCTGAATCCAAACACTTTGGAATAAAAAAAAAAAAAAAAAAAAAAGCCAGTGGGGAACTCCCAGTCTGGTTTTGAAGACCAGGAATACTGCAAGCCTTTGATGGGAATCTTGGAGTCCAGAAACAAGAGAATTCAGAGTTCTGACTTCCCAGGAAAGGGAAAAGATATTCCAGTTCTGTGAGAGACCAGAATCTTTTGCTACTGTTGTTCTGCATGCTGGTTGGACAGTGCCTCCCATCGTAAGGGCAGTTTAGTGACTCACGGAACACTTTCTCCAAAATCGTCATAGAGACACACTTGGGTAGTCATATCTTTCTAACTAAAGTGTAAAACCTTTTAAGTTCCTATTTTAGCAGAAGGGGTAGATGCTCTGTGGGTCTCAAGGCACTGAAAATAATGACCATGATAACTGAGAAAAAAGGAGTGCTTTACTGGATGAGTGTGGCCAAATTCAATCACAACCATCCCCAGAGGGAAGGCAGCACTGATCCCACCCTACAATTTTTAATATGTATTGAACATTCTTGCTAACTGCTGCAACCCTTCTTCCTCACACTAAGAACAAATTTTGTTTAAACATTTGTCATTTAGCTTTAATTAATTATCCTACCAACGTCAGGAGACATAATCATCTACTCACACTGCCAGAGTATTTCATAAGTATTCAAAACTTAATAGTCATTAATGGAACAACTCATTGAAAAGAGATAAAAAACACAACGAAAATTTCACCAGTGAATTTGGACTAGAGGAGCATAACTGCCATATGATCGGGTTCTGTGTGTTCCTCAATTATCACTTCACTGCTGTTTCGCTGGGGAAGACAGGTTATTATGTTTCCCTTCTTTATGTCCTTAACACACTGGAGAAGACACCAGTGCAATCAGAAGATATGGAACTAAAGGATTTGTGACCTCTTCATTGATAAGAAAGCTTGCTTTTTTTCAGAAACTGATATAAGAACACAACAAATAAAGGAGTAATAGGTGTGCTTTCTAAAACAGCATTCCACCATAATAATAATAATAATAATAATAATAATAATAATAATAATACTATATACTATGATGTCACCTTCATTTAAATTGTATTTGCTCGGCAATCCAAGATGGCGGGGACCAGCCCATACTACATCTGAGGGACATAGGATCCGAAACTACAAAACTGTTGAGTTCTGAAGCCAGAACATCCACATTGAGGTTTCCTAGGCAAGGGGGGACAACCTGTGAGCTGGGACAGTTTGGATCCAGCTTCCCAATGGACATCTCCAGAAACTGAGACTAGCGAATATTCAAACCCCTGCACGTCCCCTTGCTCCAAGCACAGGTCTCCCTGCTTGGCTAAGGCCTCGTAGTTACCCCAAGAATGAGCTTCCCTGCTCAGTGACTAAAACAAGGCAGGTGAGGTTCCCAGGGCTGTAGCTGCAGCAAGGTGGCAGCTAGCCCAAGCAGGAACCTCTGTGCTCTGTAACTGAAAGTGTGGCTACTACCTCAAATGCAGGCATCCCTGCCTGGCGGCCAAACAGTGGACACCACTGAGCTGAAGGATCTCCTACACTCTCATTTGTCCCTGTAGGCCCAAATCGGAGAGTAGAGAACAGAGGAAACCCTGTGCTTTTTCATTAGGCCTGCAGTGAGTGAGGGCGCCTTCAAGTGAGTGCCTGTGGAGCTCCAGACTCAGGCCCCTCTACCCTGGCAGCCAGACATCGGATCCCGCCCACCCACGCCCCCACTGTGGCAACATAGGGACCCTTAGGACAGCGTTCTCAACACTGAAACCCCTGTTCTGTGGGTCTCCCTGTGGAGTCCCGGCAAACAATTCTTGGAGCCCAGACAGATCTGAACACCAGGGGGACAGTATGGCAGGCCTGCAGCACACTGAGGTATTCAGGGAACCCACGCATGCGCATTGCACCAGCTTACGCTCCACCCTTCCAGGCATCCACACGCTCGAGCACCCTCTCCCTCAAGGCACACTGCTACACACATTCCCACACTTGCACACAAGCACCTGCGACCTCCCTCCCCTAGCTACAGCTGAAACACCAACATCCACTCACAAACCAGTGGACCTCGCTCATCTTCCTGAAGAATACTCCAGACACAGAGACAGACAGACCCAGTCTGAAGTACAGACTCCAGGAACAAACAGCAGAGGTTACAGATAAGCCAAAGCTAGAGGTCAGCTTAAAAACACATCCAACAAAAATAAGGGCGTCATGGTTTCACCAGCAATCCCAAAAATCAATGGATGTGCTCATTCACCAGAAACACAGGAAAATGATCGCAAATCTATGGTTTATCCGGTTTTTAGAGGCACATAAAGAAAAAAAGAACAACACTCTCAAAGAAATGCAGGCAAATAGAGCCAAACAAATAGAGGCACATGTAGAGGCATAGAGAGAGGAAATGAACAAAAAATAGAGGCCAGCATGGAAAGACAGGCATCCACATTCAAGTGGATGAAGGAAATGGTGCAAGGCATGAAAACAAAAATAGAATCATAAAGAATACATAAATAGAAAAAAACTCTGAAGCTGAGGAACTTAGAGAAAAGATCAGGCGCCACAAAGGTAAGCATCACCAATAGAATACAAGAGATGGAAGAGAGAATCTAAGGTGCTAAAGATACACTTGCAGAAATTGATAATTCTCTCAAAGAAAAAAAAAATAAAATCCAAAAAGTTCCAAACACAAAACATCCAAGAAATAAGGGGCACCATGAAAAGATGAAATCTAAGAATAATAGGAATAAACAAAAAAAAAGAATCCAGGCTCCAAGGTCCAGAAAATATTTTCAAGAAAATCATAGAAGGAAATTTTCCCAACTTAAACAAAGAGATGTCCGTAAACATAAAAAAGGCCAACAAAACACCAAATACACTAGACCAGAAAAGAAACTCCTCATGTCACTAATTCTACAGAACAAAGAAAACATTTAAAAGAAGCAAGGAAAAAAGGCCAAGTAACATAAAAATGTAGACCTATTAGAATCATACCATAATTCTCAACAGAAAATATGAAAAGTCAGAAGGGCCTGGACAGATATCATGCAGACTCTAAGAGACCACAGATGCCAAGCCAGGCTACTCTACCCAGGAAAGCTTTCAATCAACATAGATGGAGAAAACAAAATATTCCATGAAAAAAAAAACAAACTTAAACAATATCTACACAGCAATCCAGCCCTACAGTAGACACTAGAAGAAAAACTACAATCCAACAAAAACAACTATGCCCTAGAAAACACAGGATATAGATAACTTCACAAAAAAAAAAAGAAAGAAAACAAGCAATGAAACACAGCAACACCACCAACCCCACATCAAAAGAAAGTAACATTCATTGGTGACTAGTATCTATCAACATCAATGGACTCAACTCTCCAATAAAAAGACACAGACTAACAGAATGATTGTGAAAACAGGATCCAAAATTCTGCTGCATCCAAAAAACACACATCTGCAACAAAGATAAACACTACCATAGAGTAAAGGACTGGAAAAATATTTTTCAAGCAAACGGACCCAGAAAACAAGCTGGAGTAGCTATCCTAATGTCTAGTAAAATAGACTTTCAACCAATACTAATAAAAAAATATGCGAAGAGGCACTTCATTCTCATCGAAGGAAAAAGCCATCAGGAAGGCATCACAATCCTGAACATCTGTGCCCCAAATACAAGCATACCTGCATTTGTAAGGGAAACATTGTTAAAGCTGAAATCACTCACGGATCCCAACACCTTAATAGTGGGAGACTTAAACACTCCACCCTCCCCAAGGGATAGTCATGTAGACAAGCTAAATAAGGAAATAATGACACTTACAGAGGTCCTAAATCAAATAGGCCTAGACCTAACACATGTCTATAGAAATTTTCACCCAAACTCAAAAAAGTATACCTTCTTTTCAGCACCTCATGGAACCTTTTCAAAAATCAACCATATAGTTGGGCAAAAAGCAAGCCTCAGCAAGTATAAGAAGATCAAAATAATCCACTGTATCCTCTCAGACTACCATGGCCTAAAACTAGACCTCAACAACAACAGAAATAACAAAAAGCCTACATACACAGGAAAACTAAACAACTCTCTACTCAGTGACTGTTTGGTCAGGGAAGAAATGGAAAAGAAGTCAATGAAAATGAAGGAACAACTTACCCAAACTTAATGGGCAAAATGAAAGCAGTGCTAAGAAGAAAGTTCATAGCACTAAGTGCCTCCAGAAAGAAGTTTGAGACATCTCATACAGGCAACTAAATGGCATACTGAAAAGCCCTGGGAAGGGGGGAAGGCAAGAGGAGTAGACAGCTGGAAATAATCAAACTGAGAGCAGAAATCAATGAATTAGAAACAAATAGAACAATTTAAATAATCAATGGAACCAAGAGTTGGTTCTTTGAGAAAATCAGCAAGATAGACAAACCCTTAGCCAAACTAAGTAAAACGCAGAGAGAAACTACCCAAATCAGCAAAATCGGAAATGAAAATGAGGACATAATGAGAGATTCTGAGGAAATCCAAACAATCATTAGGTCTTAATACAAAAGCCTATATGGCACAAAATTTGAAAATCTAAATGAAATAGACAATTTTCTTGATAGATTCATGTACCAAAATTAAATCAAAATCAGGTAAATCAGTTAAATAGTCCTATATCCCCCAAGGAAATAGAAGCAGTCATCAAAAGTCTCTTTTCCAAAAAAAGCCCAGGGCTTGATTTTTTCAGCTCAGAATTCTACCAGACCTTCAAAGAAAAACTAACTCCAATGCTCTTCAAACAATTACACAAATAGAAATAAAAAGAACATTACCAAACTCGTTCTATGAAGCCACAGTCATCTTGATACCTAAACCACACAAAGACCCAACCAAAAAAAAAAAAAAAAAAACAGAAGAGAGAGAACTTCAGATGTATCTCTCTTACGAACATGATGCAAAAATACTTTCAAACCGAATCCAGGAACTCATCTAAGATATCATGATATCATCCAACATAACCAAGTAGACTTCATCCCAGGCATGCAAGGGTGGTTCAACATACGGAAATCCATCAATGGGATCCACCATATTAACAAACTGAAGGAGAAAAAACACACAATCATCTCCTTAGACGCCGAAAAAGCAATTAACAAAATCCAACACCCACTCATGTTTAAAGTGTTGGAGAGATCAGGGATACAAGGCACATAACTAAAGATAGTAAAGACAATATACAGCAAGCTTAGGGCAAACATCAAACTAAATGGAGAGAGAGTGAAATTAATCCCACTGAAATCAGGGACGAGGCAAGACTGACCACTCTCTCCTTATCTCTTCACCATAGTACCTGAGGTCCTAGCTAGAGAAATAAGACAACTAAAGGAGATCAAGGGGATAAAAATCAGAGGAAGAAGTCAAAGCATCACTGTTTGCAAGTAATATGGTAGTATACATGAGTGACACCAAAAAATCAACCAGAGAACTTCATCAGCTCATAAACACCTTCATCAAAGCGGCTGGATACTAAATTAATTCAAAAATTTAGTAACCCTACTGTATATGAAAGACAAAAGTGATGAGAAAGAAATTATAGAAACAACACCCATTACAGTAGCCAATAATAGTATAAAGTACTTTGGTGTGACTCTAACCAAGCAGGTGAAAAACCTGTTTGATACTGAGATACCATGGGCTACATCCGGGTAGTGCAGTATCCAAGTGGGTACCCTAGTAAGGAGAACAGAAACTATTTCTAACATGAACTCAATGGTGGGCTCTTTGACCTCTCCCCCCACCCGGAGGGAAGAGCAGCCCTGCTAGGCTGCAGAGGACGACTTTGCAGCCAGTCCTGAAGATACCTGATAAATCAGGGTCAGATGAAAGGGGAGGAGGTCCTCCCTATCAGTGGACTTGGAAAGGGGCAGGGAGGAAATGAGGGAGAGTGGGACTGGGAGGTTATGAGGGAGCGGGATATAGCAGGGATACAAAGTTAATAAACTGTAACTAATATTAAAATAAAATTTAAAAAAGGATGGGGGCAGTGGCACTACAGATCTGAACAGAAATTTCTCAAAAGAAAAGAAAAGAAAGAAAGAAAGAAAGAAAAGAAAAGAAAAGAAAAATCTATTTGAAAAAAACTTCAAGTCTCTGAAGAAAGAAAATGAAGAAGATCTCAGAAGATGGAAAGATCTACCATGCACATGGATTGGTAGGATTAACATAGTGAAAATGGCCATTCTGCCAAAAGCAACCTACAGATTCAATGCCATTCCCATCAACATACTAACATAATTCTTTTCAAACCTTGAAAGAACAATTCTCAATTTCATATGTAAAAACAGAAAACCCAGATTTGCTAAAACAATCCTGTACAACAACAGATCATCTGGAGATATCTCCATCTCTGACCTCAAGCTGTACTCCAGAGCAATAGTAATAAAAACTTCATGGTACTGGCATAGAAACAGAATGTTGAATCAATGAAATTAAATAGAAGTCTCAGAAATAAACCCATACACGAACAGATACCTGATTTTTTACAAAGGAGCCAAGTCCATACAATGGAAAAAAGCAACAACAACAAATGGTGCTGCTCTGACTGGATGTCTACATGTAGAAAAATGCAAATAGATCCATACTTATCACCCTACACAAAACTAAAGTCCAAGTAGATCAAAGACTTCAACATAAAACCAGACACACTAAACCTAAGAAAAAGTATGGAATTGCCTTGAGCTGATTGGCACAGGAAACAACTTCATGCTCCTCAACTGAGAATAGATACAGAAATTGTGGTACATTTACACAATGGAATACTACTCAGCAATTAAAAACAAGGAAATCAGGAAATTTTCAGTAAAATGGTAGGAACTAGAAAAGATCATCCTGAGTGAGGTATCCCAAAAGCAGAAAGACACACACCGTATATACTCACTCATAAGTTTTTATTACCCATATAATGTAAGATAAACATACTAAAATCTGCACACCTGAAGGTAAGCAAAAGGGAGGACCCTGGGTAAGATGATCAATCCTCACTCAGACAAATAGGATGGATATTGAAAAACAAGAATGCAAGGAACAGGACAGTAGCCTACCACAGAGAGTCTTTGAAAGACTATACCCAGCAGGATATTAAAGCATATGCTGAGACTCATAGCCAAATTTGGGCAGAGTTCAGGGAATCTTATGAAAGAAAGGGAAGATAGAAAGACTTGGAGGGGACAGGAGCTCCACAAGGAGAGCAACAGAACCAAAATATCTGGGCACAAGATTTTTTTTTTCTGAGACTGATACTCCAACAAGAACAGCTCATGAAGATAACCTAGAACCCCTGCACAGATGTAGCCCATGACAGCTCAGTCTCCAAATGGGTTCCCTAGTAATGGAAACAGGGACTGTCTCTGACATGAACTCAGTGACTGGTTCTTTGATCACCTCCCCCTGAGGGGAGAGCAGCCTTGTCAGGTAACAGAGGAAGATAATGTAGCCAGTCCTGATGAGACCTGATAGGCTAGGTTCAGAGGGAAGTGGAAGAGGTCCTCCATTATCAATGGAACTGGGGAGGGGCATGGGAGATGAGGGATGGAGGGTGGGTTTGGGAGGGAATGAGGAAGGGGCTACAGCTGGGATACAATGTAAATAAAATGTAATTTATAGAAAAAATAAGTTAATTTTAAAACTGTATTGCTCAAAATTTTCAGTAAATTAAGATTAAGCATCACTTCATTCTTAGGATAATTTCACCAATTCCAAGAAACTTTGTGAAGGTTTTACCAATCCAGCCTTAAACCTAGTGCGGTGTAACTCCAAGCCCTGAGTAACTAATATTCACTTTATTTCTCTATAGATTTCTTTATGCTGGATACCTTACTTGAATGTGATCGTAAGGTAACTGGTTTTATGTCTATTTTATCAATAATCATTTGTAAAATCGTACAGATGAGATTATGTATGCCAATAAATATCTGGACAGGTTTTCCATGGTCCGAATTCACATCTTTGATATGAATTGTGCGAGATGTTGGAACAACCCAATTGTGACTACATGCTGTCCAGGAGCCAACAGGCATTTCAGCTCACTGAGTCTATCAATAGGCTGATTTATTTAGTTAGTTAGCTCTCACTTCAAATTTTCTGATGAGTTAATAAGCTTTGGTTTTGTAACACAACTAGTCATGTTTTTAATAAATAATTAGGTTCTCCTTTTCCAGAAAACACATAATGGTATAGTGTGGTTGAAATGATAACCTGGGCTACGAGTACAGATATTTACAAAGGAAGAAAATCAAGAAAAGAACTTCGTGTTCAGAAGTAGTGTTGCTTGGTAATTTTGATAATTGGTGTTTTCCTAGAGTTATATATGACATAGAGAGTTAATGTTTTAACTTCAATAATGAATTAATTAATAATGAACTTTAAACCATTCTGTATTCAGAATTAGATCTAGAATACCAGAGAATCGATGTGTAAGTCCTCTAAAAACTAAATTTTAGGATGCTAATTTTCACTTTCAGTGGCAAACACTGTCATTTCCTCACAATGGCCATTCTGCTCTTCCTTTTTCTGTGATGAAACCCTCAGAGGCTGGAAGACACATCTCTGCCACCTCCTCCTATCTAATAAAATATGCATGTGGTTGTCACGAGTTCGAGGCCAGGTTGGGCTAAATAGCAAGTTCTAATCCAGCTAGAGGTACCTAATAAGATGGCTGTTTCAATGAGACATTATAAAAGTACAATTTAAACAGATAAAAACCAGCAGGTCCCACAGGAAAGTCTTTTCTTAGGGTAAATTATATTTCAATGGAATTTTAATATTTATAATGAAAGTTTATTGGCAGTTCTTGCCCTGACTCAACTTTGTTTTCCTCTCCTTGATTTCACTGAAAACACACATGTTCTGGAAATACAGCCAACGTTCTTATATGTAATTAGCATGAAAATACATTTTATTTTTCATTACAGTATATTACACATAAAATGCACATCATTATGACCTTTGTCACAAGCACTTTGATAGTGCTCATCCCTATAACTCACTTCTGTCTCTGTCACTCCCGTTTCCCAACCTTCCTCTTCCTGCCAGACCAGCTTCCATTGTCATGGCTTTTCTCTTTTCCTGTTAAATTCAGTGTGCGATGATTTGCAATTCCCTCTTTATTAATTTACCCAATGTAAATTACCGAATGTGTTCAGGGTTTGCTTTAGGCTGAGAAGTAGAATCCACTCACAAGTGCAAGCCCACCCATGTAAATGAAAACGTGATGCCTTGGAATATAAAACAGTAGAAGAAACTTGGAATCATGCTCTGCAAAGATGTAGGTAAGACTTTAAAGAAAGGAATCACTTGAGCTAAAGCTAAAATCATTTGACGTATCTCCTGCAACCTAGTGAGGCCCACAAACCTTTGTGAGTCAATTGGTAGAATTGAACAAAATATAAATAACTCCTTGCAGATACTTATTAAAATTGACAGCTGTATCTCCAACCAACAAAGGAGGTTTGTCATTGATGTTCTGCAGCTGACATTAAATACAGACACTTCCTATCATCCCTCAGGTGACTATTCTTCTACCATGGGCAGTTTAACTCTCAAATATCTGCATGTAATGAGTGTCCTAGAACCCCTGCTCATATATAGTCCATGGCAGCTCAGTGTTCAAGTGGTTTCTCTAATAAGGGGAACAGGGACTGTCTCTGACATGAACTCAGGGGCTGGTTCTTTGATCACCTCCCTCTGAGGGGGGAGCAGCCTTGCCAGGCCACAGAGGAGAACAATGCAGACAGCCCTGATGAGACCTGATAGACTAGGGTCAGATGGAAGCGGAGGAGGACCTCCCCTATCAGTGGACTTGGAGAGAGGCAGAGAGGAGATGAAGGAAGGGAGGGTGAGATAGGGAGGGGATGAGAGAGGAGCTACAGCTGGGATACAAAGTGAATAAACTGTAATTAATATAAAAATAAATTAATTAAAAAATAAATCACTAAGATGGAATTATATAATTGAATAATATCTATAACTTCTTTTACTTGCTTCTAAGATTCTCTTAAAAACTGGATTATTAAATGTGTGCTTTTTTTTACTTTTCTTATTCAGAGAAAAGATCAATAAAAATTTTGACTTCGCACTATCAAGAATATTTATTTCTCTTCAGAGCTGCTTCACTGGCACATTTGTTAGACAGATGGCACTGGGCACGACAATCATTAATTTTGTGTTAGATAAATGCAGGGGGTAAATTATTTTTAGATAATTTATAATGTTTTTCTTTCCAAAATAATCTCTTTATAGGACATGCATGTCTATTAGAGATCATTTATTAAGCAGTAGTCATTCATGAATTTCTGCATCTCTATTCACAGTTTTGAATCTATGTTCTGTACTGTTACTAGTGATGAATGAAGAAAGGATAAGGTGATCAGGAGATAGAGGTTCAGGCATGTGAGAGCAGAAAGAGTGAGTTACACTTTCCTCCATTATTTTCATCAATAACTAAGAAATCAAGACAC
Organism: Psammomys obesus; assembly: GCF_907164565.1. Taxonomy (NCBI): domain Eukaryota; kingdom Metazoa; phylum Chordata; class Mammalia; order Rodentia; family Muridae; genus Psammomys; species Psammomys obesus. The sequence continues at coordinate 4,685,430 of NW_026596962.1, read as the reverse complement.
TGAGTTGAATTCCTGCCACCATAGAAATGTATCTGTAGAGCTGGCAAGATGGCCCAGAAGGTGAAAGACTGGTTGCACAAACTTGAATTTGACCCCTACAGTCCAGGGCAGAAGCAGGTAACAAATGCAACAGAATTGCCCTCTCAGCTCCATGAACATGCTGTGGTGATCATATACACAAAATGATGAAAACACACAGAAACACGTATGTGTGTATGTACACATACCCTACATGCATGTTTGCATATGATACATACTATTCCAAGCTAGAAAGAATTCTCATGCACTTGTCTTGAGATTATGTTGCCTAACATTAATGTAATGGTAACAGTATGGGGCCTACTAATGTCTTTTTAAATTCCATTGATGTATTCATCTGTGTGTGTGTCTATGTGTGCACACACATGCCAAGACATGCCTGTGGAATCAGAGGACAACTTCTAGAGACTGGCTTTCACCTTCTCTCATGTGGGTCCCAGGGATCAGACTAAGACATCAGCTTTGGTGGCAGATGCCCTGCTCCCTGGGCCAGCTTACCAGCCATAACATTTTACTTGTTTTTTACTCTTTTTCTTTTAATTTTTAGATTTTTTAACCACTTGATGTAATTTCACTTTTTAAAATAATAAGAAATAGCATCTACCATGACTTGGTTTGGAACATACTATGACATTTAAAAAAAAAATAAGCACTAAATGCCTGAAAATTAAACAAAATGACCTCCATTCTAACAAACATCTCAGGATGTGCAGCGTGTTAAATGAGACACTGCATCATAACTGCATTTTCTGGGCATATTTTTCTGAGAGAATCTAGGACTAGCTGACTTCAGAGCTTTAAGATGGATTATGGGGTATTAATCCATGCTTGTAAATGTAAGTCAGGTATTACATTTTTGTTTATGCTAAACTTATTTATTGTATTTTTAGGAAATAAATGTTTCCCTGTGAAGCATAAGCATTATTTAGTCAGAACATTTTGAGTGGAAAAGAGGACAAATGTCTAAAGGACAAATGCCAGGTTTAGAGAATAATGGTGCCATTTAAGAAATGAAAAGTAATGGAGCAACTGAGTCAACACTTACTAAAATTACTTCAAAGCTAACTCTACTTGCACATTTTATAATGAGCAATTAACCTGAGTCAGGATTGATGTTGCATTTTGGGAAAGAGACATAGAATGTATTTGAACTGAATTCTTAAATTATTAAACACAGTTTCTTATAATAACCTCCTAGATAAGCAAGTATCTATGGATTGGTCAAAGGTGTAATTAAGTAAATTCAGGTATTTTGTTATTTATCTTGCATGTGTTTTTCTAGCAGTTAAATTGCTGAACAATGAATGTTTATAAATATTCACCATCAAGAAAAAATTAACTACAGGAAACTTGAAAGAATTTTAGAATGTTTATAGTAGCAGCTTAGACTTAATTGTTTTTAATTACCATATACAATACAAGTAGCAATGTAAAATAGGAATTTTTTTTTTGTCTTTGTACAAAACTCATTGTCACATCATCCAACATTCAAAAAAAGAGAGTCTAGGACAGATTTGGGGCTACATGGAGTCAGCAGTTTGACAAAGAACAAGAGAGCATTGCAGCCTGACAGACAATGTAAACCAGAAAAGGTGGCCAACCACGCATACTATAGGAAGTCTCCTGAAACGATCTTTGGGCATGAGATCAGCTTTCAGGAAACTAGAAGGGAGAAAGAGAAGGCAAGAGCCAAGTAAAGGAAAGAAGGGGTCAAAAATCGCAAAAGACAACCATTTCTGAACCCAAGTTTTTAAAAGTAACAAAGAAAAGTCAGAGTCTTAAGTGTTCATATTAGACTTCAGTTGTTTTTTTTTTTACTTTCATGAGTCCTATTTATTTATTTATTTATTTATTTATTTATTTATTTATTTATTATTCTTTTTATTTTTATTAACTACAGTTTATTCACTTTGTATCTGCCCCATACCTCCCTCCCTTTCCTCTCTTAATCCCATCCTCTCTTACTCTTTTCCACCTGTGCCCCTTCTCCAGTCCACTGATAAGGGAGGTCCTCCTCTGCTTCCCTCTGATCCTAGTCTATCAGGTCTCATCAGGAGTGGCTGCACTGTCTTCCTCTGTGGCCTGGCAAGGCTGCTTCCACTCAGGGGGAGGTGATCAGGGAGCCAGCCACTGAGTTCATGTCAGAGACAGCCCCTGTCCTCATTACTATAGAACCCACTTGGACACTGAACTGCCATAGGCTTCCTCTGCACAGGGGTTCCAGACAATCTCCATGAGTTGTCCTTGGCTGGAGTATCAGTTTCAGAAAAGACCCCTGTTCTCAGACTTTTTGGTTCTATTGCTCTCCTTTTGGAGCTTCTGTCCTCTCCAGGTCTTACTATCTATCTCCCACTTCTTTCATAAGATTCCCTGCACTCTGCCCAAAGTTTGGCTATGAGTCTCAGCATCTGCCCAAAGTTTGGCTATGAGATACCCATCAGGGTGGGGCCTTTCAGAAGCCCTCTGTGGTAGGCTCCTGTCCTGTTCCCTGTTTTCTCCCTCCTCTGATGTCCATCCTCTTTGCCTTTCTAAATAGGGATTGAGCATCTAAAAGCTGGAAACAGCCTAGATGTCCATCAGTTGAAGAATGGATACAAAAATTGTGATACATCTACACAGTGGAATATTACTTAGCGATAAAAAAAAAGGAAATCAGGAAATTTGCAGGTAAATGGTGGGAATTGGAAAAGATCATCCTGAGTGAGGTTTCCCAGAAGCAGAAAGACACACACAGTTTACACTCACTCATAAGTAGATATTAGACATATAACATAGGATAAACATACTAAAAACTGTACACCTAAGGAAGCTAATCAAGAAGGAGGACTCTGGCTACACTTCAGTTTTTTGTTTTTTTTTTTTAAGTGGCATGCTAGATGAAATGAGTGAAGTACACCAACATTGTAAAGATCTGGACAAAAAACAGATGTGTTCAATGACGGAAGCATATCCGACCACATCAGGGACGGGAGAAATCAGAGACAGTACAAAGAATGTGAAGAATCACAAATCGACTCCCATTCCTCACCTTGCAAACCTGTGAACTGACAGGTCAGATGCACATGAGACTTCCTCCAAGCTTCAAAGCATTTCTGAATTCTGTCCTTAACTGACAAGAGTTCAAAGCACCAGGATCTAGACTGAACTGGGTGCTAAAGAGTGAATGTCAGAAATAGTCCCTGTTCCCCTTACTGGAGAACCCACTTAGATACTGAGCTACCATGGGCTATATCCAGACAGGGGTTCTAGGTTATATCCATACATGGTCCTTGTTTGGAGAAGCAGTCTCATGAAAGACCCCTGTGCCCTGACTTATTTGGTCCTTGTGGAGCTCCTGTCCTCTCGGGGTCTTACTAGCTCCCCTTTCTTTCATATGATTCCCTGCACTCTGCCAAAAGTTTGGTTATGAGTCTCAGCGTCTGCTTTTATACACTGCTAGGTAGAGTCTTTCAGAGGCCCTCTGTGGTAGGTTCCTGTCCTGTTACTTGTTTTCTCCTACCTCTAATGTCCATCCCATTTGTCATTCTAAGTGAGGATTGATCATCTTACCCCGGGTCCTCTTTCTTGTTTGTCTTCTTTAGGTGTATAAATTTCACTATGTTTATCCTATCTTATAGATCTATATAAGTGAGTATATACCATATATGACATGAACTAAATCGTGAGCTTTTCAACCCCCCCTCCCCCGAGAGAGGAGCAGCCTTGGTAGGCTACAAAAGAGGACATTGCAGCCAGTCCTGAAGAGGCCTGCTAAGCTAGAGTCAGATGGAAGGGGAGGAGGACCTCCCCTATCAGTGGACTTGGAAAGGGGCAGGGAGGAGATGAGGCAGGGAGGGTAGGATTGGGAGGGAATGAGGGAGAGGGCTACAGCTGGAATACAAAGTAAATAACCTGTGATTAATATAAAAATAATAAATAAATAAAACTGTTATGCTACTATAAAAAAGAGAGTAAATGTGTGTAGAGTATGACCTGCCAACATTGCTCTAGCAGTTAAGCTTCTCGCGTTGGTTGTCACCAGCATTCCACACCTGCACTTGATACTTGATTGTGAATTTTGCTAGTATTACCATTATTGTGATCCGAGCAAAGTTTAGGAGTTGGAGGATTATTTTGATGCTTATTTTCAGTGTATAGTCCTGGGTTCTATTGTTTCTGGCTGCAGGGGGCAGAGCTTCATAGAATTACTACCATACCATGCCCTGCTTGTGACAGAAAGCAGAGAGCGCTGCCACAGGAAGAGTCCTAGGCAAGATTTAGGAAGATTAACCCAGAGTACCTTGCTTCCTTGAAACCATCTCTACTCACACAGCCTTGCAATACAAAGTTCATATTCTGAATTTATCAGTACATAAATTAACTGATGAAGCCAGAACCCTCAAACATCATTTTTCAAATCCTGTCATTTGATGACCTTGTTTCTAATACTCAAGCACAATGGGAAACATTTCATAGTCAATCCTTAACAAGAATACAAAACAAAGTCTAATAAAAGAAAATGACTTCCTTGATGCATGATTATAGTAAAAATTGAAACATCATTTTTGAAAGAAAAACCCTTAAATATTAGAATAAATTATAGAGAATTACAATTTGAATGATAAGATCAATGTCTACAGAAGTTTTGTGCCAAGAATAGGCCTGAAAACTGTCCTATGGTTGACTTTGTCCTAGAATTCCACTTAATTATACTTGGTCTCATTGTCTGTACCAGCAAGCAGAATCAGCCTCCATTTCCTTACAAGCACTGTGACACTTGGAGATGCTGGATCAGTGTGCCCTGAATTCTGGGGTTACCTTGATTTTTTTTTCCAGACATGCAAAGCACACACTGGTCTGACAGAAAGGAGATTCATCATTAGTCCTCTGTATTCTCCATTCCACACCCTTAAAACTGACAGCTAGACTGAAGAAAAAAACATAAGGCCAAAAAGGTCCAGGGAAAACATGCTTTTATTTGTAGCAGGTCAGTAAGTGCTTCTGTGATTTGAGAAATTAGAAATTTCTCCTGAATTTCTTCTGCCAAATCTGTATCACAGATTTATGTTACAATGGTATAAATCATTGAAAAGTTCAATTGTGTTGTTTTTTTTTCTCTTACAAATCAGAAGTTTCTCTTTCTCCTTTGTGAGTTTTTTTAAAGAAAGCTTAGTTTGCATACAATCTCAACAGAACTGCAATCAAACATGGTAGACCATGGCAAACTTTGAATGCATAGATGGCCATATACACGTTTCAGTCCTTTGTTTGTGGTCATGATGAGATTGTGGGTGAGCAACTCTTTAGCAGCTCCAGCCACTAGAGTCCTATTTGCTGACCTTCCTTCATCAGGGCAAGGGTATGTTTGTCTGAAAAGGAGTAAGGGAATTTCTACTCATTTCCCAGAAGACTTCAGTTGCAATTTACTAGATCAAAGACAAGTAATAAAATTTCTATTTCCTGGCCACAGTTCACCTATAAAAGCCTCTTCTTTTCACTTGATCCTCACAAAAACAGGGATATCTGCCTGGACATTGGGCAGTGATGCCATTTACTGCCCATACTCAGGCTTTACCAGGAGTACAAGAAAGCCTCAGACAGAAGGTCAATGCCTGTGGAACTCCAGGTACTAATTCACTTCTGCATAACCTGCAAGCCATGAGAATTTGGAGTCTTATAAATGACTGCGACCCTAACCATCCCAGTAGTCCCACTGCGCTATCAGGAATTTAATACATGCAAGCTGTCCTCCAGGTAGCTGTTTCTACATCTCATCCTCTGCACACATGAAATAGGAGCCTTACCTCAGAAGGAAAGGGCTCTTGAATGCAGTTTATTTGAATTTCCCGTGGCCCAAAACTATAATGCATACAGGAGAAGTAGGGGAAGGTTCTCATACAGCTTTAAACATCTCAGGTTGAAGCAGAAGTCCACTAACATGTTTTGGTATTGCTGACAATAACGTAATTGTGATTTTCATTATTATTTATTTTTGTATCTCATTGGCTGGTTCCTCTAAAGGAACCTCTGGGTGTTTGAGTTGGGCACATGTAGAAGAGTAGCTGCACCAATAGACCTGTCCCATGTCCTTACACAGCCACTGTTACTCCTGTAATGAAACCTACAAGGCAGCAACAAACCATCGGGGCATCAGCGGAAACCTCCACCCAAAAGAAAAGCTTGGAGAAAAACTTTAGGACAGATGATAAAAAAAAAAAAAAAAAAAAAAAAAAAAGTGTAGATAAAGCTGCACTAACAGAACTCAGGAGAGAAAATGAAAGGCAAAAGTCTCAGTGGCAATAATACAAAAGACGTTAGAAAACATAGAAGTACATAGAAGACAAAATATATAAGTGCCTTTAACTGTAAAAAGAAAAATATGATTCAAAATACAGACACTGAACATATGAAAAATTTACAACATATAGGGTATCTGAATCCCATACCATTTACTCAAACACAGGCAACAAAGGAAACCCAAGTCATAACACAGGCAAATATCTCTAAAACAAGAAAAGACTTAAATCTATTTTTAAATATTACAAAATTGTTCCATAATTTAACATCTGGACATGAATAAAACAGAATTATCAGAATTAAATGACTAAACTCCATACGCTGATGGGATTGCTTGGGAGTCAGCAGTTTACTGTAAGACTTTATAGAAAACATGCATGGTATTATGAATACATGCAAGTGAAACTTGGTTTCTTTCTTTAATACTATGAGCACGGATACAATAATTCTAAAGCACCAACAAAATATTTAAAAACAGCCTAAGCCAATTGGTTATGCTTAGAATGATGAAGTCAAACAAATCTGAAACTCAGGAAATTTAAATTCAAATCATGAGTACACATTGTGTTTTCTCTTTTATTTTATTTTCTTAAAATGCTTAATTACAAAGTTACCAAAGCTGGAAGAGGGGCCAAGATGGCGGCACCCGGAGTACACCATGTCTGAGAAGCGGGACAACACACTCCTTGCAGCGACCAGGAGACTGAACTCTGGGCCCTAAAACAACACTGATCGATCATGTTTCCCAGGTGAGGGGAGGCTCCCATGGTGTGGGAATCGGGCGGGTCCACAGCCAGAACCCAGAAGAGAACCCGGCTAACACAGGCTTTGGGTCTCAGGGCTGGTGCCGCACGCCTGCATGTCCCGATCACTTTCTCAGGCTGATTGGTGGGCACAAGGGTGCCTGAGGCTGAGAGTCCCAGTCGCAAAAAAAAAACCCACGGGGAAGGAAAGTTGCCAGACTGGTCACGGGTCACCCAGTCTTTCCCTGGAAGGTCTCTCCAACCAAGGGTACCTGCCGCCATCACAATTGAGCTCCCGCCGTGCACGGATTGCAGCTGTGCAGCTGTGCGCCCAGCTCAAAATCCCTACTCCCTCTTCGGAGGAGGCAGGAGGCGGCCAGCAGAATCTGCCACAGACCACATTGTCTGTACCCCAACCCGAGATCAGGGCTGAGAAAACCCAATCCTTTCAGGCACTCTCCCAAACACCGCCATCACCCTGCCACAGCAGAGCAGAAGGATAAAGAGGCGCACTGTGGCTTCACAGTGCCAGAACTCCAGTGTTGCCAGCTGCTCCTAGGAAACAAACTACAGCTCAGGATCTGGGACTGTGGTCATTCTACAGGTCCTGAGATTATCCTGGGTCCAGCGCAATAAGGTCTAGCAGCAAGTTCTATCACCGGCGCCCCTCCCACCTGACCCCTGGCAGAGAAACGCCAGCTCAGGGCTCAGGATCCCAATGAGAAGCCCCAACCCCTGCTTGGCACTCCCCTGAGAGCACCTCCATAAGCTTGCCCTAGCAGAGGAGAAGGTCAGAGGGGAAGGACAGAGAGGCAGCCTGCCAAGGACACAGCACCCTCTCTCCAGCTCACCCAGCAGCCCCTAGCAGAGAAACCCAAGCTCTGGATCTGAGGACACTCAACCCTACCCGGTACTCTCTTGGGATCAGCAAACATAGATTCTACTGCTAGGCTGCTTCTGTCAGAGAGATCTGGGCCTGGGATCTGGGATTGAGTACACTCATCCTAACTCTTTCCCGCGCCACCCAGGGACCAGTCAACATAACCCCTTCCTGCAGAGGGAAAGGACAAAGAGGCAGCACACAGGAAAGGTGGACACCGAGTCCTGCGGCCACAGTGTCACAGAGCTGACTGTTAGCCTACCCGTGCACTTCCGCAGCAGGACCAAAACAGAGAGTAGTGAGCAATGCAAACCCCTGTGCATTCCAACTGGTCCTGCAAGAGAGTGAGTGAGCCTTCTAGGGAGAGATTGCCCCAGACCCAGGGCCTCTCCACAGAAGCAACCAGACAAGATCCCTGCCACCCACACCCCTAGTGTGGGCATCATAGGGATTCTTGGGACAGCGCCCCCAACAGTGAAGCCTCTGCCTTGCGGGTCCACCAGAGTAATCCAGGCAAACAATCCCTGGATCTCAGTCAGAACTGCGTAATAGTGGCTTGCAGGCCACTGCAATAGTCAGAGAATCTGCGCATGCACACTGCGCCTGCTAAAAGCGCACGCGAATAGCGCCAGTGTCACATTCCTTACTTAGGCAAAACTGAAAACTTAGTGCACACTCCCAAAGCAGTGAACCTCTCTCATCTTCCTGAAAAAACAGTCCAGAAAACAGAAAGAGAGGATCATAGCCCAAACTACAATCTCGAGGAACAACCAGTGATGATTATAAATAACCAGATGGCTAGAGGCAGACGTAAGAACACTCCCAACAAAAATCAGGACATAATGACCTCACCAGTAAACCCACAAAACAATGAACACTTCAATTCACTAGATATACAAGAAAACGACCTCAAAACTATGTTTCTCCAGCTATTAAATGCCCATAAAGATGAAATGAACAAAGCCCTCAGAGAAATAACCAAAGAAATCGAGACTAACCAAGAGGAAACAAATCGTGCTCTCAGAGAAATGACCATGAAAATTGAGGCAAACAGAGAAAAAATGCACAAAGCTCTCAAAGAAATGTCCACACAAATAAAGGCAAATAAAGAAGAAATAAACAAAGCTCTCATAGAAATACAGGCAATTATAGCAGAAGAAGTAGAGGCACAATTAGTGATACATAGAGAGGAAACAGACAAAAAAATAGAAGCTATCATTGAAAAGCAGGAGTCCACATTCAAACAGATGAAGGAAATGGTGCAAGACATGAAAACAGAATTAGAATCAATAAAGAAAACACAAATAGAGAAAAACCAGGACCTGGAGAACATAGAGAAAAGATTGGGAACTACAAAGGTAAGCATCACCAACAGAATATAAGAGATGGAAGAAAGAATCTCAGGAGCCGAAGATACACTTGCGGAAATTGACATGTCTCTCAAAGAAAAAATAAAATCAGAAAAGTTCCAAACACAAAACATCCAAGAAATCAAGGACACCATGAAAATACAAAACCTAAGAATAATAGGAGTAGAAGAAAAAGAAGACATCAGGCTCAGAGGTCCGGAAAATATTTTCAAGAAAATTATAGAAGAAAACTTTCCCAACTTAAAGAAGGAGATGGCCATAAACATACAAGAGGCCTACAGAACACCAAGTAGACTAGACCAGAAAAGAAATTCTTCACGTCACATCATAGTCAAAACACTGAACCTACAAAACAAAGAAAAAATTCTAAAAGCAGCAAGGGAAAAAGGCCAAGTAACATATGAAGGTAGACCTATCAGAATAACACCAGATTTCTCAACAGAAACTATAAAAGCCAGAAGGGCCTGGACAGAAATCATACAGTCCTTAAGGGACCACAGATTCCAACACAGACTACTATACCCAGCAAAACTTTCAATCAACATAGACGGAGAATTCAAGATATTCCAAGACAAAACCAAATTTAAACAATATCTACATAGTAACCCAGCTCTACAGAAGTTACTAGAAGGGAAACTCCAAACCAAAGAAAACAACTACATCGAAGGAAACAGAGGAAATAGATAAATACACAACAACAAAAAAAAAAAAAAACAAAAAAAAACAAAAGAAGACAAGCAATGAAACTCAGTGACACCACCAACACCACATCTAAAGTAAGTAACAACTGTTGGTCACTAGTTTCTATCAATATCAACGGACTCAACTTCCCAATTAAAAGACACAGACTAACAGAATGGTTGGGGAAACAGGATCCATCATTCTGTTGCATCCAAGAAACACACCTATGCAACAAAGATAAACATTACCTCAGAGTAAAGGGCTGGAAAAATGTCTTTCAAGCAAATGGTTCCAAAAAACAAGCGGGAGTAGCCATCCTAATATCTAATAAAATAGACTTTCAACCCAAGTTAATCAAAAAAGATAAGGACGGCCACTATATTCTCATCAAAGGAAAAATCCACGAAGAGGACATCACAATATTGAATATCTATGACCCAAATACAAGAGCACCTACATTCGTTAATGAAACAATATTAAATCTTAAATCACACATTGATCCTAAAACCCTAATAGTGTGAGACTTCAACACTCCACTCTCACCAAGGGACAGATCAACTAGACAGAAAACAAATAGGGAAATAAAAACACTTACAAAGACCCTAAAACAAATGGACCTAAAAGACGTATACAGATCTTTTCATCCAAACTTAAAAGAGTATACCTTCTTTTCAGCACCGCATGGAACCTTCTCCAAAATAGACCATATAGTTGGTCATAAAGCAAGCTTCAACAGATACAAAAAGATTGAAATAATCCCTTGTATTCTATCTGACCACCATGGACTTAAGCTGGACCACAACAACAACAGAAATAACAAACAGCTTACACGCACATGGAAACTGAACAACATGTTACTCAACGACAGCTGGGTTAAGGAAGAAATAAAGAAAGAAATTAAAGACTTCCTAGAATTCAATGAAAATGAAGGCACAACATACCCAAATTTATGGGATACATTGAAAGCAGTGCTCAGGGGAAAATTTATAGCACTAAGTGCCTGCAAGAAGAAATTTGTAACATCACATAAAAACAACTTAATGGCCCAACTGAAAACCCTAGAAAAAAAAAAAAAAAAGCAGATACACCCAAGAGGAGCAGATGGCTGGAAATAATCAAACTCAGGGCTGAAATCAATCAATTAGAAACAAATAAAACTATTCAAAGAATCAATGAAACAAAAAGCTGGTTCTTTGAGAAAATCAACAAGATAGACAAACCCTTAGCCAAACTAACTAAAAAGCAGAGAGAATCCATCCAAATCAGCAAAATCAGAAATGAAAAGGGTGACATAACTACAGACACAGAGGAAATTCAAACAATCATTAGCTCATACTACAAAAGCCTATATGCCACAAAATTTGAAAACCTAAATGAAATGGACAATTTTCTTGATAAATTCCATCTTCCAACATTAAGTCAAGATCAGGTAGAAAGACTGAACAGCCCTATATCCCCCAAGGAAATTGAAGCAGTCATTCACAGTCTCCCCTCCATAAAAAGCCCTGGGCCAGATGGTTTCAGCGCAGAATTCTACCAGACCATCAAAGAAGTGCTCACACCAATTCTCCTCATCTATTCCACAAAATAGAAACAGAAGGTACATTACCAAACTCATTCTATGAAGCAACAGTCACCCTGATACCTAAACCACACAAAGACCCAACAAAAAAAGAGAACTTCAGACCTATCTCTCTTATGAACATTGACACAAAAATACTCAATAAAATACTTGCAAACCGAATCCAAGAACACATCAAAGATATCATCCACCACGACCAAGTCGGTTTCATCCCAGGCATGCAAGGATGGTTCAACATATGGAAATCCATCAACGTAATCCACCACATAAACAAACTGAAGGAGAAAAACCACATGATCATCTCCTTAGATGCTGAAAAAGCATTTGACAAAGTCCAACACCCATTCATGTTTAAAGTCTTGGAGAGATCAGGAATACAAGGCACATATCTAAACATAGTAAAGGCAATATACAGCAAGCCTATAGCCAACATCAAACTCAATGGAGAGAAACTTAAATCAATCCCACTGAAATCAGGGACAAGACAAGGCTGCCCACTCTCTCCCTACCTCTTCAACATAGTACTTGAAGTCCTAGCCAGAGCAATAAGACAACTAGAGGAGATCAAGGGAATACAAATCAGAAAGGAAGAAGTCAAAGTGTCACTATTCGCAGATGATATGATAGTATATATGAGCGACCCCAAAAATTCAACCAGAGAACTCCTCCAGCTGATAAACACCTTCAGCAAAGTGGCAGGATACAAAATCAACTCAAAAAAATCAGAAGCCCTCCTGTATACCAAAGACAAAAGGGCCGAGAAAGAAATTAGGGAAACAACACCCTTCACAATAGGCACTAATAACGTAAAGTACCTTGGGGTGACACTAACCAAGCAAGTGAAAGACCTGTTTGAGAAAAACTTCAAGTCTCTGAAGAAAAAAATTGAAGAAGATATCAGAAGATCGAAAGATCTCCCATGCTCATGGATTGGTAGGATTAACATTGTGAAAATGGCCATCCTGCCAAAAGCAATCTACAGATTCAATGCAATTCCCATCAAAATACCAACTCAATTCTTTACAGACCTTGAAAAAAAGATTCTCAGCTTGATATGGAGAAACAAAAAACCCAGAATCTCCAAAACAATCTTGTACAACAACAGATCATCTGGAGGTATCTCCATCCCCGATCTCAAGTTGTACTACAGAGCAATAGTAATAAAAACTGCATGGTATTGGCATAAAAACAGAAATGAGGATCAATGGAACCGCATAGAAGACCCAGAAATAAACCCACACACCTATGAATACTCGATTTTTGACAAAGAAGCCAAAACCATTCAATGGAAAAAAGACAGCATCTTCAACAAATGATGCTGGTCCAACTGGATGTCTACATGCAGAAAAATGAAAATAGATCTCTATTTATCACCCTGCACAAAACTAAAGTCCAAGTGGATCAAAGACCTCAACATAAAACCAGATACTCTAAATCTGTTAGAAGAAAAAGTGGGGAACAGCCTACAACTCATTGGCACAGGAGACAACTTCCTGAACAGAACACCAACAGCACAGGCTCTAAGAGCAACAATCAATAAATGGGACCTCATGAAACTGAAAAGCTTCTGTAAAGCAAAGGACACTGTCATCAAAACAAAATGCCTAGCTACAGATTGGGAAAGAATCTTCACTAACCCTTTATCTGACAGAGGACTAATATCGAGTATATACAAAGAGCTAAAGAAGCTGAAAAGCAGCAAACCAAGTAATCCAATTAAAAAATGGGGAACAGAGCTAAACAGAGAATTCTCGACAGAGGAACATCGAATGGCAGAGAAACACTTAAAGAAATGCTCATCCTCATTAGCCATCAGGGAAATGCAAATCAAAACGACCCTGAGATTTCATCTTACACCCATCAGAATGGCCAAGATGAAAAACTCAAGTGACAACACATTGTGGAGAGGTTGTGGAGAAAGGGGAACCCTCCTCCACTGCTGGTGGGAATGTAAACTGATACAACCACTCTGGAAATCTATCTGGCACTTTCTAAGACAATTAGGAATAGTGCTTCCTCAAGACCCAGCTATACCACTGCTAGGTATATACCCACTGTTTGCTTAAGTACACAAAAGGGATATTTGCTCAACCATGTTTATAGCAGCATTATTTGTAATATCCAGAACCTGGAAACAACCCAGATGTCCATCAACAGAGGAATGGGTACAGAAATTGTGGTATTTTTACACAATGGAATACTACTCAGCAATCAAAAAGGAGGAAATCATGAAATTTGCAGGCAAATGGTGGGATCTAGAAAAGATCATCCTGAGTGAAATATCCCAGAAGGAGAAAGACAAACATGGTATATACTCACTTATATAGACCTATAAGATATGATAAACATAATGAAATCTATACACCTAAAAAAGATAATCAAGAGAGCGGACATGGGGTAAGATGATCAATCCTCTTTTAGAAAGACAGATGGGATCCACATTGAACATATGACAGGAGTCTACCGAGTGCATTTCAAAGACTCTAACTAGCAGTGTTTTCAAAGCAAAGACTCATGACCAAACCTTTGGCAGTGTACAGTGAATCATAAGAAAGAAGGGGAGTTAGTCTGATGAGGAAAGGATAGGAGCTCCACAAGCACAGGGTCTTTTCTGAGACTGACATGCAACCAAGGACCATGTATGAATGTAACCTAGAACCTCTGCTCAGATGTAGCCTGTGGTAACTCAGTAACCAATTGGTTTCCCATAGTGAGGGGAACAAGGACTATTTCTAACAGGAACTCAATGACTGGCTCTTTGGCCTCCCCACCCCCAAAGGTAGGAGCAATCCAGTTAGGCCACAGAGGAGAGCTTTGCAGCTAGTCCTGAAGATACCTGATCAAACAGGATCAGATGAATGGGGAGGAGGTCCCCCCTATTAGTGGACTTGGCAAGGGGCAGGGTGGAGATGAGGGAGGGAGGGAGGGACTGGGAGGGAATGAGGGATCTGGACAAGGCTGGGATACAGAGTTAATAAAATGTAACTGATAAGAAAAAAATAAAATTCAAAAAAAAAAGAAACAACAACAACAACAACAACAAAAAAAAAAACAAAGTTACCAAAGCTGTATATACTTTCTGCTCTTGTAAATAAAAGTACTTTTAAATGATCATTGCTTTTGGCTCTTGTGAGGATACTGGGTATTTTTAGATACAAATTTTATTAGTAGTAGTTCCTTTGCGGAAATGTCAGAGAAATGTATTTTCATTACTACAGCATTTCTCTGCGTCAAACTTTTTGTTTTCCACAAAGCTATTATCCTAAATGTGGGTATTGATGGCACTATCCATAGAGTGGACATATCAAAGATGTACAACATTTAGATATTTTCTGTAAATCTCTGCTGTAATGTCACTTCTGGAAGCCAGCTGTGCTGTGATATGTCACAATGATGAATCATCACACATGGTACCATCTAAAGGACAGTTATATAAAAACCTTTATTAATAAACATAATTTTCACAAGTGCAAAAATGAGCATTTTCATGTGCTCTGAGACTTTCTATCACATTTACCCTAAAGTTTCCAGTACTGAAAATATTTTAGGACTGCAATGATTTTTGTGTTGTTTTGCAGTGAAACAAACTGTCTTAGAATAGACTCAATACCAAGACATGTCTATATAGTAGGAAGTGGCTTCATGGCCCAGTCTCAAAAATCTACTCTAGACTTTCTGGTCTGGTTAAAAAAAAAAATAGATACATTTTCCCTGGTATTCACTGCTAAATATGATATTAACCCAGAAAATATTTAAATAGACGAAGGAAGCCCAGCTCCAGCTATGGAAAGAAGAAACAGACTGGTTAGGAACTGGTTAAATTGATAGTACTTGGTAAGACACAAGGCAGCTACAGCAGGGCCACAGAGAGATGCCTAGTAACCACCATTTCAACCTCATCTCTGGAAAGGTCACAGGTGGTGCAGCTAGGCCAATTTTTCCTGTAGACCACATGAGAGGTACATGGATACTTTAGGAAGTCCCAAAGCCTGAGAATGAACAGAGCCTTTGTGGACAGCTCTGTTCACACTAGAAGTCAAGACCTGATACACACATTTCTTCCCAGAAACTGGACAGATCTGGGTCCACCAAGCACCCGCAGAGAGGCACACTCACTGCTTTGCAATAGACTGTTTGTCAGCTTGAAGAATAGGCAGGCTGGCTGGAGGAAGTTTCTCCTCCCTCCTCATATATCAGAGAAGCCCATGGGAGAGGCTCAGCATCTCCTGAGAGGAGAAGATAGAGTAAGCTGATTAAAGTTGTTCCTGGGTGTCACTGATAATTAGAATGTCAGTACATCCATACCCAATTAGGAAAAGGCCAACCTATGTGTGCTAAGCCTCAAGAGGATGAAAATCTTAAAAAATCAAGCAAGACCCATAGCCTCCCAAAATTGCATCTTGAGGAATCAAGTAAATCACTCACCATAGCAAATACCAGGATGGCCATAGTTTGAAAAAAAAAAAGTCAGCGGATGCTAAAGCTGTAAAGAATCATATATTAAACGTATCTGAAAATAATTCTGATGTAATCATCATCATGTATTTACTTTAATCTTAAATTATCTAAAAAATAAAGATAAAACATTAAAATTAAAATTATAAAAAATGACATGAAGATTATATATAAACACTATGTCATGGAAGCAGTTTAACAATTGAGTAGTTATAATAAGAAATAAGAACAAAAATAATAAATCAAAGTGTTTACTACATTTCTATTTTTTAAAAGGTAGATTCAACAAAAATGAGTTACATTCCTAGGGATCTATGGACAGCAACAGAAACAACCCTGTATTACCAACACCCCAGGGGAAAAAACAAGAGAAAAGCTGAAAGGATTTTTGAAAACAATTGTTGTAATTTTTCTAAGTTTTACTACAGAAATGAATTCACAAACTCAAGACTTTGATTGAAGTGCAGAGAAGAAAATAGAAGGCATATATATTACTGTGGAAAAACCAAGCACATTCATGATTGCAGATGCAAAATTAGTTACATTAAAAAAACTCTAAGGGAACATGTAAAATGGAGCAGAAATGAATATCTTTCAGAAAATAAATGAATTGAACAAGGGGCAGAGAAAAATTTATTCATGCATATATGAAATGCATTTATATATGTTATTAATTATTTTTAGTTATTCTGCAGAAATTACATATTTAAGGATAAATTTAACAAATGCAATTCCACACACACCCATGTTCAGTAATTTGAAAACTCAATATGCCAAAAATGACAACACTTCACAAACTGTTTCATCAGTATAATATACTTCCTATCAAAGTGATAGAGAATTTTAAGATTTTAGAATGGTTCATTTATATATGGAATGGTGTGTGCCTTGGAACAGCTGAAAAACAAACTTGAAAACGTGTAGATGGAAGAATCACAGTTGAGAAATAAATATCTACTGTGTCACCTCAAAAATCTCTGCGCCAAACATGAGTGAAGAAACTGCCACAGAGATCAACGAGAAAGAGAATGGTAGAGAATGGCCACAGCCAGCACAATGAAACAGTCCGACAGACGAAGAATAGCACCTTCCATAGATGATTCTAGATCAGGGAAGCATCTAATTGTGTTCAACTATGACCAAAGTACATGATAGATGGAAACGTAAGGAAAAAAATTATGTTAATATGTAAAGGGTTCAGTCTATTACAATAGGCAAAAACAACATTGCAGAGCAAAATCAGTTCATACCATGTCTAGGCTATCTAGGAAGTAGACTGTCTCTGCTTTGAGACCAGAATAGTGTAATTCGCATTCGATATGCATCTATTTAGAAAATTAACTTTATTAATATCTTTTAAAGATACACTCTATCTTCTATATAATTGAAATTGGTGTAAGTTTACAATCAAGACCATCCATCCCATGTTGACCAATCTGCACATCTGCTACAAATGTGGTCCAGCCCATGTATGCTGTTTGGTTGGTGGGTCAGTCTCTATGAGCCCCCACAGGCCCAGGTTAGTTTACTCTGTAGGTCCTTTTCTTCTTCTTGACCCTTCCATCTCCCTCCACCCTTCCTTCCTTTCTTTCACAGACTTCCTCATGATTAACCTATTGTTTGGCCTGGGTCTTGGCAACTATTTCCATCATCTGCTGCAAGAAGTCTCAGAAGACAGTTATGCTAGGCTGCTGTCTGCAAGAAAAGTAGACTATCATTAATAGGCAAACTTTGGGCAGAGTGTAGGGAATCTTATGAAAGAAGGAGAAGATAAAAAGACCTGGAGGGGACAGAAGCTCTAAAAGGAGACCAGCAAAGCCATAAAAACTGAGACATGGGGCCCTGAAGAAAATAATACCCCAACCAAGGACATTGCATAGAGAGGACCTAAAACCCCAGCTCAGATGAAGTTCATAGACTCAGTCTCCAAGTGTGGTCCCAAGGAAGGTGAGCAGGGACTTTTTGTAGCAAAACTCAGTGACAAGCTCTCTGATCACCAACCCTTGGGGGATGCAGCCTTGCCAGGCCGCAGAGAAATACAAGTGCAGCCAGTCCTGATGCGACCTGATAGGTTAGGGTCAGAGGGAAGGATAGGAGGTCCTCCCTTATCAGTGGACTTGGGGAGGGGATTGGGAGGAGATGAGGGAGGGAGTGTGAGATTGGAAGGAAATGAGGGAGGGAGCCACAGCTGGGATACAAATTGAATAAATTATCATAAATGATAATAATAAAAATGAACAGAGGGAAAATAAAGAAAAATCAAAGTCTATCAGGATAGACTTGCTAAATGATACTCCACCAGCTTAAACACTTGAAGCTATGAAACGGCTTGTAGGCAATGTGCTTTCCAGCAGTAGGGATGACATGAGCTTTATCCTTGGAATTCACAGGAGAAAAGGTGATAGCCAATTCCAACACATTGTTTCCTGACCTCCATATGCACACACACAAACACATAGCACACAACACACAATACATACATAGTAATAAAAGTAGATACTAAGTAAAATTTAAAATACATTTTAAAAAGTAACAACTAAAACTTGGTTGGGAAAAGACTGCTGAGGGGAAGGGGAAGTGCAGGCCAGCAGTGCCATGTTGCTCGGAGAAATAGGTGAGCCTAGTAAATACTGCCAAATCATGAAAGAATCAGAACAACAGACATGTCAAACAACATTTCTCAAGAGGCTGTTGAACAGTGTAAGAGAAGTCCCAAGATTAACTTAATTCATCTAGTCCAGAAAAAAAAAAACAAATTCCACACAATAAAGTGTGTAAGCTTGTTCATGACAACTCCATTCATAGCAGACTAAAAAATATAAATTATCCAGGACTCTTCTTAGAAAGTCAGTGATTGAACAATTGTGCTTCTTATTTATTGTGTTAGGTAGAGCTTGTGGGAGTCTATTGATATGGACTAGATTTACACACTGAATGTTGCCATTCTACTACATATGGGACATAACCATTGCACATGAGCTATAGTTAATTACAGCCAATTAAATGGGGACCATTGAAGAGCTCCAGACTGTGTTTCTATGATACCGGCAGGGGTCTGGTACATGTTGTTTTCCTCTCACCCTTTAATCATTTGTGTTTATAAATTCTCAAATAGACTTTACTAAAATTTAAAAGTCCAATGTTTACGCCTTTTGCATGACATCTTACACAAATGTGGAAGAAGATAAATCATTGATATAGCAACACTCTATAGAAATCCAGAGATATGTGTACTAACTTAAAAAATTAAGGCCAGTACCAAGAGTTCCTAGTGTTATGAATCCACTCATATTACATTCTTGAAAGCTGTAATTAGAGGAATGGAAAAACTTATAAGGAGGCTTAGACTATCTAACAAAAATCCCAATAGAAGACACGAGAAGCTTTTGGAATTACTGGTTCAAAGAGTCCAAGAGACTCTTGAAACAATATGGGCTATTGTTATTGCTGTCAATTGCCTCTTAGAATTTGAAGGTAAGGTTTTTTGCCTATAGCACCCACTTTGGACACAGAACTTGAAGGAATTGAGTTTGACCTAAACTGGTAGCCTCCCTGCTGAAGGCTAGCTATCATGGTACCTCAAGGAAAACTACAGAGTGTTGAGGGGAAAACACACGCACACAAACATAATCAATAGTCCGCCTACTGACCTGTAGCACCTACAAATAGCACCAATAGTGGCACTTAAGTTTGGAGTAATCAACAGCTGATTGAACCACTACTCATGGCTAATCAGGAAATCCTGTTACTGCCATTTCCTAAAATATAGTATAATTTATAACTGTATTCTAAATATTTGCCCTTGTAATTGTTGATAAATTTAGCTCTCTCCCCCATCAAAGACTCTTCATTTTACATGACACAGAGACCATTAGAGAATCCTACAACTGTCTGAAACGCAGAGAACAACACTCAATCAGGTGATCAGCTTTATTTGATACATCTCTAACATCACTCCCACATCTAAGGCTCCAGGCACATTGCAGAGACAGAAAAATCTAAGAGACAGAGGACCTGAATGTCCAATACAAAGTTGTGTCTTCTCTATAGGACCAGGAACCTGCACTTACAAAATGAGCAATATGGTTGTCTTAACAAGACCTCAAGAATGGCAACATGCCAGTGCCAGACCATTGTTTCACAGTTACACTACTGTGCTATATGTGTTTCCTATTAGCTTTACACATTTCACTACTCCCTCTTTTCCTTCCCTATAAGGTTCCTTGGTTCCACTTTTGGTTAACCTGGGTTATAATGAACGTTGTAGACTAGAGGCTGTCCAACTATATGGCTGCCTAAACAAGATTTACATAATGACAACACTTGACATACCAGTGTTGGTGGGGGAAGTTTCACGTGGGAAAGACGAAAAGCTTAGATGAAGAGCAATGGGCAATTAATAACGCCTGAGAGCACAGTCTGCTCTTGGGATGAGCTCTCTAACTGCTTGTCCTGTACCAAGCGGTCATCTCCAAAAGCCTACACAAACTAAAACCAGTAGATTGTGCTTGTATATGTTTATAGGTGTGTGTTTGTGACAGTAAGAATGAAACAAAACTGAAAATAAAAATGGATGGTTCGTTCCTGACTGCTAAAGCCTAAGGAGCATGTCGGAGGAGAAACACATAGGAGCATTTGTTTAAGGCCAGTAAGAGAGGCTCTTCAAGATGGGCAAAGTGAATTTTGCTTGATGACAGTTCCAACATGATGCAGCGATGCTATGCATAATTTCTGAGAATATTTCTGTAGAAAAATAAAACCGGTCGAAAGGCACAGGAGGTACTTTTGCAATATTATTTTATAACAGGACATATCTTCTATTTTAAAGTAAAAAGTTAAGGTGGAAGCCAGTGGTGGTGGGACACATCTCTAATCCCAGCCAGTGGGAGGTAGAGGCAGGAAGATCTCTTTGAATTTAAGGCCAGCCTGGTGTTCAGAGTGAGTGAATTCCAGGACAGGCAGGGCTACACAGAGAAACCTTGTCTCAAAATAAAGTAACAAAGGAACAAACAAACAATAGTTAAGGTGAAAATATTATACCCTATTTTCTTATTTTGGGACAAGTGAGATAATGATACGGAACAGTTTGTTTTGATAGCTCCCTGAGATTTTTTTTTTTTTTGTGGCTGCCTCATCATTTAATCACTTAAAAGGGGGAATTCTGTGACCACAGATGTTTTTAATAGCAGAAGGGCAATCACTCTTATTGATACTACTACCAGGAATTTCAGAGGGGCAGCTGTGAGCACTATAGGGAAATAGAAATTGTCTCATGGACATACTTAATTTATACTTACCATTAACCACAAAAGCACACTCTTCTTCTCTGTTGCCTAACTTCCAGAAGGAAAGTGGTTGGGAATGGTACCGTATTTTTTTTGTGGTTTGGTAATAAATCACAGTTAAATTGCCTTTAGTGGCTGCTAGGCAGTTTAGAACATTTCCAGTAAAGTCTAGAGTTCCTATTGGGCCATCACCTGTCATATAAAATGAGCTAAACATAATACTAGGGATATTATTGTCTGAATCCCCTTTAAGGAAAAATGTTCCATGTCTATTTATTACCTACTTTTATAATAATAATTTTTAGTACTAAGAGACCCACCTTTTATATGACATGTTTATACATTACAGAGAAACTTAAAATAAGAGTGCATATAAAGACAGTGTTTCTACATTCCATTGTTTAAAATATATTTTCTTACTATCTCCTGATTCCTAATTAACAATGGTGATTCTTTCTGCTTCCTGATCCTTCTGGCCTCTTATTAAACACACACACACACACACACATACACACACACACACACATACACACAATCTCAAATTCTATGGATTAAGTAGAAATCCTATTTTAACAGGAAAAATATTTTAAGTGTTTCTCCACCATTCCATTCCCAATTTTAGAATTCTCTGTTTAGCACTGTACCCCATTTTTAATTAAATTATTTGTTTGGTTGGCATTTAACTTATTGAGTTCTTTATATATTCTGGATATAGTCCTAAAGAAGCTAACCAACAAGGAGGACTCTAGGAAAGAAGCTTAATTCTCATTCAGAAGGGAAAACAATATAGACACCAGAAATGGTAGAAAAGAAGGAACAGAGCCTACCACAGATGCCTTTAAAAGACTACACCCAGCAGGGGATGGAAGCAGCTGCAGAGACTCATGGCCAAACTTTGGACAGAGTACAGGGAGTCTAAACGAAGAAGGGAGATATGGAAGGACCTGGAGGGGACAGGAGCCCCACAAGGAGAGCAACAAAGCCAAAAAAATAGGGCCGGGGTGGGGGGCGTAGCAGAGACTGATGCATCAACCAAAGACCATGCATGGAGAAGACCTAGACCCCCTGCTCAGATGTAGCCCATAGACAGCTCAGTCTCCATGTGGGTTCCACAGTAAGGTGAGAAGAGACAGTCTGACATGAACTTGGTTGCCTCCTCCTTAATCCCTTCTCCCTGGAGGGGAGACCTAGCCAGCACACAGGAAGAGGATCCAGGCAGTCCTGATAGGACCTGATAGGACAGGGTCAGACACTAGTGGAGAAGGACTTCTATCTGTGGACTAGGGGAGAGAAATAGAGGAGGAAGAAGGGTGAGGTTGAGACCGGAAGGGGTTGAGAGAGGGGGCTAAAAATGGAATACAGAGTGAATAAATTAATAATAATAATAATAAATCAAATTTAAAAATAAATTAAAAAGAAAATATTAAAGTTCTGTTCTATGTAGAACTGGATCATTTGTCTAGTTATTCAAAACATCAGCAGTGCTTGTATGTTTTTCAAGATTTCACATGAACAGTTTCCTCAACAGAGCAAAAAATAGTAGTAAACAGTATCAGCATCCATCCACCCCAAAGCAGATGTTATTCTCAGAAATCAGTAGAGACTCCACAATTCACATTCCTGTTGAGAAAAAACAGTACAGTCTTCCACATCGACCTTTGTGCTGTGAGAGGTCAGTAGAGTCTCCCAACAGATTCCTGTTAGAGATCAAGGCAAAGTCTTTTAGATCCACCTTCCTCTCTGCAGATATAACAATCATCTAAATTTGCAAACTTAATATGTCATTCCTATTCAAAGCAGTTATTTACTATGAAATCCATTAACTTAACAAATGAAATGTTAGTGTTATAACTTAGCTAACCCTCAGTTTTTTTAGCAAAATTCATTGTCAAAATATTGAGAAACACTTTTATCAAAAATTTTATGGCCAACTGATGGGCAGAGTGAATGGAATTTTATGTAAGAAGTGGGAAATAATAAGAGCTGGAGGGAACGGGAACTCCACAAGCAGAGCAACAGAACAAGATAATTTGAACACAGGGAACTTCCCAGAGACTCCTACTCCAACCAAGGACTATTTGTGGAGATGACCTGGAACCCCTGCACAGGTGTAGCCCATGGCAGTTCAGTGTCCAAGTGGGTTCCATAGTAATGGGAAGAGGGACTGCCTCTGACATAATCTGATTGGCCTGCTCTTTGATCACTTCCCCCTGGGGGGGAGCAGCCTTACCAGGCCACAGTAGAGGACAATGCAGCCACTTTTGATGAGAACTGATAGACTAAGATCAGAAAGAAGGAGAGGAGGACCTCCCCTATCAGTGGACTTGGGGAGTGGCATGCATGCAGAAAGGGGAGGGAGGGTGGGATTGGCAGGGGAGGAGGGAGGGGCTTATGGGGGGATACAAAATGAATAAAGTGTAATTAATAAAAAATAAATAAAAGATTTAAAAAAAATTTTAAATATAAATATTATACATGCTAATTATATAATGAAAGTAGGATATATCATAGTTTCATAACCATATAAATTTATGTAGTATTTTAAAGAAAGTAGTTGTCATAAAATTTATGATACTTTCATTGGAAAATCATATGGCTACCTTAAAATGTCATGATATTGAATCACAGTGAGTATTAATTAGAAAGAACTTGAGTTGATGACAGAGAACTCAAACACAGAGAATGAATATGTCTGAAATGCAAATGGAAAGAAGAGTCGAAGGACAAGGACACCTACGTAAACTCCCCAGGCCCTGCTGCTGATAGAGGAGGTCTGTGATCAGAGCCCCGGGGAAACTCCCTTGGGCAAAAAAGCAGTCTGATACAAGAGGTGAAATGTGTGTAAGAGCTTCAGAGTAAAGTTAACTCAAAGTCATTCCAAACCGAACAATTCCACCAAGTACTTTACTGTGAATCATTTCCCTTCCCATGCCTTGTTACTCACTTCCTTTCATTCTTGTAAGTTGTGTGAAGACCCAGCAATCATTGACATGCTCACACATGGTATTTGCTGTGGACTTATCTGTATCTGACTTCCATTCTTGAGGTGAAGCCTCAACACCAAGTGTGGCAATTCGTGGATTCGGGGCCATGAGATGGATATTCAAGATTAAGTGCTGGGGTTGAGAGACCATGGGGATAATGTGCGTTGAAGAAGAGCCATTAGAAAAGTATTTGATTGCACACACTAAAGAAAACACAGCAAGGCTTTCGTGTAGGAGGAGGAAAAGAATCTCACCAAAGCCCACCGTGCTGACTCCTTGACCTGACATCCTAGTCAGCATGCATCAAAACTTATGAAACTGTCACACATCCAACAATAGCTAGGGTGATAATGCCACAAATCAGCTGGCATCTGCCCTTCAGGACTCAGAACCCCCAGGGACTCACCTACCTCTACTAGGAGCAGTGCGTTTCTGCCATCTTTTTAAGTTGTTTGCTTTTCTATGCAGCACACACATCCTGGGAACAGTCTTACCAAGCCAGAGGAAGACAATGCAGCAAGTCCTGATGAGACCTGATAGGCTAGAGCCAGAGGAAGGGGAGGAGGTCCTCCTCTATCAGTGGACTTGGATATGGGAGGAGATGAAGGAGGGAAGAGGGGATTGGGAAGAAATGATGGAAGGGGCTAAAGTTGGGATACAAAGTGAATATACTGTAATTAATATAAAAAAGAAAAATAAAAATTTAAAAATTTAAGAAAAAGTCCCTTCAGACATCGCAACCTACCGTCTCTCCTTCTCTCTGTCTCTGGTCTCTGTCTGACTCTGTCTCTCGTGTCTCTGTCTCTCGCAGGCCTCCAATCTCCACCTCCACCTCCACCTCCCCCCCAATAAACAAATTCTGTGAGATCTGCTGTGTGGTGTGAGCTCTCTGTGGCATACCTTGTCCCTAGCCCACCAAGCTACCTCTGCCATGAAATTCTTACAGCACCGATACAACATTTTTCCATTTTATAAGTCATCTACATGGGGAGATCAGTATTTATTGAGACTTGGTCTTGGGAGCTATATCTTCAGATATAAAAAGTAGATAAAAAGGTAGATTACTACATTATGTAATAATGCATTCTACATTGTGAAGAGATGATCTGAACTGGAGTTTCTTGGAATTCTCTGAAAATTGTATTACAAAATGTAAATCTTAGTGAAGGTGATTAGGCTTGGAACTTTCCTCAGAAATGCTGTAAAAGTATAATTTCCCGGGGGTGGGGGGAATGGTGGAACCAAGAGAACACTGCCTCTGAGGAGCAGGACAATATTTTCCATACAGCGACCAAGAGACTGAACTCTGGGCCCTAAAACAATAGCGATCGTGTTTCTCAAGTGAGAGGAAACCCCCACAGCATGGGAATCAGTCGGGTCCACTCTCAGGTCACCCAGCCAGAACCCATAGAGATCCGGGGTCACACAGGCACTAGGTCCCCAGACCAGAGCCACACGCCTATGTGTCCTGATCACCTTCCCAGAATGGTGGGCACAAAAACACCAGAGACTGGGAGTCCAAGTCGTGATAAAAACCAAAGGAAAGGAAGGAAAAAGTACTGCCCATGGGTCACCCAGTCTTTCCCTGGAAAAGGTCTCACAGACTGGCAGGTGCGAGCTGCCATCACTGAACTGGGCTCCAGCCGAAAGCAACAGAGACTTGCTGTGCACCCAGCTTTCTGTCACAGGTAGAGCTGTGCGCCCCAGGGCAACAGAGACTGGGAGTCCCTGTCGGGAGTAAAGCCCACAGAGAAGGAAGGAAACAGGGACCCGAATTAGGTCATCCAGTAGATCCCTGGAAAAGGTTCTGCAGACCAGCTGGTACACATGCCACCAGCCCAGAGACCTGCTCTGCACCAACAATTCCTCACAGAGCTGGGCGCCCCAGGGAGCCAGAGATGGTTTCAGTGCAGAATTCTACCAGACCTTCAAAGAAAAACTAACACCAATTCTCTTCAAACTATTCCACAAAATAGAAACAGAAGGAACACTACCAAACTCATTCTATGAAGCCACAGTCACTTTGGTACCTAAACCTCACAAAGACACAACAAAGAAAAAGAATTTCAGGCCAATCTTCCTTATGCACATTGATGCAAAAATACTTAAAAAAATACTTGCAAACCGAATACAAGAACACATCAAAGATCTCATCCACTATGACCAAGTAGGCTTCATCATAGTTTATGCAGGGGTGGTTCAGTATACAGAAATCCATCAATGTGATCCACCATATTAACAAACTGAAAGAAAAAAAAATCACATGATCATCTCCTTAGATGCTGAAAAAGCATTTGACAAAATCCACCATGCATTCATGCTTAGTGTCTTGGAGAGATCAGGGATACAAGGCACATATCTAAACATAGTAAAGGCAATATACAACAAGCCTATAGCCAACATCAAACTAAATGAAGAGAAACTTAAAGCAATCCCAATGAAATCAGGGACAAGGCAAGGCTGCCCACTCTCTCCATATCTCTTCAACATAGTACTTGAAGTCCTAGCTAAAGCAATAAGACAACTAAAGGAGATCAAGGGGATACAGATGGGAAAGGAAGAAGTCAAACTTTCACTATTTGCAGATGATATGATAGTATACATGACTGACCCACAAAATTCTATCAGGGAATTCCTACAGCTGATAAACACCTTCAGCAAAGTGGCTGGATACAAAATTAACTCAAAAAAAAAAAATCAGTAGCCCTCCTGTATACAAAAGGCAAATGTGCTGACAAAGAAATTAGGGAAACAACACCCTTCACAATAGCCACAAATGACATAAAGTACCTTGGTGTAACCCTAACCAAGCAAGTCAAAGACTTTTATGAGAAAAATTTCAAGTCTCTGAAGGAAGAATTAGAAAAAGATATCAGAAGATGGAAAGATCTCCCATGCTCATGGCTTGGCAGGATTAACAGAGTAAAAATGGCCATCTTACCAAATGCAATCTACAAATTCAATGCAATTCCCATCAAATTACCAACACAATTCTTTACAGACCTGGAAAGAAAAATTCTCAACTTCATATGGAATAACAAGAAACCCTGGATTGCTAAAACAATCCTCTACAATAAAACATATTCTGGAGGTACCTCCATTCCTGATCATAAGTTGTACTATAGAGCAACAGTTATAAAAACTGCATGGTACTGGCATTGAAACAGAATGGTGGATCAATGGAACTGAACAGAAGACCCAGAAATAAACCCACACACGTATGGATTCCTGAACTTTGACAAAGACACCAAAACCATACAATGGAAAAAAAAAAAGCATCTTCAACAAATGGTGCTGGTCTAACTAGATGTCTACATGTAGAAAAATGCAAATAGATCCATACTTATCACCCTGCACAAAACTAAAGTCCAAGTGAATCAAAGACCTCAACATAAAACCAAGCACACTAAATCGGTTAGAAGAAAAAGTAGGGAAGAGCCTATGATTCATTGATACAGGAGACAACTTCCTGAACAGAACACCAACAGCATAGCCTCTAAGAGCAACAATCAAGAAATGGGGCCTCATGAAACTTAAAAGCTTCTGTAAAGCAAAGGACACTGTCATCAAAACAAAATGACAGCCTACAGATTGGGAAAGAATCTTCACCAACCCTTTATTTGACAGAGGGCTAATATCCAGTATATATAAAGAACTAAAGAAGCAGAAAAGCAGCAAACCAAGTAATCCAATTAAAAAATGGGGAACAGAGCTAAACAGAGAATTCTAGATAGAGGAATATTGAATGGCAGAGAAACACTTAAAAAAATGCTCAATGTCTTTAGCCATTACGAAAATAGAAATCAAAACGACCTTGAAATTTCACCTTACAAACATCAGAATGGCCAAGATGAAAAACGCAAGTGACAACACATGCTGGAGAGGTTGTGGAGAAAGGGGAACCCCTCCTCCACTGCTGGTGGAAATGTAAACTTGTACAACCACTTTGGAAATTGATCTGGTGCTTTCTCAGCCAGCTAGGAATAGCGTTTCCTCAAGATCCAGCCATACCACTCCTAGGCACATAGCCAAAAGAGGCTCAAGTACACAATATGGACATTTGCTCAACCATGTTTGTAGCAGTTTTATTTGTAATAGCCAGAAGCTGGAAACAGCCCAGATGCCCCTCAACTGAAGAATGGATGCAGAAATTGTGGTACATCTACACAATGGAATATTACTCAGAAATGAAAAATAAGGAAATCATGAAATTTGCCAGCAAATGGTGGGAACCGGAAAGGATCATTGTGAGTGAGCTGTCCCAGAAGCAGAAATACACACACGGCATATACTCACTCACATAGATATATAACATAGGATAAACCTACTAACATCTGTCCATCTAAAGAAACTAATCAAGAGGGAGGACCCTGACTAAAATGCTCAATCCCCATCCGGAAAGGCAAAGAACATGGACATCAGAAGAAGAAGAAAACAGGAAGTTTGGAGCCTGCCACAGAGGGCCTCTGAAAGGCTCTGCCCTGCAGACTATCAAAGCAGATGCTGAGATTTATGGCCAACTGTTGGACAGAATGCATGGAATCTTAAGAAAAAAATGGGAAATAGTAAGATCTGGAGAGGACAGGAACTCCACAAGGAGATCAACAGAACCAGAAAATTTGAACACAGGGGTGTTTCCAGAGACTCATACTCCAACCAAGGACTATTCGTGGAGATGACCTAGAACCCCTCCACAGATGTAGCCCATGGTAGTTCAGTGTCCAAGTGGGTTACATAGTAATGGGAAGAGGGACTGCCTGTGACATGAAGTGATTGGCCGGGTCTTTGATCACCTCCCCCTGAGCGGGAGCAGCCTTACCAGCTCACAGAAGATGACAATGCAGCCACTCCTGATGAGATCTGATAGAATAAGATCAGAAGGAAGGAGAACCTCCCCTATCAGTGGACTTGGGGAGGGGCATGTGTGAAGTGTTGAACTGGGCACCAACATTTTTTTCCTTAAACTAGGGGCATTGCTTTTGCTAATATCTTAATTTTTGTGGAACTAATAAACAAAATACGGAAAAAGTCTGGGAAAACTTACATTTTAAGAACTTATTTCTACTATTACACTTTAAAGTACAGTCTCTTGCATAAACAAATAACTAAATGAGAGAAGAGTAATTATTATTGATTCTAACCATTTTATCTTCTAGACACACTGTATCTTATACTGTTTTACAGAAAGTTTTCTGTGAAATCTAAATTATCTTAACATTTTATTTAAGTTCTATCTCAGATATAGAATCATGTATATCAAATATGAAAATAATATCAGTGTGTATGTGATTTATATTTAAATTTTATTAAGGAATGTAGCACATCATGCAGTGATAATGATTGGAAATGACAAAGAAGGACCAATTCATCCTATATATGATCTGAATCCTCTTTGTCATATAGTTAGTTTAGTGAATTTTATGAAGCATGAAATACATATACTCAATGCATTTTATTATGTTAACTTTTAACAATTATCACCAAATTAGTGTTTCAAAAAACCAGAGTTTCCACTCTATATTTTCTGTGGATCAGCATCATGGTTCTCTTTTGGTGGACGCGTCAATCACCCAGCCACCTGAGGCTGAAATCATTATTAGCATCTCTGTTACCAAATTTAAACTGTGCCTCCCTGATGCTCAGATTCTCTCATGGGCCTGAGAAATTGGTTAATTTCTAGGGGTTTTTACAGAATTCAATTCTTGTAAACAAAAATAATATTTTAAACCTCATTGTTTGTGGAAGCTGGAACTGAATGTCTGAATAGTTTTCTTTTCACAAATAGTCTACTTACACTGTTTTGATCATAACAAGAATAACCACTCCACCACAGGTATAACCTGCCTCATTATCTGACCATATATAATGCCAGAAAATTATATTGATATTTCATAATTTTTTTGAAAAACTTAAATACTTCTTATTATCCCAATAATGTAAAACATTATATTTCTAAACTGTTAATAATACAATAATGACCTAACAGTTATTGTTCAGTAAAATACCATTTGTAAAACACTGCCCATTAAGGGCCTGACCTGAATATTCGCTCACTGATGATGATCTTTTATTTTACCAGGAGGCACCATGCAAGTTTCCAAAAGAGGGAAGCAACCAACCTAGGTATGGTTCCTAGGAACCATATTAACAACCAGGATGGCACAATATCCCTAAGGCTACAATTATGACACAAATGCCTTATTGGTAAACCCCAGCTCTCCAGTTGGATTTAAGGTCTACTAAAGAGAGTAATCACGCCTGATACTGGAACTAGCTACCTTCTCAGTTTAGAAAGTTATAGTTATCGGAGGTGAACCTACAGCCAATGGTTTACTAGCTCAGGATCACATAAGCCCTAATAATAATTTGTAAACATTTGTACTTCTACCAACAGATAAGTGTAGTTTTTTACATCTCATCAAGTAGACTCCTCTTCAAGATAGATGTATACCAACATAGAAAAACACAACCAACCAAAATACAGGGTTGCAGAGTCCAGTCTGACATATAGCTCAAGGACATAGAAGATAGACAGAAAGATTGTTAGAGCCTGAATATCAGGGAGTTTGCTGTGAGATTGTGTCTCTTAGTAATGTCAGAATTTACATGAGTGCCCATATGTAATCTGACCAATTTCATGACACCAAAAGATATGCTAAAGTGATGGGAAAAGCCCACAAGGTCTCAACCTTATGTAAGAGCTATAGACAACTAGGGAACGCTGGGAGCAGATGTGGGCTTCCCGGGAAAACACAATGCACAAACATACACACACACACAAACACACACACACATACACACACACACACACACACACACATGCTTGCAATAAAATTAGTAAAATAGAGGCCACAAATCTGAGTATAGAGGTGTGTATATACATGTGTTGGGAGGCAAAGGCATTTGTATCTCTTTGAGTTAGAGGCCTGCCTGGACTACATAGCAAGTTCCAAGACAGACAGGGCTACAAATGGAGACCCTCTAAAATTTAACCATTTAAAGTTTTAAAGTACTTATATTACATTCTTTATGTTTCCAAGTGTCATCTATATTTCGATATTATATTCTGATAAACAACACAAAATTTGTTTTGTTCTATAAGTTTTAATGTATAGATGAAGGTCTCATCTTACTGAAAAACAGTCCAGAAACCAGAAAAAGACGGTCCTACACTGAAGTACTGATTCCAAGAACAAACAGTGAGGGTTACAGATAAGCAGATGGCCAGAGACCAACATAAGAATACACCCAACAAAAATCAGGACATCATGGCTTCACCAGCATCCTCCCAAATCAAAGGACACTTCAATTTACTTAATACACACAAAAAAAGACTTTAAAACTATGCTTTTCCAGCTATTAGAGGCTCATAAAGAGGAAACGAACAAATCTCTCAGAGAAATGGGCACACAAATTGAGGCAAACAAAGAGGAAATGAACAAAGCTCTCAAAGAATTAGTCACACAAATGGAAGCAAATAAAGAAAAAAATGAACAAAGCTCTCAAAGAAATACAGGCAAATACAGCCAAACAAGTAGAGGCACAATTAGCAGCATATAGAGAGGAAATGAACAACAACAACAACAACAACAAAATAGAAATCATTGAAAAGCAGGACTCCACATTCAAACAGATGAAGGAAATGATGCAAGACATAAAAACAGAATTAGAATCAATAAAGAATACACAAACAGAGAAAAACCTGGAGCTGGAAAACATAGAGAAAAGATCAGGAACTACAAAGATAAGCATCAACAACAGAATACAAGAGAAGGAAGACAGAATCTCAGGTGCTGAAGATACACTTGCAGGAATTGATACATCTCTCCAAGAAAAAATAAAATAAAAAAAGGTCCAAACACAAAACATCCAATAAATCAAGGATACCATGAAAAGACAAAATCTAAGAATAATAGGAGTAGATGAAAAGGAAGACACCAGGTTCCAAGGGCTGGAAAATATTTTCAAGAAAATCATGGAAGAAAATATTCCCAACTTAAGGAAAGAGATGTCCATAAACATACAAAAGGCCTACAGAACTCCAAATAAACTAGACCAGAAAAGAAATTCTTCATGTCACACCATAGTCAAAACACGGAATGTACAGAACCAAGAAAAAAATACTAAATGCATCAAGGGAAAAAGGCCAAGTGACAAATGAAGGTAGACCTATCAGAATCACACCATATTTCTTAACAGAAACTACGAAAGCCAGAAAGACCTGTGCAGAAGTCAAGGAGACCTTAAGAGACCACAGAGGCTAACTCAGGGTAGTATACCCAAAAAAAACTATATATCAACATAGACTGAGAATTCAAAATATTCCATGACAAAACTAAATTTAAACAATATCTACATGGTAACCCAGCCCTATAGAAATTACTAGAAAGAAAATTCCATCACAAGGAAAAAAACTACATCCAAGGAAACATAGGACATAGATAACTACACAACAAAAAATCAAAGAATACAAGCAATGAAACACAGCAACAGGACCAACCCCACATCAAAAGAAAGTAACTTTGGTTGGAAACTAGTATCTATCAACATCAGTGGACTCAACTCCCCAATAAAAAAAGACACAGACTAACAGAATGGTTGCAGAAACAAGATCGAATATTCTGTTGCATCCAAGAAACACACCCATGCAACAAAGATAAACACTGTCTCAGAGTAAAGGGCTAGAAAAATGTTTTTAAATAAATGGATCCAGAAAACGAGCTAGGGTAGCTATCCTAATATCTGATAAAATAAACTTTCAACAAAAATTAATGAAAAAATATGAGGAGGGGCACGACATTCTCATCTTGATGTCCACCAAGAGGACATCACAATTCTGAACATCTATGCCCCAAATACAAGAGTGCCTACATTTGTAAATAAAAATATTATTAAAGCTTAAATCACATATTTATCCCAATACCTTAATAGTGAGAGACTTCAACACCCCACTCTCACTAAGGGACCGATCAACTGGACAGAAACCAAATAGGGAAATAAAGACACTTACAGAGGCCCTGAAACCAATGGACCTAATAGATGTCTACAGAGCTTTTCACCCAAATTCGAAAGAGCATAACATCTTTTCAGTACCTCATGGAACCTTCTCCAAAATAGACCATATGGTTGCTCACAAAGCAAGCCTCAACAGATACAAGAAGATTGAAATGATCCCTTATATCCTATTTGACCACCATGGACTAAAGATGGCCCTTAACAACAATGAAAATAACAAAAAGCTTACACACACATGAAAAGTGAACAACTTGCTACTCAGTGACAGCTGGGTTAAGGAAGAAATAAAGAAAGAAATTAAAGTTTTCCTAGAATTCAATGAAAATGAAGGTATAACATATCAAAATTTATGTAACACATTGAAAGCAGTGCTCAGAGGAAAATTCATAGCACAAAGTGGCTTCAAGAAGAAATTTGTAAAATTACATACAAGCAACTTAATGGCCCAACTGAAAACCCTAGAAAAAAAGAAGCAGATACACCCAAGAGGCACAGAGAGTTAAAAATAATCAAACTCAGGGCTGAAATCAACCCATTAGAAACAAATACTACTATTCAAAGAATCAATGAAACAAAAAGCTGGTTCTTTGAGAAAATCAACAAGATAGACAAACCCTTAGCCAAAGTAACTAAAAGGCAGAGAGAATCTATCCAAATCAGTAAAATAAGAAATGAAAAGAGGGACACTGAGGAAATCTACAGACACTGAGGAAATCCAAACAATCATTAGGTCATACTACAAAAGCCTATATGCCACAAAATTTGAAAATCTAAAAGAAATGGACAATTTTCTTGATAGATTCCATGTGCCAAAATTAAATAAAGATAAGATCAATAGATTAAAGAGTCCTACATCCTCCAAGGAAATAGACACAGCCATCAAAGTCTCCCTTCCAAAAAAAGCCCAGGGCCAAACACTTTCAAAGCAGAATTCTACCAGACCTTCAAAGAAGACCTAACTCCAATCCTCCTCAAACTATTCCATAAAATAGAAAAGGAAGAAACATTACCAAAATCATTCTATGAAGCAACAATCACCTTGATACCTAAACCTCACAAAGACACCCCCCCCCAAAAAAAAAGAGAACTTCAGACCTATCTCTCTTATGAACATTGATGAAAAAATACTCAATAAAATACTGGCAAACAAAATCCAAAAACACATAAAAGATACCTTTCACCATGACTAAGTAGGCTTCATCTCAGGCATGCAAGGGTGGTTCAATATATGGAAATGCTTCAATATAATCCACCATATTAACAAACTGAAGAAGAAAAACCACATGATCATCTCCATAGATGCCAAAAAAGCATTTAACAAAATCCTGAATGGAATTTTATGTAAGAAGTGGGAAATAGTAAGAGCTGGAGGGAACGGGAACTCCACAAGCAGAGCAACAGAACAAGATAATTTGAACACAGGGAACTTCCCAGAGACTCATACTCCAACCAAGGACTATTTGTGGAGATGACCTGGAACCCCTGCACAGGTGTAGCCCATGGCAGTTCAGTGTCCAAGTGGGTTCCATAGTAATGGGAAGAGGGACTGCCTCTGACATAATCTGATTGGCCTGCTCGTTGATCACTTCCCCCTGAGGGGGGAGCAGCCTTACCAGGCCACAGTAGAGGACAATGCAGCCACTTCTGATGAGAACTGATAGACTAAGATCAGAAAGAAGGAGAGGAGGACCTCCCCAATCAGTGGACTTGGGGAGTGGCATGCATGCAGAAAGGGGAGGGAGGGTGGGATCGGCAGGGGAGGAGGGAGGGGCTTATGGGGGGATACAAAATGAATAAAGTGTAATTAATAAAAAATAAATAAAAGATTTAAAAAAAAATCCAACACCCATTTATGTTTAAGTTCTTGGAGAGATCAGGGATACAAGGCACATATCTAAATATAGTAAAGGCAATATACAGCAAGCCTATAGCCAACATCAAACTCAATGGAGAGAAACTTAAAGCAATCCCAATGAAATCAGGGACAAGGCAAGGCTGCCCACTCTCTCCATATCTCTTCAACATAGTACTTGAAGTCCTAACTAAAGCAATAAGACAACTAAAGGAGATCAAGAGGATACAAATTGGGATGGAAGAGGTCAAAGTTTCACTATTTGGAAATGATATGATAGAATACATAAGTGACCCAAAAAATTCAACCAGAGAACTCCTTCAGCTGATAAACACCTTCAGCAAATTGGCTGGTTACAAAATTAAATTAAAAAAAAAAAAAAAAAGAAAATCAGAAGCCCTCCTGTATACCAAAGAAAAAAGGGCTGAGAAAAAAGTTAGGGAAACAATGGCCCTTACAAGAGCCACTAATAACAGCAAGTACCTTGCTGTGACTCTAACCAAGCAAGTGAAAGACCTGTTTGAGACAAAATTTAAGTCTCTGAAGAAAGAAATTGAAGAAGATATCAGAAGATGGAAAGATCTCCTGTGCTCATGGATTGGTAGGATTAACATAGTGAAAATTGCTTTTCTGCCAAGAGCAATCTAGAGATTCAATGCAATTCACATCAAAATACCAGCACAATTCATTATAGACCTTAAGAGAAAAATTATAAACTTCATATGGAGAAACAAAAAAATCCAGAATTTCCAAAATGATCCTGTACAACACATCATCTGGAGGTATCTCCATTCCTGATCTCAATCTGTACAACAGAGCAGTATTAATAAAAACTGCATAGTATTGGCATGGAAAGAGAATGGTGGATCAATGGAACCAAATAGAGGACCCAGAAATAAATCCAGACACCTATGGATACTTGATTTTTGACAAAAAAAAAAAAAAAAATCCAAAGCCATTCAATGGAAAAACGACAGCATCTTCAACAAATGGTGCTGGTCCAACTGGATGTCTACATGGAGAAAAATGAAAATAGATCCATATTTATCACCTGAACAAAACTAAAGTCCAAGTGGATCAAAGACCTCAACATAAAACCAAGCACACTAAATCGGTTAGAAGAAAAAGTGGGGGAGAGCCTATAACTCATTTGTACAGGGGACAACATCCTGAACAGAACAACAGCACAGGCTCTAAGATCAACAAACAATAAATGGGACCTCATGAAACTGAAAAGCTTCTGTAAAGCAAAAGATACTGTTGTCAGAGCAAAACGACAGCCTACAGACTGGGAAAGGATCTTTACCAACCCTATATCTGACAGAGGGCTGATATCCAGAATATATAAAAAAAACTAAAGCAGTTAAAAAGCAAAAAATGAAGCAATCAGATTCAAAATGGGGTATGGAGCTAACCAGAGAATTCTCTGTAGAGGAATACAGAATGGCAGAGAAACACTTATAGAAATGCTCAAAGTCCTTGGCCACCAGAGAGATGCAAATCAAAACATCCCTGAGATTTCACCTGACACCCTTCATAATGGTTAAGATCAAAAACTCAAGTAACAGCACATGCTGGAGAGGTTTTGGAGAAAGGGGAACCCTCCTCCATTATGGGTGGGAATGTAAATTTGTACAACCACTTTGGAAATCAGTCTGGTGCTTTCTCAGACAATTAGGAATAGTGCTTCCTCAGACTAGCTATACCACTCCTAGGCATATATCCAAAATATGTTCAAGTACACAACAAGGACATTTGCTCAACCATGTTTGTAGCAGCTTTATTCATAATAGCCAGAACCTGGAAACAACCCAGATGCCCCTCAGTGGAGGAATGGATACAGAAATGGTGGTACATCTACACAATGGAATTCTACTCAGCAATTAAAAACAAGGAAATCATGAACTTTGCAGGCAAATGGTGGAACCTAGAAAAGATCATTCTGAGTGAGGTATCCCAGAAGCAGAAAGACATACATGGTATATACTCACTTATAAGTGGGTACTAGACCTATAAGATAGGACAAACATACTAAAATCTGTACACCTAAAGAAGAAAAACAATAAAGAGGGTAAGATGACTTTATCTTTCTCACTTAGAAAGATAAATGTTATGGACACTGGAAATATGAGAAAACAAGTAACAGGACAGACCATTGTATGATAAATGCCAGGTGACTTAATTTTAAAATAATTTATGTTTATACTATTTAAATAGGAAAGAAAAGTGATGATGATGATGAATATTTTAAGGTAATCACATATCATATATTTTACTTGCAGTTGATTAGAATGATTAAATCAGTGGAAAAAATAAAGCATTTAAAGAGAAAAGGAGAAATATTGAGTGAATTATAGAACTTAAAGTGATTAAACTGAATAATAACACATTGGTGACTGTGTTTTCTCATATATCTGGGAATTACAGACACAGTTCTTTCATTTAGTTGAAATAAGATTTAAAGTAGCTTTAATCTCCTGTTGTTATTGTCATCTCATCTCTGAGGCTTATTGTATCTGTCTGCTAAGCTAGGCCTAGTCCAGGAAGCTTCTATCCTCTGTGCAATCTAATCTGGGCCTAGAATGCCTGCAGCCTCAGATTTACTGCTGAATAAGCTCATGCTTTCTAGTTCTTTCTGAACTCTGGCTGGCTGATTCAACTCAGCTGTTCTGGCTCAAACTCTTCTCCAAGCTGGCTGATTCAAACAGCATCTGACTTCATTGCTCTGCTTGGCCTCAGGCTAACTTTAGCAATCTGTTCTAGTCTTCTGATTTCTTCTTATTCTCTGGATCTTCTGTTTTCACCTGTGTCAAGCTTGTCCTCTCTGCATTCTATTGTAGGTGACACTGCCTCCCCACACCCTCCGCACCCCTGTCTTTGTCTGTACTGCTCTCTTAAATTGCCTCTCTGTGTGAAAGTTGGGCATATCCTATATCTGACTCATGCTGTCAAAATCTTTCTCTGATTTGTCTACCCCTCAATTAGACATCACTTTTAAACATGGCTGTTCTTACCTGGGATATTGGCGTTGAAGCTCACCTGGACCCTTTCTCCACAATCACGGGCCATTGTGGTCTCACACTGGCTTATGTCAATGATGAAAATGTAGACCAGCATTTATTGGTTTAGGGTTACTCAAGCTCTGTGCATAATGCAGTCATCATAGACTATTCTCAGGACATTCCTACTGTGAATCACCTCATCTCATTATGCAGCTAGATAATTACCTTTTTTTTTTTTTCTAGAACAAATGTAAAGTGAATTTCCAAGAAAGAAGTCCATTTCAGGGCATTTGCAACTGGGTGGTAGCAGAAATCACCATTTATGTCTTCTTTTATTCCTCAAGTTCTTGTCTTTAACTCACTCACTTGGCTATACTGGTACGTTGAACTTGGCCATGTTTAACCCAGTGCAGATAAGATAACCTAGTGTCAGTTGCAAACTGAGAGTGCAAGAGACGCGAAAAATTTCTTCTTCGTTCTCCACCGTTCTAAAACTAACCTTGGCGAGCACTTTGGAGAAGCCATGAATGCTTTTTCTGTCTTTTTTTTTTTTTTTTTTTGATGTCTACTGGATTCCTTTTATTTTGATTGCAAGTCATTTGTTATTTATGTATTTATTTATTATTTATTTATTTTTTTTCTTATCAGTTACATTTTATTAACTCTGTATCCCAGCCGTGTCCCGATCCCTCATTCCCTCCCAATCCCACCCTCCCTCCCTCATCTCCACCGTGCCCCTTTCAAAGTCCACTGATAGGGGGGGCCTCCTCCCCATTCTATCTTAATATGGGAGAAATTATCTGATTGTTCTCACAGCCATTTCACAGTACCATGACCTAGTGGTACAGATACCTGCCTGACATTTCAGCTTGGTGCTTTCTGTTGCACCACCGGTGGGACAGTACAATCAGACATTGTATGCTGATACTGCTCTCCCAAACTTCACTTCCAGAATGCAACAGCAAAGGACACAGAAACATTACTTTTCCATGCCTACTACAACTATTTAGTGACAAACTTGGTGACTCAAAACAGCACAATTAAATGCGAGAAATCTAGTACTGTGTTACTGAATCAGTTTGGAAGAATATATGGCCTTTTAGATCATATAGTGGAAAAAAATTGCTGCCTTTTCATCTTTGAGTTCCAGCAGGTCCCACCAACTCCTTGATGGTTGGCCTGACTCTGTTTGAATGACAAAAAAGAAACTTAGAAGCTATTCTTCCTCATTGTAAACTTTAAAGAAATGTATATGCTACTTGCTTTTTACACTTCGATAACTCTTATGACTAGGATAAGACTAATCTCTGCACTGTATGTTTAGGTGATGAGGAAATATAACTGTATATGCAACAAAATCTGTAATCAATTCTTTGAGTATCTTGACAGTATCCTAAGATTGTAGTGCTCCAGGTCATCACAACAGAGCAGACACTTGGTGGATTAAAAAACAGAAACGTGCTTCCTCACAATTAATCACATTAAATTGTAATTAAAAATTAAATGTAAGTGAATAGTAATTTAAATGAGTTCCTGAAAGAATAATAAATTCTGGAAGCTAAAATTCAAAGATAAATGTACGGAGTGTTTAATTCTTTCTGAGGGCTGTGAACTAGCTCATATTTCTCCTTGCTTCTGGAATCCTCAGTCATTCTATGGCCTATGGAGTACCATTTCTTCCAGTATTTTCACTTTATTCATTCTCTGTGAACATCTAGTGATGTAACAATACTTAACCCTTTTTTTACAAAAGAAAAATAATAAAGTAATCACGGAAGTCTGTTCTAAAGATTTCATGATAATTCAGCCATCTTCAAAAACCCTATTTTCAAATTAGATCATGACCACGAAGCTCAGGAATTAAGAATTTTACATCTTTAAATAAAATATAATCTAATTCTTGACAAATAGCCATGTATGTGATGTCAGAAGTCAGATAGCGGATAAATTTGGTGTGTATTTATTGTCCCACCATTGGTGATCTTTACCTGCGCATAGACTTTGGGGTATAGAAGAATGGAACTCTTTACAATGCATTCATATGAGTTACTTAGCAGTAGCTGTCTCTGTCTATTCTCATTGAGAGCTGTGTTTTATTTACATTTGTCATACCAAGGAGAATTAAAGACAATTGAGGATGTCTCTGTGTCATCAGGACAACTTCACCAGCCCTATGGTTTAGCATGTACCACAGAAGTGGTCTATGTGGTCAGAAGAGCATCCCAGGAAGAGATGTCTCAAAAAGCAACAACAAAAACAAACCAACTTGAAATTCCTGTCTGTTTATGTTACTTTTAGTAAACACCACTAAGACATTCTGTTTGCATTCTATTTAAGTGATTTACATTTTAGATTTACATTTTAGATTTGTGTAACTTGCATCTAGTTTGTTGAGATATGAAAACAAAACTATATTTGTCCCATAGCATGACTTATGAACAATTTCATCTTATTTCCCATATAATTTTTAGATGAATATTATGTTCAAGAGTAATTTTTATGTACAAATATTACTATACCTACTGATACTCTCAAAATCATTGAATTCAACTATAGCTAAACCTTAGTTCAGAAAATTAATTTTCTCTGATTTTAGATGTTGAAATGAAATTAATAATGAATCTGCTTGTTCTTTCATCAAGACCAATAAAAAACAAACAATAAGCCATAGTCAGACTGTCCCGTTAGCAAAATGAATATCCTCTGCAAACAACCAGAAATCAATTATCCCTCAATACAGTGTTAACAAAAGGAAAGACAATCAGGGGTTTCAATAAATCACTGGAGTCTCCAGGTAGAAAGCTCTTGTTTCCTATGGAAAGGGAAGCCCTAGTTTATTTTACTGGAACTTAAAAATCATTGAAACATAATCACAAATCACATGACCACTTAAGAAGAAACATGCACAATACCCGCTTTTCAATACTGCCCCTAATAAGCTTTGAAATTTTGAATATTTAATTGGACATCATTATTATTGTATTGAGATACGGAATAATTTAGCACAATTCATTACAGCATTTCCCTCTTAATGGCTTGGTTTCTGAATATGTTTCTAGCCTTTTCTGTTTTTGTAATTGAACACATATGCTTATTTACATTTGCTGAAACATAAACAGACAGTAAAAGAGGAAGACAGTTTACAACTATTCCTTTGTATGTTTCTGAGAAGTTCTTATCACATATTTCTACATATAAAGATACTTTTTCAAGTGACTGTGACTTTATGAGATCAAACATTCTCTTCAAATTGGTCTTGAAGGAATCCTACTATCATGGATGTCAGATAAAATAATCTGGTCCTGAAGGAAGTCATGGGTAAGAACAGACCAAAATACTGTCTACACCTCTTTTCCCTCCCAGGCATATCCCCCTGTGGATACATTGTTTTTATCATCTTACACCGTCTACCATACAAATACAAATAAAACCATTTTTGTCCATCATGCTTCATGACATTGCTTACACTACTGTGTGAGTTAGACTCTGCCCTCATTATAAAACTGTAAGGCACTCTATTCTGGACCACACTTATACCTTCAACTTTGTTGTACATAACTCTAGGCTTGTTTCCATAAACAACTTAATTGTAGAACTAGAGAAATGTCTATATTTTGCTGTTTTAATCCTTTGACCCACCACCTACTGGTCTATTTTCAATGGTGTGAGGTGTTGTTCTTGGGCCTAGAAACCTATGTCCAATGTCATTGTTTACAGCAGTGATAGATATTTGGAATGGGCTATTGAAAGGCAGACTCAGGAAAAATGAGCATGATGCATTTAACTGAGAGTCTCTGAAAGCTCTAAGAGAGGAACAGAGAAGTAAGACACAGACGACAACCGAGTGCATGCATGTCAGAGCACTTGTGACAAGGATGAACAGCGGAGTGCTTTAAAATCAAACAGGTGACAAAGACTGTTAGAATATGCAAGCAACGTAAACTTGAAAGACTGGCTGTATCTGTTGTACTGGCTACTTTTATGCCAACCTGACATAGGCTAGAATCATCGAAGAGGAGGGATCAGCGGTTGAGGAAATGCCTCCTTAAAATCTGCACTGTGTTTTCTTAATTAGTGATCAGCGGGGAAAGCCCATTGTGTTTGGTGCATTTCTGGGCTGGTGGTCTTGGGTTCTATAAGAAAACTGGTTAGTAAGCCACAAAAACACAAGCCAGTGAGCCGCATACCTCTGCAGCCTCTGCATCAGCCCCTCCTTCCTCTAGGATTTGCCCTGTTTGAGATCCTGTGCTGATGCTCACTTCCTTCAATGATGAACAATGCTGTGGAGTGTAAATTAAGTAAATCTTGCCTCCAAACTCGCTTTCTGGTCATGGTGTTTCATCACAGCAATAGAAACTCTAATGAAGACAGGCACAGAGTCCACTTTTGTAACTAAATATGCCTGCTTTCAGGTATAGAGAGAGTGGATCAAAAGACTTTTACCCACAGGGAATGTTAAAAATCACAGTCTATTCTGTATGTTGAGTATCCTACCATAATCTTTCATGAAATGTTCAAAGTAATCTGGATAGATTCTAACATCCATAGTAGCCTACTCCACTGTCTCAGCAGAATTTCACCCTCTAGGGACTCTGAGAAAGCCCAGATCCAGGCTAGTGTTTAAGAATGTGGAAATTGTCAAGGACAGAGAAATACAGAGAGTAGGATGAAGTGAAGCCAGTGAATAAAGGAGAGAAAGGCCAGGCTGGGCCACACTGGTGAGAAACATTAATGCTCCAAGACAATAATCCAGTGTTAC
The DNA here is from genome assembly GCF_907164565.1 of Psammomys obesus. Lineage (NCBI taxonomy): Eukaryota > Metazoa > Chordata > Mammalia > Rodentia > Muridae > Psammomys > Psammomys obesus. The sequence goes on along the minus strand of NW_026596962.1, from coordinate 4,642,507 downwards.
TTCCAAATTCTACTTCCTAAAGGGGCAATTCTACTAATATCAGTGACAATAGAGAGCTGTCCACTCTCTATTTCTATTCAATATGGTACTTAAAGTTTTAGCTAGAGCAATAAGACAACTAAATGAGAGCAACAGGATAGAGATTGGAAAGAAGAATTCAAAGCGTTGCTATTTACATACGATATGATAATATGCATAAATGACCCCCAAAATCCTACCAGGGAATTACTACCCACTCAGGAAAGTGGATAGATATGAAATTAACTCCAAAATAAAGGAACCCTCAAATATACAAATGAAAAATAGGCTGAGAAAGAAATTAGGGAAACAGCACTCTTCACAAGAGCTACAAACAATGCAAAATACCTTGGTGAAACTCAAGTCAAAGACCTGTATGACAAGAACTTCACGTCTGTGAATAAAGAAACTGAAGATATCAGAAGATGAGAAGATCTCCCGTACTTGTAACAGTAAAAATGGACATCCTATAAAAGCAATCTACAGATTCAACAAAATTCCCATCAGAATTTCAACACAATTCTTTATAGCCTTGAAAGAACAATACTTACCTCCATATGGAAAAACAAACAAACAAACAAACAACAACAACAACAACAACAAAAAACAGGATATCTAAAACAATCCTGTACCATAAGAGAACTTCTAGAGATATCATCATATTGGATTTCAAGCTGTGCTACAGAACAAAATCAATAAAAACCGAATGGTACTGGCATAAAAACAGACAACTTGATAAATGAAATCTAACTGAAAACTAAGAAGTAAATCCACATATCTATGGACACTTGATTCTTGAAACAGAAGCCAAAAACTATATAATCGAAAAAGAAAGTATTTTCAACAAATGTTTGTGGTCTAACTGGATTTCTGCATGTAGAAGAATATAAATAGATCCATATTTATCACCCTGAACAACATTCAAGACTAAGTGGATCAAAGATCTCAACATAAAACTGAATACACTAAATATACTAGAGAAAAAGTGGGAATGCCCTAAACTCATTGGAACAGGCTTTCTGAAGAGAATACCAACAGCTCAGGCAGGCACTAACCTCAACAATTAATAAATGGGAAACTCATGAAACTGACAAGCCTTTGCAAGGCAAAGAGTACCTTCAAAATGACAGAATAGCAGTCTATAGAATGGGAAAAATATTATCACCAACTCCACATCTAACAGAGGACTGATATTCAAAATATATAAAAAAGTCAAGAAACTAGACATCAACAAACCAAATAACCCAATTAAAAATTAGGGTCTAACAGAGAATTCTCTCTACAGAGGAACCTCTAATGCCTGAGAAGCATTTAAAAATGAACTTGAAACACTTTCACTCATCAAGGAAATGCAAATCAAAACAACTCTGACATTCTGTCTTACACCTGTCAGAACAGCTAAGACCAAAAATTGAAGTGACAGCTCATGGCAGTGAGATGTGGAACAAAGGGAGCCTCCATTATTGGTGGTAGTACAAATACGTACAACCACTTGGGAAATCAATTGCTTATTTTGCAGAAAATTAGTAATATATCTACCTCAAAATCCAGCTATGCCAAGCCTGGGCATGTGTCTAATTGATGCTCTACCATACCACAAGGACACTTGCTCCTCTATGTTCGCATCAGCTTTATTTGTAATAGCCAGAAACTGGAAACAACCTAGATGTCCCTCAACCAACCAATGGACCAACAGAGATGGCTAACTCAGTCTTATGGAGGCTTTCAGATACTGAGACATCAACTAAGGAGCATGTATCACCTGGACATAGGGTCTCTGCACACCTGTGGCTGATGGGCATCTTGGTCTTCTTTCGGACTACCTGGAGATTGGAGGGTGGGGACTGTTTCTCAGAGAAACTGCTGTATCTATCGCCTGCTTTTGGATCACTTCCCCCTGGCAGGGCTGTCTTGCCTGGCTTCGGGGATTAATGTGTGCTCAGTTCTGAGTACAGGCATGCCTTATGGAGGCATTTGCTAAACTGAGAGTTTCCTACCCAAATGACTTCTGCTTGTATCAAGGTGATGTAAAACTAGCCAGGAAACTGACCCCTTCTCAACTTGGCATATCAATACAACATTATTGAACAATAACCTGTCTTTTTCTGTTTATCCCCAAGAGTATATATTAATATCATAATATAAACAGTATAATTTAAAAAGTTTTACAGTCTTTAAAGTTTGTTATTTTAAAAAATCAGTCTCTTTGCTATATACAATCACTTTAAAAATCATAATCTCTCTAAAAGAACAAACTCTTTCTAAATGTGTGCTCCATCAAAGGGAAAAAATTAAATGCTTCATTATTTCAAGAAGAAATAACAAGGGCACAGTTACAGTCAAATAAAAGCAAAACCAATGCCCAACAGTATAAAACTCGCTGTCAGACTTCTGAAGATGCTGGGAATCAGGATTCTGTATGCTCCCAAGTGCTTGCCACATCACGGGGACATGTCAGGGTTAGGCTAGCTGCACTCCAGAGCTACGATTTTCCTGAGTGCTCGTCCATGGTACCTTCACCAATAACTCCCCAGAGCTCTCTTCAGGGCCTCTAATCTGCTATGTGATGCCAAGCTTCTTTTAAGGTAATCTAGGTCCTGCCTTAAATTCAGAATTGGTGTTTCTGGTGGGCTGGAGATAATTAGAAGAGACTATATCCACCAAGTGGCACCTTTACTTGGCTTGTCCTATCAAAGTCTTCTAAAAGGTGTTGCTTAGGCATCAGAACTTCATGTGGAGGGAGCCAAGGCTGTATCTCATGTTGGCAGCTGAACATTGCAGGGCAAGAGTCTCCCAGTGGAACTGGTTTTGAAGTCATGGGGTGTCCTGGAAAGCTTCTGAGGGTTGGCACACTGAGAGTTCAAGATGGTGAAGGTACGCCCTAAACACAGCAATACCCGAGGCACATTGTACAGAAAAGGTTTTAGTTCAGTCATACTTCCAGGTAGCATTCCATCCCCGAGGCTGGTAGGGCAGAAACTCAGACAGAGCAAGAGCCTGATTCGCAGCTGATTCAGAGGTCATGGAAGAGAAGTACTTTTGATTTGCTCCCCATGGAGAGCTCAGCATAGTGTTTTTATAGACCCACAGTGTTTTGAATAGGATAGCTTACATTGACTGGTATGTTTGATTATGTGACCCCTTGTTAGTAAAACTGTCTAGGAAGCTTTTGGAGGTATGTGCTTTTGGGGGAGGTGTTTCATATTTGGTAGACAGTCAACTTTCAAAAGTATAAAGCTGTATCCAATGTGTTTCCTGCCTCTTCTATGTAGATGAAGATGTTCCTGCCACCATGTCTTAAGTCTGTCGTCATGGGCTCCAACCCACAGAAACATAAAGCCCAATTAAACACTTTCCTTTATAAAATGCTTTGGTGGCAATGTTTTGTTGTTATAGAAAAGTAACTAATATGAGAACCAAGGACCACCTTCGCTTAGGGATGTCCCCATTCACAATGGCTTGAACTTTCGGGGATCAGTCACAAATTGATAGAATGCTGTACAGTATAACCTACAGCAAAATCTTATGGATGCATTTTCTCATGAAATTTCATCTTGAAATTCTCTTTCCAAATTGCTCAAGCTTTTGTCAAATTGACATAAAACTATACAGGAAAATCACTATATTAGCTCTTTTGTTTATGTTCTGTTTTATGATACAAGTTGTTGTAGAAATTAGAATATACCTTTTTGCCTTGCTTCATTGTCATTGTTAAATATCCCCATATTTTTGTGGTTTAATTGGAACATAACTTTTTCTTAAATCCTACACACTATTTTATTCTGCTTAGTAGGTTCACAACACTTAAAATTATGTATCCATAATATATGTTGTTGATAATTTTTTCCATGAAAATATTGACACCTCTGTGTTGTGCATGGTGTTGACATCATTGTATCTTCAAAATGTCATAAAAATGTAGCTACTGGTAAGTAAATATTAGCTGGGTGAATAAAAGAGTAAATGGCTCAAATTTATTTTTAGAAAGCCAGAAAAAGCAGAAATCAGCTAGAATGACAATGGTGTACACTATAAAGATGGAATTTTATGAATTCTCCAGAGGTTCTCATAGATAAGGTCCACTGAGTAAAAACAAGTTTACAGTCACTGAGATCATTGTAATTCAATTCAATCATGAAGTTCACTGAATAATTAAATTTGACATGAGTAGTCCATGAAAGAGCTATTAACACTCCTATTTGTATAGTAGGGTAGGCAACAGTGTAAAATGATACAGAGGCTCACCGCGTGGTGGAGCAGAGTGTAAAGATGAATACAGAGTACTGGGACATGCCAAGAGCAGAGCATGAGAAGGTATTGGGATTGGGAACACTTTAGAGCCCACTGCTGAAGGAGAAGCTTGAATTAAAGTTTCTAATCAGACAACAAACTAAAAATATAAAATTAGTAAGTCAACATTATTATAACCTATAAATGTTAAATGTTCACATTATTTCCATAGCTCAATGCATTACCTAGGGAAATACTAAGAAAGTGTGAATAAGTCAGAATGTAAAGTGGACCTGTTGTGAACAAGTTAAAATACTGTGGTTTTGTCTAATAGTTATGGAGTAAAAATGAAGAGTTTTCAATAGCCGTCGCAATGATTCTTCATACTGAAACGACAGCTGCACTTTCGGGTAGGGGAGTGGGTGTGCGGTACAATCCTAACAGGAATTAAAAGGAAACAATTGCTGTCTTGTTTCCTTTCCTATTGATGTGATAAAGCGTCATGACTAAGGCAACTTAGGAAAAACAAAAGCATTGAATTGGGTTGAGAGTTTCAGAGCTTAATGGTCCATGCCCATCATAATGGGGAGGCTCCTAGCAGAAAGACTTGGTGTTGTAGCATGAGCTGAGAGCTGGCTTCTGGAGACACAACTACAGGGCAGAGAGAGAAAGATAACTTATGCAAGAAAGTTTTAAGGTTGGATTACAGTTTTATTGGCTTATAGGCCATGGTAGCAGAATGGGCAGCACAACTGTGAGCTCACATCTGCATCACCACTTAGGAGGCAGAGAGCACGCTAGGAATAGCTTCCACGTAAGCTCAAATCCTACCTACAGTGAGACACCTCCTCCAACAAGGCCGTGTCTCTTAACATCCCCTAGACAGTTCTATCATCTGGTTACCAAGTTTCCAAACATTGGAGCCTATGGAGACCATTCTCATTCAAGCTACCACATTGTACTTCCTGGACCATATGCCCATATAATAGATAATGGAAAACCTCTAATTTCCAATGTCCGGGGTCCCTATGGGCATTCATTCTCAACACTGTTTAAAAGGCCGAGTCCAAAGTCTCTTTTGAGACTCATATTACACACTTCCGAAGTACAGTGGCACAGAGTGCATTACTGTCCCAAAAGGGAGGAGCTGGGACACAGTGAGGACAAACGGAAGCAAAGCAAGATCAAAACTCACCAGGGCAAAGGGTCCAACCTCAGATCATGTAGCTCCATATGTGATGTTACAGAGCGTTGGTGTCTTCACCTTTTTGGCTTTGCTTTTCCTACAACATATTTCTCTTAGGGTGGATCACTGGTGGCTTTCTCATGTCTCTGGCACCTAAAACACCTTGGGATCTCTACTACAAGACACATTTCACTTTCATAGCATCACACACTAGCCTGTGGGACTCATTGTCATGTCAGGGTCTCCATGGAGTTATAGCTCTGCAACAACATTTTCTTTGGGGGATTTTGGAACCTCAAAGCCCACTCCCAGTGAAAACTTTCCTCCACAAGTCCAGACTTCCTGGCCCTTCCCAAGAAGTTTGAGCAACAGGAGAGCAAGCGCTCAAGTATATGCGCCTATAGGAGGGTTTCTCATTTACATCATCCAATCTCCTCTTTGCATTTTAGATAAAGAAGTATATCAGGCCCAGCTAAAGAACCCATGAAGTTCAGAATAAAGAGAGCATTCAAGAGTACTTTTTAAATTATATGGATATGGTTAAAACTTTTTGGATATTGATAGAGGGACCAGGGACTAAATACCCCAGAAGGCTCAGTAATTCCAGGTGTTCTGCTCTTTAATTAAAATGGACTATGATATAAATGCACTAAAATTAAGAAGATTCAATCAGGTACTGAAATTATACACATTCTGTTGTCTGGACACTCAGGCCTCATTCATTCAAGGCAAGAGAAAGTAGAATTTTATCATTAAGTTTCCAAAAATATAATCTTAACTTTTGACTCTAAAATCTTGGCTATATGACCTGATATTTTGTGTTGAAATTGTGGTCTTTTAGAAGTAATTAGGAAAAGAGTCTTTGTTGGTCTTTTTGACAGCATAATGAAAGTTTCAGTCCTGGCTCATTCACTTTCCACACATCCACCTATCTAGAAATGCACTTATTTGGTATATTTTAATCATACACCTCCACATTCTCTTTGTTTCTCATCAGAGAGAACGTTGGAACAGCTGACAATTACCCTTCTCCTTATCTAATTTGGTGCCTGAAGTGTTAGGAAAGTGAATCTCTGAAATATTAATTAATAACAAATTACAAGCAAATGAAAAATTGAAGAGAAAATGAAAATAACAATCTTAAAACCTAATTTTTTGATCCCTAAGTTCATTAGTATACTTATTGTAGGTTTATCCAATATATTTCTAACCCAATTCATGCTGTAAATCAGTGCTTCTAGAAACATTTGGGGTTTTTTATTATTTTTATGCATATGTATGTGGTGGCATTTGTATGAATATATACCATGTGTGACTGTCCATAGGGGACAGGATGTTGGGTCCTCCGGTACTGGACCTGCAGTTAGTTGTGAGCTCCCAGATACAGGTGCAGGCGAAAGAATTTGGATCCTCTGAAAGACTAGTAAGCACTTTTACTGTCTGACCCATCCCTCCAGACCCATGAAATCTGTATATTTTGTTCCTGGCAGTCATATGCACATCTTTGGTGACATTTTTAAATCTGACCCACATTATGAACATTCTTTATAATGTTAGCACCTTGTTCATTTTTAAACTACGTCATTCCTCTTACTGATTAGATTCCCTAGTCAATAGCAGCATGCTTAATAGCTCTCATATTTTACACAGCAGGATTTCTATGGCTAAAATAATTGATAAGGAGCTGAAAAAAGCAGAACCTCTGCCATGGAACATTGAACGAGAAACATGCACACAAAGTTCATGGTAACAGCTTACAGAGTCAAGGCCCTTCCAGAGTTGCAGTGGCATGACTCATGTAATGACAGATTGTCCTGATTCCATTTTGCATCTGCTTCGACATTTCTCGGCCCTTTACACCAACAACGGTCTCCTTGGAAACACATTTAGGGTTGTCTGTGACAGTGACCGTGGTCCAGGTATATTAACTAAAATAATTAATTTTTCTACAAACTAAAAATTCAGTAAAATAATTAAATTTTAAATCTGAAATAATTATTATGACGTGCTGTATTGTGTTTGCAGTAACTACTATGTTTTGCCAAAACAGATGTTGCAAAGTTCCTTTGACCCTCTTGTAATGAATTTGTGACCTATTTGGTCTTTTGCCTTTAGAACTGTTTCATTCCTGAGCATTTTCGTCAAGACCCTTGATGGGGTGTTAAAACTTTGTTGGTTGCCAGTCCAAAACAGAAGATTCCTCTTCTTTGTTGGCTTGGTCAACATGGTGGTCTGTAACTTTATTGTGTGGATTATTTCAACAGAAGGAAAATTGGCAGGAACGTCAGTTTGTTTGACATGCTGACTAACAGAGAGGAGGCATTTCTCTTGTCTCCTCGGTTGCTGGCACCTTACCACCCACAACATGGGCCTTTCTGAATGGCTGCCTTGTAGCAGAGCAGGTGCTCCATGTGATGTGAGAATTTAGCGCAACAGTGGAGAAGGCAGTGCAACAAGACCAAAACCGCTGTCTCTATAACTTAGCATCTAAATCAGCAGACGGAATTAAATAAGTGTTTTATTCAAGGAGGTGAGATTACATTGGCCAGGTTTGAGCACCACAGTGAGTGGTTGAGAGCAATGATAAAGTCTGCCTCCACATATTGTACATTCGGCTTGTGTGTGACAGTGACCATAGTCCAGATGTACTAAATAAATAATTGTTTTCTACAAAAATACAATAAAGTCGCCATCTATAATTGACCTACCTGTTGTGTTTTGAGGTATGGTCTGGTCATAGTGTCCAGGACTTGTCACTAGCTTGCTCCAGTCACCCGAGTGTGGAGATTATAGGCACATGGCACCACACTTGTAAGGTCATAATTTTAAAAGTGCAAAACACTCTTCATTCAGAGGCCATGATGAAAATACCCTATAGTTCACAAATTATAAATTTGATACTTTACATGATTCCAAAACGAAGATTCATAATGCAAGGCCATTTTAAAAATTTATTTGAATCATTAATAAATAAAACTTGAAAGCACAAACAATACTTTATTAGCTAAAATACATTCTTAGCAAGTGTGAAGATGTTGTAATGAGTTAAGTTTTACTCTTCTGATTTCTTCCTTTCTGACTTCTGTGGAGTGTGATAAAAACTGTGTTTTCTAAGAATTGTAGAATAAAGTTCTACCAGTTTTATAAAATATTGCAATTTAAGAGCAGAACAAAAACCAGAGTGATTCAAAGGGGGAATTATAAACAATAGAAGTTCTACCAGCTTTATATAAAGTAATTTAATAGCAGGAGAAAAAAACAAAACAGAATTGTTCAAAAGGGGAATTATAAACAAAAGAGTATCATTTAATTTTTGAAAGAAGTATGTAAATTTCTCTTGCTGAATTTTGGATTTCCATATTTTGTAAAGTCACTCCAAAGTCTGTTGTAATTTTGTTAAATGGGTCTCAAAGGCTCCTGTCTTCTCAAAGGAAAGAACTCAGTTGAGAAACAGACAATGTAATCACAGATTTCTTTGAAAAACATAGCATACATTTCAATGACAGACTAGAGAGCTCTACACAGAAGGCAGAGTACAGACCAGTGATCCTGCAGTGTGGATTTAAAAGATATTATTGTGAATACATGACTTGGGTTAGATATTCATGAGAGTGATTCTATTTTTCTCAGATTACCAGGGAAATAACTTCATTTTGGTAATTTGTCTCATCGTCCTGTAAAAAACAAAGGAATGGCTTCAAGATCCCGGTGAAGTGATGTTACATTGAAGTCACCATCTTCTGAGGCTGCAGAACCTTCCTTAGTGTATACATGTGGCAACTGGAAAAGCACATCCTTTTCCAATATACAAGAACAACTTAATTGCAGCTTTAAGAGTGTTTGTATACTCACTCATATAAACATACAACATAGGATAAACCCACTAAAATAGGTACATCTAAATAAACTAAGCAAAAGAGAGGACCCTAACTAAAATGCTCAATCCCCATCCTGAAAGGCAAGAGGATGGACATCAGAGGAAGAAGAAAACAGGAAACAACCTAGGAACCTGCTACAGAGGGCCTCTGAAAGCCAGAAGAAGAAAACAGGAAACAACCTAGGAACCTGCCACAGAGGGCCTCTGAAAGCCTCTGCCCTGCAGACTATCAAAGCAGATGCTGAGCCTGATGGCCAACTGTTGGGCAGAGTGAATGGAATTTTATGTAAGAAGTGAGAAATAGCAAGAGCTAGAGAGGACAGGAACTCCACAAGGAGGGCAAGAGAACAAGAAAATTTGAACACAGGGAACTTCCCAGAGACTCATACTCCAATCAAGGACTATTCATGGAGATGACCTGGAACCCCTGCACAGATGTAGCTCATGGCAATTCAGTGTCCAAGTGGGTTACATAGTAATGGGAAGAGGGACTGCCTTTGACATAATCTGATTGGCCTGCCCCTTGATTACTTCCCCCTGAGGGGGGAGCAGCCTTACCAGGCCACAGTAGAGGACAATGCAGCCAATTTGGATGAGAACTGATGGACTAAGATCAGAAGGAAGGAGAGGAGAACCTCCCCTATCAGTGGACTTGGGGAGTGGCATGCATGCAGAAAGGGGAAGAAGGGTGGGATTGGGAGGGGAGGAGGGAGGGGCTTATGGGGGGTACAAAATGAATAAAGTGTAATTAATAATAATAATAAAATATTTTTAAAAAAGTGTGTTTGTAAGCACATATGGTCATCTTGGCCATCAGGAGACCCAGCTGCCAAATCCTGGTAAAAGAGCAGCCTTGTGGACCACCTGACGCTTCCCAAATACCTGGTAGGTCAGAGTTCTGCACATAATAAAACCTTTACAGTGTCCAGGTATTTCAGTGTCTTCAGAATTTTCATTTCAAAAGCAAGTTTGTCTACCATGTAAATAATGATTTCCGCTATGACTAAATTTAGATGTGGAATGTAGACGAATTATTCTGTGATTCCACTGAGCCATGAAACAACTTTCACAGCTTCACACCCTGGTCCTAGCTTGCAGGCACACTTGAGCTGCCCATTGAAGAAGGTAGCAGCCCTCTCCTAACAAACTCAGGCTAGAATGCGAGTTGCAAACTACAACTGTTTGGCATGGTAGAATCCAGCCTCCATTTTTATTTTTGTAAATAAAATTTATTGTTTTTATGTTGTAAGCACAATTTGTAGGCCAGATTTTTTGTACCATTAGTAGCTCTGGTTATACCCATCTTAAATAGCCAAAAATGTGACTAAAATTCACATCATATTTGCTTTTCCCTAACATACTGAGGCAGCACTGATTCTTTCTTCTGGTACAGTGTGGAAGTGGGACCTCGGCCTGATGATTACAGCTGTGCAGTCCTGAGACTCAGCTCCTCCAAGCCCCTGGTCTACTCTTCTGTCACTCCACAAAAAGAATAGCCCCAAATCCATGGTCTGAAGTATGTATATGTGTGTATATATATATATATATATATATATATATATATATATATATATATATTTAACTTTATTTATTATATATATATATATTAAAGTTATATATACATATTTATATATAAAGTTATAAATATATATATTAAGTTTATTATATATATATATATATTTAACTTTATTTTTCTCATTAGTTACATTTTGTTAATTTTGTATCCCAGCTGTATCCCTCATTCCCTCCCCAGTCCCACCCTCCCTCCCTCATCTCCTTCCTGCCCCTTCCCAAGTCCACTGATAGGGAAGGACCTCCTGCCCTTTCATATGACTCCGTTTTGTCAGGTATTTTCAGGACTGGCTGCAAAGTCCTCCTCTGTGGTCTAACAGGACTGCTCCTCCCTTGGGAGGTGGGGAAGTAAAAGAGCCAGTCATTGAGTTCCTGTTAGAAATAGTCCTTGTTCCCCTCACTATGGGAAACCAATTGATTACTGAGCTATCACGAGTGACATCCGAGCAGAGGTTCTAGGTTTTATCCTCTCATGGTCTTTGGTTGAGTGTCTATCTCAGAAAAGACCCTGTGCCCAGATATGTTTGGTCCTTGTGGAGCTCCTATCCTTTCCACATCAAACTCCCCTTCTTTCATATGATTCCCTGCACTCTGCCGAGGGTTTGGTTATGAGTCTTAGTATCTACTTTGATACACTGCTAGGTAGAGTCTTTCAGATGCCTTCTGCGGTAGACTCTTTTCATACGTTCAGTGCACATCCCATTTGTCTTTCTAAATGAGGATTGATCATCATACCCCTTGTCCGTTTTCTTGATTCTCTTCTTTAGGTATATAGATTTCATTATGTTTATCATATCTTTTAGGTCTATATAAGCGAGTGTATTCCATGTTTGTCTTTCTCCTTCTGGGATACTTCACTCAAAATCATGAAATTTGCAGGCAAATGGTGGGATCTAGAAAAGATCATTCTGAAGTATGTATATAAACCTATATTTTTTTTCAACTGTCTTCTAGGCTTCTTACATGCTACAAAGGCTTAACTGAATAATCTCAGCAGAGAAACTGTATCAATATTTACTATTTAGAAATATTGACTACATGGCCATTTTCACAATGTTTGCTGATATGTGATGCCCTGGCATAGATTGTTTCAATTAAATATTTAGCTGCATCCTGTTTCCATGGAGCTCTGATGGAGGCTAATTTCTTCCATCAGATAGTGAGTAGAAGCGATAGTAGGAAACCTGCCGGAAAAATGAGTGGATCCTACTATTCAGTCTATAACTGATTTCAAACTGTGTTTTTAAGGCTCAACTCTCTCTAGTAGCAACTCATACTGCTTCATCAGTAAACTTGTTATGATAAAAGTCATGGTTTACACCAGCATCTGTTCTTTCAACAAGAGCTAGTTCAGAAATAAAGTGTTTGATGAGGCGTCATGAAGCATGTTTCTCCAACTCTACTGTTGTCCCAAGTCCAGCTCACACAACATGCCTAATAGTCTGCATAGAGTATCAGGTAAGTGGTTAGCTGTGGGATCACGAGGGAACATTCTTCTCTTGTTGAACTTCATTTGTTGTATATTGTATGTATTATATCCTCTCCTTGCGGGAAGGCCTTTGCCTGCTGGCTATGCCTTGGTAGCCTGTGCAACTGGGTTTCATGTCTGGTTCCCCCTCTTCCTGTGCTGCACTGTCTCAGCTTCCTGCTCTCATATCTTCAGTGCAGTAAGTTTTCACGAAGAATCTCCGAAGTCACCTGAGAACTCACTATTTGAGCCTTTTAAGCTCTCAGTCTTAGAATGGCAAGAAGTGCCTTTCATGGTTCTGAAAAAGCCTTTGGTGTGGGTCTATTACATAAGAAAGAAATTCTTTCTGTCCTGATATGTCTATTTCTGGTCAAATCTGAGAGCTCCACTCTTGGCCACTGAATACTTCAAGCCTTAGCATTGGGCCACTTTGTCCATCATGATCCCTGGAGAGCACATCTAGCAAGGGCAAGAGGGGTGGAACATATCCCAAGGAAACATGATGACAATTAGCTATCTCTTCACCTTTTGGGCTCTATCACATTATTATGTAACTGATTTTCTGGGACAATAGAAGCATCTGAGTCATAAAACAACAACAAAAACAATAATAACATGGTTAATTGATCACAGTGTCTACAGAGTTCTTAGCATGTAAGATACAAATCCAAATGCTGTTACCTCAATGTTATTATAACATACCTCTGAAGCCATGGTGAGTTCACATCGGCTATCAGTTCTGGTGCCATGTTGGATAATGGGTTCCAACTTAGACAATTGTTTTTGACACTAAATTTTCTCCTGTTTCTTACCAAATACACTTTCTTTGTCATTCCTTCACCATGGTTGATATATTCATATTACAACTCTTCCACATTCTATTTCCAGAAGAGGATGCTACCTGGCCAATTTATGTTACATCATTTTGATCTAGCTGAAACTACTAAGGGGGAAATATTTTCTTCAGTTGTCATGTAGGATTTAGCTTCCTGCTTTATTGAAAATAAGAAAAAGATTTGGTTTCTAGGCATCAGTAAGCTATGCCTTATGAATTCTTAATTATTATTTAAGATTCCATGTGTATATTTAGTATCTTTGTTTTATTTTGCATTGTTTCTATTATTGTGGAAAATTTCATTTAGATTTAAGTTAATTTTGATATCATATTTTGACCAAGAGATATTAAATAAAATACTTCTGATTTTTCCAATATATGAAATTCATAAAACACTTTGTTTCTGAACTTAGGTTGAGTTCAATATTTTATGAAATTAATTAGTTGATTTTAATGACTTTCCCAAAATTACTGAAACTGGAAAAAATACAAACCTAATAAATAGGCACTAGAGAGATGGCTCAGCTAAATGCAATGATTGCTCTTTCAGAGGATTAGGGTTCAACTCCTATTATCAACATAGCAGCTAACAACTGTTTATAACTGGAGTTCCAGCAGATACGATGTTGTTGCTTTTGGCATCTCAGGATGTGTACACACACGATGCAGACAGGAAGGAAAACACTTATACACATAAAACAAAAAACAAATAAGTAGCTTATGTCACTTCAAGGCCATCATCATAACATTTAAAATTCCCAGGTCCTGGTGGACGCTGCACACCTATATTCTGTGTCCTCCTTCAACTCTGAAATGTCTCATCCCAGATTTGAAAGTACCTGACGGCAAAATGAAACTGATCCCCCTCTCTGACTGCCTTCTTTCGTTCAAGTAGTGACCTGTCTCTCTTCAGAGGACACCATAATGCTTGTAATGTTTATTTTCTTGAATCAGCTTCTGTCTGGTTTAAGGGCTGATGGAGAAGTTTCTAAGCTTCTCATAAAAATTTTCAGAACAGTCACTGATCTTCCAAAGTAAAAATATTATTATCACCTTTGGTATTATTGAATCAGTTTCTTGTATTTTTGCTACCATTTATTTACTCTCAAATCATTTATATATTTGGATAACTTTACCCATATAATTTTCTCCAGAATTCAAAAGTTCAGTGTGATGGTTTTTGTTTTATCTTATTATATTTTATTTTGTTATGCTTTATTGTTTATAAAAAGAATAAGAAAAAGTAAAGGCTGATTAGCAACAACAAACAAGCAGGGGAGGATTTGGATGGAAGGGTGGGCAGGTGGGAGGATGTGGGAGGAATTTATAAAAACTTATTTTCAGTACCAAAAGAATGTAAATGCCTTAGTTTAAGTTCATTTCAATGAACGTGAAGGTCTTTACTATACACTGGCTTCTCAATTGTATACACCTTTTCCCTGCAACCTTGCTCTTCTCTCCCTCATATACCTCTACTGTACTTCTGTAGAAATTAATGTTACTTACAAAATTCAAAGTATCTGTAATTGATCACCAACACTTTCTCTTTGCAGCTAATTTCACCTTTTACCTTGTTACTAGCCAGCTGTTTCCCTTCCCATGAGTAGACCATTGAATTGATTTTCTCTCACTCATCAAGTGGTCTTCAATCATTGAGGATGAAGAATCTAGATTTAATGTCAAACCAAAGTTTGCAGTATTTCCTTGCAGTTATTTCACTTTTCACTTTTCACCAGTTGTTTTTTTTTTTTTTTTTTTTTTGACTGGCTTTTTTTAAATTTTTTTATTAATTACACTTTATTCATTTTTGTACCCCCCATAAGCCCCTCCCTCCTCCCCTCCCAATCCCACCCTCCCTGCCCTTTCTGCATAGATGCCCCTCCCCAAGTCCACTGATAGGGGAGGTCTTCCTCTCCTTCTTTCTGATCTTAGACTATCAGTTCTCATCAGAAGTGGCTGCATTGTCATCTTCTGTGGACTGGTAAGGCTGCTCCCCATCAGCGAGAGGTGATCAAAGAGCAGGCCAATCAGATTATGTCAGAGGCAGTCCCTCTTCCCATTATGAGTGAGTTTTCCCAGAAGCAAAAAGACACACACCGTATATACTCCCTCATATAAACATACAACATAGGATAAACCAGCTAAAATCTGTACATCTAAACAAACTAAGAAAAAGAGAGAACTCTAACTAAAATGCTCAATCCCCATCCTTAAAGGCAGAGAGGATGGACATCAGAAGATGAAGAAAACAGGAAACAACCTAGGAACCTGCCACAGAGGGCCTCTGAAAGCCTCTGCCCTGCAGACTATGAAAGCAGATGCTGAGCTTGATGGCCAACTGATGGGCAGAGTGAATGGAATTTTATGTAAGAAGTGGGAAATAGTAAGAGCTGGAGAGGACGGGAACTCCACAAGGAGAGCAACAGAACAAGAAAATTTGAACACAGGGAACTTCCCAGAGACTCATACTCCAACCAAGGACTGTTCGTAGAGATAACCTAGAACCCCTGCACAGATGTAGCCCATGGCAGTTCAGTGTCACCAGTTTTAAAACTACTTTAAAACTAGTACTAGTTTTACTTTAAAATTTCATGGTTAATTGCAAACATATATAGCTGAAGAAAATCACAGATTCAAAGAGGATGCTTCATTTAGAAACTCATAGTCATGGATGCATGTGGGCTTTACCTATTAATTACACTGAAATTTTTGTTTATTTATTCTCCAACTATTAAAATGACCTCTTGCTTCTTAAAACACTGTGCTTCTTCCACCAGCTCGCTGTGACCTGGGAGCCTGGGTGACCCCATGACTTAGCTATTGTAAATAGCCTCGTTTCTGTGGTATGGTGATTGGTTCTGGTAATGCGCCTGAGAGTTGTGTATATAAACATCTCGGGTAGTTTTAGCCAGAGAGTCCTTTAAATCAAAGATATGTCATTTGTTGATTCTAAATTCTCATAAGCACACTTTTAATTCTGAAAAGAACCAAAGCCTCTGTCACTGACTCTGCTGTGTGGCATCTGGCTAAAATCATAGCTGATAATATCCAAACCATATTCTTGCCGTCCGGCCACCCCTTGTCTGTGTGGTTACGTGTGTGCACACCTGAGTGACTTGGAGTGCTGAAACCAGCCTTGGGTGTTGGTCATCTTTCCGCCATGTTTGAGTCAAGGCATCTTGGTAGCGTGCTGCTAGCTGTGCCTTCATGGGTTCCACTGTCTCAGTCTCTCAGCTCCCTGCAGGGTGACAGGGGTTATGGGGACAGGAGGCAGTGCCTGACTTTCACTCCAGTTCTCAGTAATTTGACACGTTATTCATACTTTACAAGAAATGCTTTAGCCACAAAGCAGTCTCTCAAGCTCCCATTTCTTCTTTTAAATGGAGCATGGAGGTGAGCTACTGGGCTGGGAACACCTAATGCTGGACACTGTGGCACAATGGCAGCCAGCTCAGCTTGCAGCAACTAAAGCGTGACTTTTTAATTAATTTAATTTCTTTTATTAATTAGTTTATTCACTTTGTATCCCAGCTGTAGCACCCTCTCCTATTCCCTCCCACTTCCACCCTTCCTCCCTCTTCTCCTCCCATGGCCCTTCCCCAGTCCACTGATAGGGGAGTTCTTCCTCCCCTTCCATCTGACCCTAGCCTATCAGGTCTCATCAGGCCTGGCTGCATTGTCTTCTTCTGTGACGTTTTAAGCCTCCTCCCCGCTCAGGAGGTGGTCAAAGAGCCAGCCACTGAGTTCATGTCAGAGACAGTCCCTGTTCCCATTATTAGGACACCCACTTGGAGACTGAACTGCCATGGGCTACATCTGGCACTATCTCAGAAAATTAGGAATAGCGCTTCCTCAAGATCCAGCTATACCACTCCTAGGCATATGTCCAAAATATGCTCAAGTACACAACAAGGACATTTGCTCAATCATGTTTGTAGCAGATTTATTCGTAATAGCCAGAATCTAGAAACAACCCAGATGACCCTCAGTTGAGGAATGGATACAGAAATTGTGGTACATTTACACAATGAAATACTACTCAGCTATTAAAAACAAGGAAATCATAAAATTTGGATGCAAATGGATGGAACTAGAAAGAATCATCCAGAGTGTGGTATCACAGAAGCAGAAAGACACACATGGTATATACTCACTTAAAAGTGGATATTAGACATATATAGGATAATCATACTTGCCAGAACACGCCAGCAGAGTCAAACTGTACCTGAGTGGGGAGTGAGGACAAATCACACTTCACACGGGATCGGCTTGAGAGGGCTGTCAGTCTGACTGAAGCAGCACGGGTTTATTCCAGGGTTCATCGTTTATAGGTGAGCAAGTAACATAAATAGAAAAATGTGTGGAACCACCTAACCTTTGTTTCAAAAACTACTTCCCCAGGTGAAAACCTAACTAAGCAGCTTTACAAGCCACTCTCCACACCACAGTGTGAGTCCTGGTGATCCGACTCAGCTGGTCAAGCTTGGCCACAGGTGTGTTGCTTTGGCAAGAGGCAATTTGCATCCAGGTGCCAGAGGCTTCTGGGTTCCCTAGAGCATCCGGGACTGTCTCTCAGGACTCTCAGGCTGGCTTTGTCTGTAGCTGCGTCCCAGGGCTCTCCACACATACTAAAATCTGTAAGCTAAGCAATAAGGAGGACCCTGGAGAAGATGTTCAATCCTCATTCATAAAGGCAAATGGTATAAACATTTGAAAAGGGAGGAAACAGGAAATAGGACAGGAACCTACCACAGAGGGACTCTGAATCTTGACATTTTATTTCCTTCAAATCTTTAATCAATTATTTTTTTTTATTTTTTTCTGGGAAATCAGGATAAGACAATCACCCCTAGATGCGTTAAAGTTCCTTGTCATTCTACCTCTCCTTTACTTTACTTTCCAGTACAAATCATCAAGCAAGTTAACAATTATTCAATAAGTAATTTCAGGTGATTATTATCTGTCTAGATTATTACTTTAATTTGTGGAAACGCTTCTTTGGTTGTTTTTCTAATGAATCCCAAGGTCTGTATCACTGTATCTTTCATAAAACACTACAAATTAAAAAAATCTTTCATGTTTTTAGAATAAATGTAAACATTTGATTTAAACCTAACAGAAAAACTTACATGTAAAGTGCTTCAATTCAAACTATATTTCTTTGAAGATCAGAATGAAAATATTTCTCATCATTACAAAGATTTAGCTTACTTATTATGACCATTGTGTTTGTTCTTCTCTAAAAGGAGTAAATGTGTTTACTGTAAATCTTGATCAGACCTTTACAAATTACTAGGAAGTAAATAAATCCTTATCTTTCTTTTCCTGACTTCTGCCAGCTTGGCTTAAAAGTGTTGGAATCATGAAGGTCTGAAAGTCAGGCATATTTACAAGAGGCACACTTTGACTCTTGATCATTGTGTAGGTTGGGAATGTGTGATCCCGTACTCAAACTGAGGGCATCCTCAGTAGACCATCTGCCCAGCTACCCACTTTGTTACTTTACACACCACAAAACAGTCTGTGGATAGTGATCCCTGGATTTCTGTTTTGTGCCTTTACATCTATCATATCTGAAGAATGCTCACCTGACACTCCAATATCTACACAACCATCTCTTTGAAGTTAAATCTGATACACAATAAAGTAAGTAAAATATTCAACAATTTGCTATAAAATGTATTTGTTTTAAGATTAGTTTGACCAACTATAGGGGAATAGGCATGTTCTGAACAAATCTAAAGTATATTATGCTATGGTGTAAGGTGGTAGAAATCATGCATCAACTTTAGTTTTGAATTACAACATTTTTAACTCTGGTACCAACTGAAATGCAAGTATATATTCAGGTGAGAAGTACCAGTAGGTGCATGAATCATAATTCTTCATTAGCACATACCCACATCCTTGCTTTGTGTATTTTGATTTCTTTAACAAGTTCAACAATTGGTCAAAATTCTTTATAGCCTAAAAATATCTGTCAAATTGTAACTTCTTATTTACTTTTTAATAATATTCAATACACTCTCATCCCATGGAATGTGAGGGGAGATATTGAACTGTGTCAGGAATAGGGGATTTTTATTCACATCTAAAAAATATTACATAATCCAATAAGAAAACTCATTTGAAAGATACTGAGTTACACTGCGATGGAAAAATTTCAAGGGGGCATAGAATGCCAATTCTTGTGGATACACTAGTAATATTGTTTAAGGAAACAGTGCTAAAGTAATCTATAAATTTTTGGAAGCTGTCCTCATTTAGAGCAACCCAGTCACCCTCTGTTCCACCCCAGGAGTTGTGTGTGCCCAGTGGGCACAGGGAATAATGTTGATGATAACAACATAATAAAGTAAAATTGCATCGTCTTCAAGGCATTATCCACAGTAAGTGAACATTCTGCTCTTATTAGTGCTTTATATCTTGATAAAGGATTTGTCTCAATAAGCCTGTAGCACTAAATGACTAGAATTGATTATATATATCACAGTTTAAATGCCTTTCATCTGACCCATTTTAAATTCATTGCTTTATAATTTCTTTATGATACATTGTAAGTAGGAGAAAGCAGAGGAGTCTCTTCTGTTATAATCTGATTTTTAAATGGCAAAGCACATTTCCATGTTAAGTTGCTTTTCTATAACAGAGGAAATTATTTTGTAAATTTTGCATTGAGATAAATTAAATTTATTTTCTGGCTTGTATAAGTAATTTATGTTCTTTTCATAAGAGTAATAATGACTAACAAAAGATATAATTGCCAAAAAGACAACATGTTAATGATGTTTTAAGCGCAATGCCTTTTAAAGCTGCATTTAGAGAGCGGGGAGAGAACCTGCTGGTGTACCTGCTGGGCGTCTTCCCACTCTGAAAGGGCATGGATGTTGCTAACTTTATTCCCCACACTGCATATGTCCTCTATTGCTTTGATATTATGCTCCTAGTTTCTCTGTGTCACATGAGAAGTGTTCCCACACTCATATGCATAGCATGAACATTGCATCATGGGTCCCAACTAGTCTGCCCTCCCTTCTATCTTTTTTTTTTTAATTTTTTAATCTAAATCATTTGGAAAAAGAAAATGAGAAAACAAATCTACATGACACAGAATCATCTTTTTATTTATTTTCAGGTCTTAGAATTAGTACTTCAGTGTAGTTATAAAAAAAAAAGTAGTATTGTACTATGAATTTTTTTTTAGATAGAATCTCTCTGTGAAGTATTGTCTGTCCAGAATCTCTCTATGTAGACCAAACAAGCCTTGAGCTCACAGAAATCCTCCTGCCTCTGTCTCTGCCTCTACATCCCAACTGCTAGGATTAAAGACATGTATCACCGTGCCCAGACTTTTCATGTTAGTTTAGCCAATGAGAAATATACCTAAATGACTATTTCTTCTCAAAAAATATATTTATTTCAAGTTTAAACTAAGGATTGATATTTTGTGAGTCTTAAAGTAATGATCTTTTTAACTTGTGAGGACAATTAATGGCCTTTCTCCCTGTAGAATGTGTTAGAGTAGATAACTCCTTTTCATAATTTCAAGGACATGTAGAAATCACTGGATATGTGGGGGAGGCATTATTAAGTTGTGGTAACAACAGCTTTTAATGCAGACAAGAGAAAGTCCCTGAGTGATCAGGAGATGCTAAGAAACAGAGCTGGAAAAAGTTTGTCCAGTGGTAAAGAACTAGGCTTCATTGGGGTTGGCTTCATTGTTTTAGGTTTTATGTGTGTGTGTGTATGTGCATGCTCATGAGTACAAGTACAGTAGAAGCCGTGTGTGTGTGTGTGTGTGTGTGTATGTGTGTGTGTGTGTGTGTGTGTGTGCTTATGAGTGCACGTCCCAGAGAGGCTAGAATGAGAGTTTTTGTCTACATACATGTATGTTTGTGCACCCTGTTCAGGGCTGGAGTCTGTGGAGTCAGAAGAGAGTTTCACGTGTCCTGGTGCTGACTGTGAGCAGCTGTTTGGGTGTTGGGAATTGAATCCTCTGCAGGAGCAACACGTACTGTACTTTTGACCACTGAGCCACCTCTGCAGCCTTCTGAAAATGCTTCCATTTCTGAGTCATTTGAAATCCTTCTTTTTGGTAACACATTTCAATAAAAATTGAAAGGGGAACATACATGAGGCAGTTTAGAGGATAAAAACCCATGCTGCTGAGCCTGATGCCTCTGGTTTGACCTCCAGAACCCGCATGATGGAAAGACACAGCAGAAAGCTGTCTTCCAATCCTCACATGCATACCACGACCTACAGATGTGTGCATAAATATATAAATGCATAAACATATGTGTGCTCCGTGATATTTTCTTTGTAAAGTACATTTCAAAATGTCAGAAGTGGAACTTGTTGCTTATTTTTTTTTCTACAATAACTCAAATTTTTCATGGTAAATTTTAAAAATACCTTACAAGTCTAATTATTCCTATTCAGAGGAAAATACCCTCATTTAAAAAATAATCAATAGCAATATTTGCTTAGTGCCTGAAAATTAGCACAATATAGTTTACATAATTCTGTGCTACTTTAAAGCACATTCTGCATCCAGTCCAGACATTAAATTTTAGTGTTGCCTAATAAAAACTTTAAATCATTTTGTTCCTGTTTCTTTTTCCTTATGATGATATGTCAATAGTTGTGAAAAAATAGGTGAAAATAAAAAAGAGCATGTGTATGAAATAAGTCAAGGACTTCTTTTTAAATAAGTACTTTTCATGGCTTCTTTGACCCTTGGAGTTGTGTGATTTAAATTAAGATGTTTATCATTGCACAAACTGTTAAATGTGATTTCTTACAAATTCCATGATCCCTTGCAGCTGCCCATTCATTGTTTGCTTGAATTTCACAGCTCTAGAAACATCTGTAACCATTCATCTCCTTCAGATGTGTAGAGCAGAGATGGGTGATAAAGCTATTAAAGTACATCCTCTCCCTCTCTCTGTTGTGTGTGGAACATGTGTGTTGTGGGTGTGCTTGGGTACCTGTTCCTGTGCAGCATGTGTGTAGAGGCCGGAGGAGGATGCCCAAGGCTCTTCTGTGTCAAGCTGCCTCTTTAGCGTGTCTCGCTGGCCCTGAGCTACATGGGCACCACAGCAGTCCTTCTCCCCTGCCTCCCGAGGTGCTGGGCTCCAGTCTTGTGTGCAGATCCCTAGGTTTCAAGTGGCTCTGGGGACTCAGACTTGGGCCCTCACGAAGAGAGTACTCCTACCTACTAGGCCATCTCTCCATCTCCCAAGTCTTCTTAGGAGACCTGCTGTTTATTCTCATACTTAAACTTTTTAACTGTCCTATGACTTCATGACATAAATATCTTAAAACAAAAATTAGTGTGTAATATAATAACCAAAATGTATCCTTTTTATTATATGATCTTAGTCCTCCCAAAATCCCAATATACATTCCTATCCATTACTACTTTATTTAACTCAAATACATGCTTCTGGAGAACATAATTTATAAATTTTAGGCATGACATTATACTTCCAGAAGGAAAGCTATTTGTAAACATGCTACCAGTTTAGATTAGATAGTTTATTTTATTTTTTATTAAAACCCTGGTCCACAATAAAACCATGGGTAATATGTTCTGTGTTATTTTAATGCTAATGATAGTTAACTATTTAAGGAAAGATGATTTCATATTTTCTGATTTACTAAAACCATGATTTTAAGACTACAAGATTATAAGATTATCAGTCCGTCATAATTGCATGCTACAAATTTACTTTATAGCATCTGAGGAATGCTACATAATATCTTTACAAACACATGCTCTAGAAATAACAGCAACTGCTTTGTAATGTTTTTTGTAAATGAAAAGCATCATAATAGTAACACTTGTTGCATAGATGTGCAATGTCATCACCAAGGGTTTGAAAGAAGTAGTTCAACAATTTCCATGAGCATGATATGTGCAAAATTGATATTGTTTAGGGGATATCTAGATATCTAGTAACTATGACAAATATATCAATGGTTTGAACTTTAAATTTGATGGTAAATGCACTCCTTTAGCAGAAAAATAAATCTACACAATCCTTGCAACATACTATGTCTGTTGCTCTCCTAAATGCTTGTCTGTCTGTGACAATTATCAGTGACTTCTTGAATTGGCTGGGTTTCATCAAAGAGTAATATCAGTATATCTTGATTATTTTAATTAGTTATATCAATTATCTGTTTCCAATCCTAATTTCATTGAAACATTGTTCAGTTAAGCCATGTTTGTCACTGCTTGGCATGCCCCTGTGAGTTGCTGCCCTTTGGATAAAAATGAAGGAAGTTGGGTATCAGGTGCAGAGCGGTTCCTGCTATATCCAATGGCAGGAGCAAAGTTGCCGATAGCAGCAGCACTAACTGTGCTTGCTGTGCCTACAGGGAGTCTGCGTAAGACTCACAAAGTGTATGCATAGAGCACTGGAGTAAAGGTGCGTATGTTCTACACAGACAATCCCTCCCTTTGAGAACCATCAAGTGTCTTCTAGTGAGACAGAGACTTAGGAACCCATGACACCAGCATACTGGCCTTGTCCTACACGTGGCTCATTGTGACAGAAGCTGAGTAAGGATGAAGAAGTTCATCTCTGAGAGAACTAAAATGCTTGCCGAGATGAGGGGAATGCATTAGGAACTGTTTCTGACTGACAGTGGGGGATGGTTGGGCCTCCATATTCCACAGATCTATCCTCCTGAGATGTTTCTAATGCTAGTCACTTAAGAACTAAACAAGTTAAATTTACAGAAGTTAGTTCCTTAAGAAAAACGTGTCTGACAGATTAAAAAGCTCCAGTGTTTTGATGCAACTGAAATCCACATTTGGGTTGCCTTACAAGTTAGAAGAGAAATCCTGCCCCAGTTGATGACACTTCCAGCTGTGAGGCTGTGGAGAAAGAGAAAGCAGAAAATGAAGGAGGGAGGGAGAGTGATCGCCATCACATCTTTAGAGGGTTTATGTGGAACATACAAAGATTAGAATAATATTTTAGAGTCTTAGTTTCTTTTTGGTGACAAATGTGTATCTCTTGTCTGTGTGCTATAGCAAGGTTTTTGGAATTTATAAGTAGAATGAGCAAGGATGTTTTAGTGAGAAACCCTTTGCTGTCTTCAGGTAAGTGGTACCTTTTCAACTTAAATATTATGTATTTAGAATATAATTGTGGTTTGCCAGTATGTGAATTGATCTCTAAAATACAAACTTCAGATGATGTTGAACTCTTTTATTTCTAGTTTTTTTTCCCCTTGAGTATTACATGCAAGCTTCCCATAGAATGATAAATGAATAAATTATACATGAATAAAGCAGTTGCTCATCATTAATCATTCTAAAAATAGTGGCAGCATGTGGATGTTGTTTTGGCCAGAAGCCAGATTACAAACACTGGCACCTAAGACTTAACCGCTTGAATATTTCAGTGCATTGTCGAACATGGTTTTAGAAGCCGAAGCTGTACTCACGTAATCTTCAAATAATCCAGTGTCAAAAATGTCATTTGAAAACATTTTAAGTCTTTATATGTTGAGAGTGAATCCATAACTTATCATTATAAATCCTTATTATAAACACAGCCAATCTAGATATTTAGCTTCAGGAAAGAAAAAAATAAGGAAATGGTAAATTTGCATTGGAATATAAGGACTGTCAGGAATCTTATAAAATGAATGGTCATTATCCACTGAATCTAACTAGTATTTTTCATACATACATGAATGTATGGAGCCATTCACTGGACCCTGAGAATCCTACAGTGGGCCTCCACCTCTGACGTAGGAGCTAAGCTGGTGGCTGGTGGCTGGTGGGGTAGGGCATGTCAGCTTTCTTCATCCGTATTGCCCATGGTAGGTTGCCCATGTTCTTATGGACAGTTCCATACGTTCACGTATGTACAGGAACCGTTAATTGCACCCAGTGTATGATTTGTATTAAATGAAATTACAAAGGTGGAATTTGGTAGAAAATAAAAGTAGGGAAATAATTGGAGGTGGCAGTAGAATGAACATGATTGAAATTCTAGTAGTCATTTTTTTATTCATGTATTAAAGTCTCATATATTAAGAAGACCATCAGCAAAACCAAGATGTAAAATATAGAATAAAAATTACACTTTATATTTTAAAGAGTCTGCTATTAAGCTTTTGCGTAGTCATAAATTGTTGGAAAAAGGCAGTACAGTCTTTTAATTCAGCACCTTTTATTTTGCTTTCTCATGGCTTAAGCAGGAGAGAATGAAGACAGTACATCTCACACCTGACATCCTGTGGGTCACTGGCTTTATTAAGCAAATGAAGTTTGAAAGAGTGTAACAGCAACTACAAGAAGACCAGTAATACCCAAGATATTAATTTGAATATTATCATCATTTGAGCTCAGAGGAATGAGCAGCTTTGTGTATGTTGCTGTTTGACCATATTCAGCAGGAAAAAGGAAAATCTCCAAAAAGGAAAAGTGAAAGAGAGAAAAAAAAAAAAAGAAGCTTAGAGAAAACCAGAAACTTGGGTAGCATGTAGCACAACACTCGAGGTGTCTCCTCACCCACAGGCAATGTCAGTGTCACCATGTATCGAACAAGGATCTATGGCTTCAAGTCTGCTTTATTCACTCCCAGTTCCGGAATCACTAGATGATGTGTAGTAATTTTTTTTATTTCAAATTTGATTCCCTGTGATATGAAATCCTTTTGCTAAAGGGAAATATAGCGAGGTGAGAAATAAGCATTACTGCATAACAGACAGTAATGAAAATAAGCGTAATGAAAACTGACAGAAGAGGAATCAGAGGAAATGACAAGTTGGCACACCTTACCAGAGAGCAAGAAGAGGGCATGGCTGCCATAATGATATGTGTCTAGGTGGCTTTTTTCACACCGGTCTGTCTCCTTGTCCTTCCCACTTGGGAGAAGTTGTTCCTTCTCCTTCACCCACACTGTTCCCACCTCAGAGATAAATCCATGTTTCTCCTACTGGTGATTCATAAAGCGAAGCACTCAACACCTGTCTCCAGAGGCTGTGTGATCAGAGACCATCCTGCATGGTCTGCGAAACAGCCATGGAGCCTGTTACGGAGCACTGGTTTCTCAAATATACGTCTCTCTTACATGAATGTCTAGAATTCATACCACAATTTTTTTCCTACAATATGTTTTAATGTGGCTTTTTTCTTAGAGAACTTTTTGTTTGACATTTAAATAGTCATTAATATGTAAAAGAAAATATTTCACGACATGTAAAATGAAAGAAAACTTAAATCTTAAGGTCTCTGTATAGCCTTTTTAGCCACAACCAGTGTGATTTGTTCACACTATCTGTAGCTGCTTTTTTTTTTTTTTCTCGTTTTGTGAACAGAGTTAAATTAGTTGTAATAGAAACCTACGGTTGGTGTAACCTAAACCACTGATCACCTCACACTTGACGTACTTGGCTCAGTCCTGGTCTGGGTGCCAATGTGGGGTCTGAATTAGCAGCTGGTTTCGGATCCTCTGTCTCTACATAGTCTGTGCTTACTCATTCACCTTCCACATTTTCTAAATTCCCATTATGCAGCAGGGAAGAAGAAAGGTGTGACATCAAGGTAGGGAGTGTGCTCAGGCTCTGGTTCTTAAGTTTTCTGATAATTTATCTCTTTCTCATTTCTTTCATCTAGACATTTTGTACTCTAATGTGTGAGTGTCTGTGGACATGCATGTCCACTCATAAAGTGTGTTTCTAAGATGTGTTACAAGATGGGAAGAAGGATCAGAAACTTGTCTCTTTAACCATATTTCATCCAGGGTCTTCTTTCTTTCTTTCTTTCTTTCTTTCTTTCTTTCTTTCTTTCTTTCTTTCTTTCTTTCTTTCTTTCTTTTTTTCACAGGGTTTCTCTGTGTAGCCCTGGCTATACTGTATACTGGAATTGCTTTATAGACCAGGCTGGCCTCAAACTCAGAGATCTGCCTGCCTCTGCCTCCCTGATTGCTGGGAT
The DNA here is from genome assembly GCF_907164565.1 of Psammomys obesus. Classification (NCBI taxonomy): domain Eukaryota; kingdom Metazoa; phylum Chordata; class Mammalia; order Rodentia; family Muridae; genus Psammomys; species Psammomys obesus. Next base: position 4,615,358 of record NW_026596962.1, on the reverse strand, counting down.
TAAGGGTGTGTGCCACCACGCCCTGCTCATTCAGGATGTTTTAAGTTCTCTGCCTGTAACCAAGCTTAGGATTCCATGTTTGTTGTCTCTGTAAAAGATATTCTGAGCAATTGTACTTAAAGAAGGAACGGCAGGAAAAGGAAGAGGAAAAGTGGAATGAAAGGAGAAGTAACAGGAAGGAAGGGAGGACAGAAAGAACAGGGAGAAGAGAAGAAGAAGCAGCAGCAGCTGTCAGTTTATCAGTTTAGTAAATTATTCCCTTCTTCTGTACCTACCACCCTTGATCCTTTGTAACCCACCCCATTTTCAAAAGGAATTTTGCCATGTGAATTTAGTCAAGGCACCCTCATCCACATCCCCTCTCTCACACTCTGCTCCCTGGTAGTCAATATCCTTTTGTACTTTGGAGTTCAGAGTTAGGGCCTCTTTGTCTCTGTTGAGTCTGTCCTCATACTTATTGCCATGATTTCCTACGAATGAAGGAAATCATCCTCAACAGTGTGGCACCTCAGCCATCCTAACATTCACAGCACACTGAACGGGTTCCTTTTAACCATGACCATGTTGTGTTTTTCCACCATCTTTCAAATATGCCTATACAAACTGGTCACAACTTCTTTTCTGTCCAACTTTACCAAGCCAAATAAGAATTAGCCAGTATTTTCAGAGTTGTGGAATATTTTTAATAAATCTCCCAAATCCTAAAAGTTAGAGGACATGACTATTCCAGAATATTGAAAATGACAAGTTAAACCGCTTACTCTTTTACAGTCTATAAGGGTTCCTACATTCACAGAGAGGTACTTGGAAAGGATTGCTCTATTTACTTGCTTTCACTCAGCACAAGCCACAGATCAGTCTTTTCATTGCTTTTCTTTCTTCTGTACAATCCAGTGTTTACAATCATCTGGATTCTTTGGATGACCAAATTCAGAACTTGAGTTTAAGCTCAGTGAAGCTAGCTGTGTTTTGAAGGGTACATTTGATGAGGCAGTCACCAGGAAGTATGTGATAGACTCTGCAGGAAGCCAAAAGGGACTATCGAATGCTTTGTCCCTCATTTTGCTCCTCTGCTGTTCATTCCTTCACTGTGTTTAATTCTCTGGCACACTTTCTTAGTTCGATGAAAACACGCCCTGGAATGGCTCTAGAATTGAGGAATTATAACTTGTAATCTCTGAGTAGGCGGGTGGCCATTGTTCTGGTACATGTGACTAGACTACCTGTCTACACACAGCTATAGATGGCACTAGCAGGCTGACCTGTGGGGTCGGGTTCCTTTTCCTAACCCTGGCTTCCTTCTCCAAGAGGCAAGGAAACTGGAGCAAAACAATCTCTACTTTTGCATGGGCAACTAGATTTTTAGAAGATATTCTATAAATATATTTTACAATATTAAACAAGCAACTGGAATATTTACATCCTGTCAGGGGGTGAAGAGGAAAGTAAGATTGTTCATCTTTTCAAAAGGCTTGAAAAGAGACCATTATTTAAGATTATTTATTAGCGTAATATTTAAATAAATATACATTTCTGTCAGTAGTTATGGGCAGATTGGCAGAACTATTTAAAATTGCCATATCCAAAATGTAGATGTCCATCAGTGGTATAAAATGTGCAGTTAATGATTTGTGTAATTAGTTATAAATAAGCATTTGAAGACCAAAATAAATGGTCAAATAATACCAAAAGGGCAACAGCATATTTATTTACATATATGAGCGAAGAAAATTATATCATAATACAAAAAAAAGATAAGATTACATCAAAGACACTGTAATGAGACTTGTTCTTGGCTTATTTCTGATTTATACATCTTTAATACCCAAATGTATTCATAAGCAAAGCATGTGTCCAAACTATTTTAAAAATAAGTAACACCAGGTGTGCTAGCACAGGCCTGAAATCCCAGCGCTCAGGGAGACAGAGGCAGGTGGATCTCTGTGAGTTTGTGGCCAGCCTGTCCTACAGAGTGAGTCACAGAGAAAAGAGAAACCCTGTCTCAACAAACAAACAAACAAACAAAAAATAACAATTTTCTGGCAAACCTTTCCTCTGTGATTGTGTCTGCTAGAAATAACAGGGAAGCTATGCCCATGGCACCATGACAACACATCGGCCGAACAGATCTGAGCAATGACAACAGCAATAGACATGTGAGTGTGTACAGAGGAAACCCCGTGGGGTCTCACAGCTAGAAAGAATAACAACAAGCAACAATGGCTGAGGGAGGGAGTCTTTCCCAGTGCTGAGACACCTAATTCTTCATCCCGAACCAAGTCCTCAACCCTGAGGTCATATACATACAAGCAAATCTAAACAGACTCGGCAGGTGGTAGATATATTTGTGTGTGTCAATAACAATCAGAGAAAAAGAAGCTATGAACTAGAGAGGGAGTTGGGGGGATGGGAGATGGGTTAAGAGAGAAAATGAAAGGGTGGAAATAATGTAATTATATTTTAATTTTAAAAACTTAATAATTTTAATTAATTATGTGATTTTTCTATACCATTATTGTAGCTTCCACTAAAATTCCTGGTTATAAATTTACACATGCATAAATACACACACATACATACACACATACACATACATATGTGTATTCAATAATTTTTATATTAACTTTTATTTTTTACATTAATCACATGTTATTTACTTTTTATCCCAGCTGTAGCCCCCTCCTTCTTTCCCTCCCAATCCCACCCTCCCTCCCTCATCTCCTTCCTGCCCCTTTTCAAGTCCACTGATAGGGGAGGTCCTCCTCCCCTTCCATCTGACCCTAGCTTATCAGGTCTCTTCAGGACTGGCTGCAGTGTTCTCTCTGTGGCCTAGCAGGGCTGTTCCTCCCTCAGGGGTGGGGGAAGGTAAAGGAGCCAGTCATTGAGTTCATGTCACAAATAGTTCCTGTTCCCCTTACTAGGGAAATCCACTTGGATACAATAATTTTTGCATATATCATTTTACAAAATTTTTATTATTACCATTTATTACAATTTATTCAATTTGTATCCCAAAAATAAATTTATTAATTTATTTTTATTTTATGTACATTGGTGTTTAACTGCATGTATGATAACTTTTACTACCAGTAGAATAAAGAGAAAAAGGTAGAGAATACTAGGGAACCAGGAAAACCACCAGCATTTGCTGGGAAACATATAGAGTGAAGAGTCCCTATACATCAGCATGTGGAATGCCCCAGCAGTGTTTGTTGAAATAATATTCATTCTAAATGAGCAAATTTGTGGTTTAGATGCCTGAGAAAAGATACACAATTTTGCTGACAAGCAATCGGGAGTCGACGATGACACACTGTTTTCCACCAGTCAAATGATGATGCGTCAGAACAATTATAAACTTGTACTGATGTAAGAATCTGTGCAGCAAAATGCTGTTGATGTGGATATGTGGCCTGCAGGACACCTGAGTCAACTAAAGGAAACAGTGCTTCAACTGCTGTATTTTAATTACAAATTCCCACAAAAGCAATGTATGTATTTTTCTGCTTCAAAAAACATAGAGAAAATATGGTCAAGAATGGGCACAGAAGTATAAATCCAAAGAATTTTTTTTGCCATATTCATGGTAAAATATATATATATATATATATATATATATATATATATATATATATATAAATCAGTCTAGGCCTCTACAAGTGCAGTGTCAGATAAACAGGACATATCTTGTGAGGACATGTGGAATAAAATCAAATAGAAGACATGCAAGTAAGGTCATGTATGTCTCTGTGTTTGGGTGTGAGTGATACTTGTAAAGGCTAAATAAGAATTTCTGAAGACGACTTCAGAATCTAGTCATTGAGTGATGCTAAGAACCATAGCATTCATCACTATGTAATCATTAATTTCTTTGGAAATCATTAATTTACAGTTACTAAGTTAAAAATATTTCTCTTTCTGCTGACATATTTACATATAAGCATTTCAGCTTCTGCACAAAAATTGTACATTTAATAATTGTACATTTAATAATAAAAGCTTGAAAGTCCAGTAACTCTTTACATGTGCATGACAGAGGACAAACTAAGTGTGAACTTGGGAAGAAAAATAATAACAAATTTAAAGAAATTTTACATCTCTTGTTCATCACAATTGTTATCCAATAACTGTCTAAATGGCAATGGTATGCATGCCTGCTCTAAATTCCTTGAGATGTGACAGACAGGAAATCTAATGATTGTTCACTTCCACATCACATCAAGTTACTGGAGAATCCTGAAATAGCTGCACTAATAGAAACATGCTTTAGTAAGTTTATTCAGAAAGTTGTCTAATAAAATAATTTCAAACACTTGACAGTTTACTAAAATTATTTTGTAAATTATTGAATGATTCCCTGATATGCTCAATGTAATTAATCATTATCAAAAACAAGTCTTTTAAAGAAGAGCTAGTTTGCTTTAAGATAGATCGACAATAAAACAATGATTTGTGTGAAGAAACACTGGAAAATAAGATGTTTCCACATAAGAATAATAGGGTCTTCTGCTTTATGGACTCCATGACTTGCATAGAGGCTGCCATCTCCTCCTCCATATTGGCTTCTGGAAGGCTGAAAGCCAACTTTGTGGCCCACTAGTAGCAAATGTGAAAGGTTTTTTAAGAATTGATTTTTGTATTAGTTTCATTTTGGAATCCATTTTATGAGTCCCTACCTTTATATTCCTTTTTCTCCCTTCTACTTCTATTCTAAGACATCTTAATGCATTTTATGTATCTACTCTTTCAAAAAATATTTATTGATCTTCTACTAATGGGCCAAGAACTGGGACGGACATTTTACTCAGAGCAAAATGTATTACAAATTTCATGACGTTGCCCATAGGAAATACACTGGATGCAGGCTTCATTTAGAAGGCAATATGATAATTAATTACCCAGCAAAGGTGATCATGGCTGTCAAGATGGTAAAACTGTATCCAGAGTACATGTTTCTTCTGGCAAGGAAGCACCACATACATACTCTTTCCAAGAGTAGAAACAGTCTGACATAATAAAAAATAAAATAAAAAAAAGAAAGAAAAAAGAAAAAAAAAAAACTCCTGTCCTGTTTCCTGTTTTCTCCTTCTTCCAATGTCCATCCTATTAGTCTTTCTGAGTGAGGACTGATCATCTTACCCAGGGTCCTCCTTCTTGCTTAGCTTCTTTAGGTGTGCAGATTTTAGTGTGTTTATGACGGGCTGTTTGATCAACCCCCACCCCGAGAGGGGAGCAGCCTTGTTAAGCCACAGATGAAGGTATTTCAGCCAGTCCTGATGAGACCTGATAAGCAAGGGTCAGATAGAAGGGGAGGAGGACCTCCCCTATCAGTGGACTTGGAGAGGGGCATGGGAGAGACGAGGGAGGGTGGAATTGGGAGGGAATGAGGGAGGAGGCTACAGCTGGGAGACAAAGTGAATAAACTGCAATTAATATAAAAAATAAAAATCTAATTAAAAAGAAAAAAAACTGTCACCAAAAGAATATACTGTCACATAAGGGTTTTCGAGGTGGTTCTTTGCTTGGACACTGGAGCACAAACAGCTTGGTAGCTCATAGATCAAGACCGGAAGAAGGTAAGCTCCATCTGCAGCAGGGCTTCCGGCAAATAGTCAAATGAGCAGAAAAGGGTGTACACTTTTGGATTACAAATTCTTCTCAGTCAGTAAGCCTATTTCCAGACATGTTCCAATCCTTCTCTGTCTGCTCAGGACATCTGATCTACCCAAACGGTAGCCATCCTTACCTGACTATGTTTTGTGCCAGGAAAAACACATACTGGAGGTGACAGTTGGACATTTGTTCATTTGGGTGCCTTGTGGCTTACTATTTGATAAGGCTGCATGCATGCTGAGTTGATGTGTCAAGAGCTAAGCCCTCGAAAAAAATCTAGGGAACTGAATTCTATCAATAGCATGGAGAACTCCGATCATCTTATCTTAGCTTTCATATGAAAATGCATGGACTGAAACTTCAGTCAGAGCCTACACAAATCTAGGCAGAAGACCCATCGATGCCAAGCCTGGCAACAAATGACCACAAGATGCCTGCATTTTGATCAGTTTCAGTTTTCTGTGATGGTCTCTATCTATTGCAAAGAGATGTTAGTTTGAAGAGTGGTGAAACTTATAGTTATCTGTGGTTATAAGGATAAACATTTAGAATGTAATTAAGAGTTATGCTCATTGAGTAAAGTATGGACATTAGTTCTCCTGCAAGATTCATGATTTCGCTGGACCCAGGATAGTTTGGCTAGGTTACTACTTTCAGGAATAATTTTCTCCTTACTGAGTAGGTCTTGAGTCCAGTTGAAGGTCTGTTGGTTATTTTCAAGGTGTGAATGCCAGTATTGAATGCTGGTCATTGTCATAGTTCATGGACATTCTAGCTGTTTGGGACTCTATTTTTTCCTTATCTTGGCAGCTTGCATACCACTTTCTGCTACTGTGAAAGCTCATCAAGGAGGCATATTTTATGTTAGGTCCAGGTTTATATCCTCCAGATCTTCCAAAGAACACAACATATTCAGAAATACAGAGAAAGAGGGAGAGAGAGAGAGAGAACAAAAATTAAGAGAATAAAAGAATATAGACCATAAATTTGAGAAATAGTAATAAGTTATATGGGAATGAGTTTTAGGGAGGAAAGAAGAAAGAGGAACTCAATATCAACATACTTTAATTTAAAAAAAATTCTTCACTATTTTGACAGTTGATCAGAGTAAAGGATTATATCTCACAATTACTTCCTTTTCTTCATTGTTTTGTCTCAAAAATAAAACTTATTTTTAATAATAAGGTTTATTACCCTAAAACTTCCCTGATATTTCTTGAAAAGCAGGGTATTTGGAGGAGGCAGAACTGTAGGCTAGACTTTCCTGTGAGTAAAATTTAATCTAAATAGCCATTCTTTTTGATTATTATATAACAATACCAAATTTTATGTTGTAGTCTTAGCAAATTTAGGGTTTAATGTATTGCTGCAATTTATGTAAATAAAAACTATGAAGGGAGTTTTAGGGCATCCTGATCTACAAAATGAGTTCAGACCAAAGTGTGGATGTGTGTGTGTGTGTATTTAGAGAAAAAGATCCAATATATACATAGTGAGACCCTGTCTCAAAAACAGAAGAAATAAACAAATAAAATTTAAAAATAGAAAGGAAGAAAGAAAAGAGAAAAGAAACTATGAAGGAAAATGAAATATAAGAAAGTACTTGTGCTGGCTACTTTTGTGTTAACTTGACACAAAGAATTATCAGAAATGAGAAAGGCACAATTTAGAAAATGTTTTATAAAAATGGCTGTCGACAAAACATAAAGCCTCTTCTTAACTAATGATTGATGTAGACAGGCTCATCCCATTGTGGGTGGTACTATTCCTGTGCTAGTAGACCTGGGTTCTATACAAAATCAAGCTATGTAAGCCCTGGGAGCCAGCCTTAAGGGCCACCCCTCCAAAGCCTCTGGTCTCCAGGATTCTGCCCTTCTTGAGTGACTTGCCCACAATGCTTTTGATGATATGTCATATGGAATTGTGTGTGGGCTAGACCCTTTCCTCCTCAGGTTGTTTTAGGTAATGCTTTTTATCACGGCAACAGTTCACTTATCTAAAGCATGTTAAGTAGCTAACTCTAAAAAAAAAAAGAAAAAGAAAAGAAGGAAGGAAGGAAGGAAAGGAAGGAAGGAAGGAAGGAAGGAAGGAAGGAAGGAAGGAAGGAAG